>NW_020664393.1:24572240-24714874 GCF_002925995.2 Terrapene triunguis
AAAGGCACCTAAGTAGGTTAGACACCTATCTGAATCTTCAGCCTCCTAAATACCTTTCAAAATCTGGCCTTTAGTTCCTCTTGTGATGCTTCACAGTTATGGCCCCGGGTCTAGTAAGTTTTGGATTGAGTGTAGCTCTCTATCTTTAAAATATCAGATGAAGAACATTTGTGCATACAAATGATATATTAAATAATAAAAAAGCAGCGCATTAGTCTTGATGAGTTTATAGGATAAATTACATCCTCTGGAAAAATTAGAAAATTAACTTTTCTCAGCTGGCTTCTGTGCCTGATTAAACTAGGCAAAGTCAGAAACCTTCAGGCAAGACTATCCCTGGCTTAGTTCAATGGCAAAGCAATGGAATACTTTACGATAATCCATTAGCATCCAGAATAATAGTTTGTCTGGTTTAGGGCAGAAAGCAAAATGCAACAGAGCCCTTGCCTGCTTCACTGTATCTGTTGGTGCAGACTGAAATAATTAGATGACAGGCAAAAAATTTCAAGTGGATTAGGCACTTTTAAGAGCATGAGTCTCATTGACCGATATGATATGATTAAATATGATTAAAGAGATCAGTAGTCAGCAATCAGACTATACAGTGGCAATAACTAATAGCAAATGCACATGGATTATATATTATAACTGGTAGGCTGAAATGTGTTTCCAGGCTCCTAATCACCTCTGCACTTTTATAAAGTTTATCCTAAATCTACTTAAGCCTCATTTAGAATCCACATTGTCCACAGAATATCGTTATTTTGTCTCACAGATCATTCTTCATCTTCTACTGCTAATCCTTATGAAGGCATTCTCTCTTCCCACTGGTGTAAAGCTGGCTTTTTCTATCTGTTGGTTACAAACATACTTTGATTATTAATTTGTTTATTTGTAACGCTCAAGCCTCTACTTGAATTGTGGGATGATTGTCAAATAATTGCAGCTGAATTGCGGACAAGATATGGAAAATCACGGAAAAGTAATAATGGACATTTATTAATTGCGGTAATTTGGAAAAGCCAGAGAAGACCTTTTGTTTAAGAAAAATTTGCTGGAACAGTATAAATACTCAAGTATTATGCTATGCCTGCTACATTTTTTGATAACCAGACATTTTGCTGCAACTATATTACAGTCATTAATGTGCAGACCTGACAGCTTGAGCTCCAGCCACTATCAGCTTGGATAAATGTGGTTCTACTGTACTAAGTGTGTGTTGCAAACCTCAAAATGTATGCAGAATTGTGGACTGTGTAAGTAATCTAATTAAAATCAAAATTGCTGGGGAAGCCTAATATTGCGGGATCCACAATTTCTGCAATATCGCAAATTAAGTAGAGTCTTAGGCCTGGTCTACACTAACACCCCAATTCGATCTAAGGTACGCAACTTCAGCTACGTGAATAACGTAGCTGAAGTCGACATACCTTAGTTCGAATTTACCGCGGTTCAGACGCGGTCCACACACGGCAGGCAGGCTCCCCCGTCGACTCCGCGGTACTCCTCTCGCTGACGTGGAGTACCGCAGTCGACGGCGAGCACTTCCTGGTTCGAATTATCGCGTCCACACCAGACGCGATAAATCGAACCCGGAAGTTCGATTGCCAGCCGTCGAACTACCGCGGTAGTGTAGACAAGCCCTTAGTAATGCTTAAATATTATATGTGAACATATTTCAGGTTATAGGATCTGTGTTCAGTATGTGTACTTGTTATTACCCTGCATTGATGATGTGACTGATCACTTTAGGCACACAGAATTATTTCTGTTACCTGACTGGATGAGTGTAAATTCAATAGGCCCTGTTTCAGGACAGCACTTAAAACACATGGTTGAGTCCATCTGTGTTCAGGGAAAAGTATGTTTTCCAGAACAGGAAGCCTTAAGAAGAGGAGGGCATGATCAAATCACTGTTTTGACTTTCTCAAATAAAGGGTGGGAGAAGTTGGAGAGTTAGCAGCTTGGCTGGCAGGGCTAGGGAATTACTAGGGCTTTTCCTTTCTAGGGTACTTAATCAGCCCTTGCCAGAGACTCCTTGCTAGGAAACTTTGGCTACTGCAATATTTATTTCAATTTCTAATAAGTATAAATATTTTTAAAATGTCTATCCTGGTTTTTAGGTGCTTTGACGTAAATTAAAAATACAATCACATAGGAAATAAGCCAGATGCTTTCATACCCTCCATATTCAGAAAATAACCAAACAGAAATAAAATCAACCCACCAGGACCTTGCTTCACCCATACATATAACCTTCACGGTGATCCTCCCACTCCTAAATGGATCTTACAGAATGCCCTGAAGGGGAACAGATCTGAGCTATTGCAGAGCAAGAGAGGGGAGTAAATTACAAAGTCAGGAGTCCCTCCTGGGGAATAGCACGCTGGTGACTTTAATCTAAACTGTGGGGACTCTAGTGCCTGTGCTGCCCACAATGGTGGTGGTATCACACAGTAAGAGAGGCAATCTGCCAGGAAGCCAGGTCCCAAGCCAGGTCCCAGGACATTTCTTTTATAGATAAAAAACAACGCCCTACACTGTCTCCAGAAACCAACTGGCATCCCATGCAGGTCACAGAACATTGGTATCATGTAACCCCAGGGAGATACATCACTTATTCCTAGTGAGTTGTCCACAATCACACACAAGCCATTTCTGAGTTCATTTAAGGTGTAGAGCACATTGCAGTATCCTAATCTGGAGGTGACAAAGACCACGGTTACGGCAGCAAGATCAGTAGCCACAGGAAACTGTTTCAATCTCTGACCAACCAGCAATGAAAAAAAAGGCTTTCCTGGACACTACTGATATACGATTGCCTAAGAGTAGCACGGGTCCAGCAATAATTCAGGGTCAATCATACCCTCAACAACAGTGGCAGGTATAAGCCTTAACTTGATTGAGCTTCTGCTAATATTCTTTAAGTGTGAGAAACTATATATATATATAGAGAGAGAGAGGCCCTGGGATCTTATGTCAAATCAATTTTCTCTTGTCACATTTACACAACTTCTGCATTGGGTATGCATGGATGGTTCCTGTTGTGAAGATTACAGCCAGATGCTTGTCTGATTTATTGCATTCTGACTCTGGCCAGGAGTTCTGTGCATTACTAGCTGTTCAATTCACCTACCCGTGTCAGTCTCATTTAAACTATGTTTGTGCCAGATAGAGCTCTGCTCTGGGATATTGTGAACTCATCTCCAGAGCTGCTGTGGAACACAGTACTTAAACACAACCCCTCATATTTCACAGGTGAAGTCCTGGCCCCATTGAACTCAATAGGAGATTTCACAGATATATTGTAGCAAGTGCGTATATTGAATTTATTGGTCTCCAGTGTTTATCAACTACCACTTTTCACCATAGTGACTGCCACAAACGTATTAGTAATTGTGGCATTAGTGTTTTTCTAGGTCCTCTTTGGAAGGACCTGTAATAGTCTCGATGTCCAAACTTTGCTCTTATATTTGTACCAGGTCAGAGCCCTGAAGCTGGGGGGATGTTTCAATGCATCTGGTCTTCTGCTATGTTAATTATGCATTGTTTTATTATTTTTAATTACTTCTACTAGGCATCAACACATGCAATAACAAGAGAAGTAGTCAGGGAGCACACAAGCCAAGACATTGTCCAGCATTTGGTCCACTATGCTATAGAGGGAATGGAAATATCATTTTGAAAATATATCTTATAGATCAAATGAAGGGGGGAGAAGGAAGGATGGACATCTTGTAGGTACCATGAGTACACACGTCAAATGGTAAATACAGCGAAACATGAACGTGCAGAGCTGTAGCCTGGAAACTGGATTACCATGAAATGTCATTTGAAAAAATAATAATACTATAGCTAAAGAAAGGGAACAGAAATCTAAAGCAAAAGTTCTCTCATATTCAGCACATAAAACACCAGTACAATGGCAAGTATAACTATTACAACTTATTTTAAGTATTACTATAATTTAATTCTTTTCTGAATAGTAAGTACTGATGAACCTTTCCTGTGTTAGGACTGAAAACTTGCTACTAAATGAGTAAAAGAGACATTTGTTCTAAATGCTACAGAATCATCTATGGAGCATAAACAGCATAGGAGGAGAACTGTCAGATGTATTAAAGGGAAATGCCACATGAAAAGAGACCAATCAGTACCCCCATTGATATATCCACGAAGGAAGCGTCCGTTTTCCTTTAAGATAAAGTAAGTGTAGACTTACTATGGAAAAACTGTGAGTCACTGAAAAGGTAGAACAATCTACAGACTGGGTTAATTGTAACTGAAAAGCTAAATCGAGTATGGGTACATCTTGATCCATGTGATCTCAAATCAAGCAATGCAGCCTGAACACTACCTAATTAAAACTGTTGAAGTAGTACTAGCTAGCCTCACAGAAGCAAAAATATTCTTCATATTAAATGTAAGGTATGCATTTTGGCAAGCTACGTTGAAGGAGTCATTCTCTAAGCTGGTGATTTTCATTATAATTGTGGCCAATGCATTCAGTGGCTTCCTCCAGCCTACCAGCATGTAATCAGTTTTCAGCGTCAGCCAGTTAGCCCGCACCCAAGCCTCAGTATCATGCAGATTCATAGAGCAACTATTGAATTATGTTGCTCTTCTTCATCAATAATGCCATCTTTGAAGGGAACTCCTTATCAATATGACAACCCAGCTTGTGCCTCTTCAGCCATTTCTTCCAATACACACATTAGCCTCAGTAGCAGATGATGTAATGGCAGCATCTGTTAGGAATCAGAAAACTTCATAGATTCCAAGGCCAGAAGGGTCCATTGTGATCATCTAGTCCAGTGGTTCCCAAACTTTAACAACCTGTGAACCCCTTTCACTAAAATGTCAAGTCTCGCGAACCCCCTCCTAAAAATGAATATTTCAGGGATTTTCTCCTTTACCTGAGTATAAATCATAAAAGCAGTGATCTTGGAAATACAAAATTTGTTTTTATGACATGCTTATTACACACTATTATTAATTATTATTTATAATTACATTATTTTTATTACATTATGAAAACAGCAACACTCTTCCAAGATCTCACTTCCGTAGCTTGTATCACTTTGAATAAGCCTGTTATAAGACAAGGCTCCTATGTTTCATCAAGGAGTATCAGATTTGAAACAGCATGAAGGTATTTAAGAAGCCAACTCAAAGAGTTCCTCCTACATATGCATTCAGGTCTTAAGCAGTCCAGGCAAACAACGCACGTTACAACAAAGCTTAAACTTGTTCTTCATAATAATTTTAAAAACAATACTACCTGCCTATTTAATTTTAAAAACAGTAAAAAATATCCACCTCCCTTTCCATTTCTTATAAGGAGTCTTGAAGTTTAAATCTCCTCAGTATGATAGATATGCTTGCTTTGATCTGCTTAGCTCTTGGAAGTCCAGGGGCTCCAGGCTGCTGGCCCCGTGCTGTCCGGGGTCCCTAGGGACAGCTCTGTCCGCCATTAGGGAATGTTTTCCCGAGAACCCCCTGTAACATTTCGTGAACCCCCAGGGGTTCACGAACCCCGGTTTGGGAACCACTGATCTAGTCTGACCGGTATCACACAGGCCATGGAACTTCCCCACAATAATTCCTAGAGCAGAGCTTTTAGAAAAACATCCAATCTTGATTTAAAAATGGTCAGTGATGGAGAATCCACCACAATCCTTGGTAAATTGTCCCATTGGCTAATTACTCTCACTGTTGAAAATGTACGGCTTATTTCTAAATTTGTCTAGCTTCAACTTTCAGCTATTGGACCATGTTATACCTTTCTCTGCTTATAAACACATAGCTTGGTTTTAATGTAATTAATTAATTATGCATTTTTAAAAAGTGCCCATTACAGTAGTGTGTATGTGTAATTTATGTAATTGAAATAAGGAAAGAGATCCCAAATTGGGAATATGTGACTATTGTACAATGCCCTGCACTGTCCTGGAAAATTTCCCATCCTCCAAAACAAACAACCCCCTTGTAGAATACCATCTGAAAGAGACTACTGACCAGACCCAGACCCAGGCGGGGGTGGGAGGTGGGGGGAGGGGGAAATACTGTCCAAAAAGATGCCTTATTAAAGTGGTAAAACTCCAGGATCTAATAGACAGCCAGGGAGAGTGAATGCTAGAGAACAGGACCCTGAGAATCTCCTGCAAATATATACCACGAATTTCAGCATAGGGAATGCCAACAGACCCACGACAGCCAGTTGCAATGGACCATGAGATTGCACCTTTGGCTTGGCAACAGGTGGATATACAAGTTAGCCCTCAGTTTGACATATGGTTGCAGTTCTTGTCAAATCCAAAAATGTTTCCTCCTGCCAACGAGCATTACTACTGTTTTATCTGGACTGAACTAAGAGCATCAAGCTTTCATCCAGATGTTGGGGGTCACTCTGGAGTTACACTGGAATTACACCATCAGAACTGAGATCAGAGTCTGGCACTGGGTGGGCAAAGAAACAGCAATATCCAAATGTGATGAAAAAGAGAGGAAGGAATTTGTCATGAGGTGAGGCCTTGAGGAGTGGTGATGTGACAGGGTGAGGGAGAAATGGAAGATTTGTCACAGTGGACTTAATTAAAAGGAATCTGATTTTTCAGATGAAGTTACAACTCTGTTGCCAGTCATTTCCCCATAAAGCTATGCAGTTTGTGTCACTTACCCATAGAATGCCATATAAAATGGATCATGTGTATTAGGATTTGTGTTGTTCGACACGGCAAAGAAATGGAATCCAGTGTGCCCATATTTGAAAGGAGTCCAAACCAAAGACATATTTGGATGTTCTTTGGGAGAATGTTGTGATACCAATGGCCTCATCACACTGTGCCAAAGCTCTGCTGAAGGAAAATATGGTATGCTCAGCTAGGTCAAACAAGCCAGACTAGAGCTCATGGACAGAACTCCTCAGTTTGTACACTTCATGCCAGGACAAACTAAGTTCATTACCTTCTATGCGACTTCCAAGTATATACAAGTGAAAATAAACACTGGTAATAATTTCTGGCTGTAGTGCCAGAGCTTTTACAATAGAGAATCTTCCTCCTAATGGAAATTAGAAAGGAAAAGTAAAAAAACGAATCATTTAAAAATTACAAGAAGTTTATTTACAAAAATAGAGAAATTGTAAATGAAAAGCTAAAAGAAATCTTTCAAATGCATGAAGAAAATTTTTGAAATTAACCCAAAAAAAAGAACAGAGCAGTTTTTATTATTTTGCCAAAGGGAAAACTTTGTTTATTGTTGGATAAAGGACCCAATTTATTAAAATGTACTTACTGGTGTGTTTCATCCTTTACACTTGAGTCAATGTGGGGATTTTTCACCTGATTAAAAAGAAAAAATGGGGTACTTTTGTGCTGGGATATATATATAAGTTATAAGTGTACAGAGATTAAATTCAGACATGAACTAACATCCTTTTTTCTGCTCATAAGACTGAAGAAGGATCTGTGTGAATTTTTGCTACTTAAGGGGACACAAACCTGGTCCCATTGAAATCAATGGCAAAACCACAGTGGAGGCAGGGACAGTCCCATGGGGTTAGATTCTCAAGGAGGGCATATGCATTGCAACTCTGAGCATTGCAATGCCTAACTTTTAGGTGCGTTGTCACCCAGCGGAATTCACAACCCCGAGTTGGCAACCCAGGTTCCTCTATAATGCACGAGGAAAGCTAGGTGCCTAAAGAATGGGATTCACTGAGCAGGGAGATGCCAAAGTTAGCCAGTAGGACATGCTGCAGAAAGGGACCTGGCCAAGTCCCACCTCCTTAAAGGAGCATTAGGTGCCTAACTCCAGGTAGGAAGGGGTGCCTCCCTCCACTCCAGATTCACAGATATGAACCCTGTGCTGGAGTTGGGCACCTAAGCTACGTCAGCCCTTTCTCACAAAAGGAAGTAATGGTGACAGTCCCACCCTTTATACTCAATAGCTTACTGGTTAGGGAACTCACCTGGGCTGTGAGAGACCCAGGCTCAGATCCCTGCTCTTCCTGAATTGTAGTAGGGACCTGAGTCTTTCCCGTCATCCAGGTGGGTGGCCTATCCACCGGGCTAGAGAGTCAGGTTCACACTTTGGCCCAATGAATATTTAATTATTGATACAAAGTGGAACAGCTTCAGCAGGCGAGATGGAGAAGGCTTCACCTCAGGATTCCCTGTTGCCCGGTGCTTAGGACACTCAACTAAGAGGTGGAAGACACAAGTTCAAGTCCCTGCTCCAAAGTAGAGCAGGCAGGGGAACACCTAGTCTGTGAATCAAGCTAGGGGCTAGGGATGAGCTAGGCATTGAGCTGCTTGGTGGTGTCAGGACTTAGATGGCTATCCATGTGCCCATCTTCAGAAATTCAGGTGCCTCGTGGACTTAACCAATGGAAATGTAAATGCCTAAGGCTATTAGGCACCTAGAGGGTTAGTGGCAGCTGAGGTAGTTTTGTGAATGCCACTGGTGCCTACAGGGGCAATTAGGTGCCCAAATCTCCCTGGTGAATCTAGCCCATAGTGACTTTTGCTTCATGGTCCTTTCAATAACAAGCAAAGGCAGAGGGATACTGACAACTGTTATCTGTCAAACCACACTTGTTCCTATCACTCTCCTCCATTTTATCAACAGCCAGTAATATTCCCTTTACATGTAAAAAGTTCTGAAATGCCACCAAAAAATTGGTTTAGCCTCTAAGAATTTTATTTAACATGTCATTAAAACTGAGAAAATCTACTGGCTTTTATAAAACCTGTTTTCCCAGAAAGTCCAATTGTGTGTATGTTACACAGCAAGGGAGTGTGGTTCTTCTTTTCTGGTTTTATTCTACAGTGCACTTAGCACTGTGGAAAGATGTCAGATTGCTAGCACAGGGAATTGTACTGCACACAACACCTCTGCAGGTGGGAAGGAGCTTCCCTTTTTGTCCTCCATGTTGGGACTGCCAACAAAGCTGCCTCTTGTTAAAGAGGTTTTTGTGATGTAGACACGTGGGAAGAGGACAGGACCAGTGAATGCCGCAGCGGGAGTGCCAGAAAAACACCCCTCTGTGTTATAATACCTCCAGAGCTCCCCTTTTCTACTGTTGGTGGAGTATGTTGTATTAGCCCTTACAAACCAAGTGACAGCATACCTCCTCCCATCATGTTCAGCCAGCTCTACTGACCAACATGTGAGGGGGTGGGGAGATAAAGCCATGTCTCCCTCTCATTTTCTTCTCCTAACCTTCCCCTTCCTCCTTGAGTGAAAAGAGTGGAATATCAGACACCCTTCCTGCATTCTTTCTACCCCTACTCCCATGCTCAGAGCTGCAGGGACATGACCCTACACAGCCATGCAGGAGGTTGAGTGGGGCCTGACTCTCCCACATGACTTGTTGGACAAGAACACCATCTAGGCCTAAGTAGCAATCAATACCCAAAGGCAATTTGAAGGTCCAGGTTGTGAGGCTGAAATACTTCATTCAGTTCCATTTCTTTCTTTAAACCAAACTATTCCACCAGAGTTTGCATTTTTCAGGTGCGAGGATGTCATGCTCCTTGCTGTGTGAATCATCACTCACTTTTTAGCTGAAAAGTTCCATGAGCCAGCAGCCACTGACTCTGATTTAAGAGGGGCTGGAAAGGAAGGGAGAGAAAGTGTCATTGCCATCATTTTAGCAAAGGTACCATGAGTGGCCTTCAGAATAAAAACAGCTTGTGAGTGTGGAAATCGGGGACTGACAGAATACTGCTTTTGGAAGACAGGGATGTATTTAAATCTTTGATACTAGAGTAGAGGTGTGGGGAAGTGTATTTATTCAGAAATCTCTAACTGCTCACCATTGAATACATTAACTGATATTTGTTTGGAGTAGAGTTTAAGGTGTTGATTTTGATCTATAAAGCCCTAAGGCAGGGGAGGGCAAACTGCGGCCTGCGGGCCGTATCCAGACTACCAGCTGTTTTAATCTGGCCCTCAAGCTCCCGCTGGGGAGCGGAGTCTGGGGTTTACCCTGCTCCAGCTCTCCAGCCAGGGAGCAGGGCCGGGGGCTGCTCCACGCGGCTCCCGGAAGCAGCCGCATGGCCCCCCATCCGGTTCCTATGCATAGGGCAGCCAGGGGCCTCCACTCTGCATGATGCCCCTGCCTCAGGTGCCACCCCTGCAGCTCTCATTGACAGGGAACTGCAGCCAATGGGAGCTGCGGGGGCGGTGCCTGTGGACGGGGCAGCGTGCAGAGCCGCCTGGCCGTGCCTCCACGTAGGAGCCGAAGAAGGGACATGCCACTACTTCTGGGAGCCGCTTGAAGTAAGCACTGCCTGGAGCCTGCTCCCCTGAGCCTCTCCCCATTCCCCAACCTCCTGCCCCAGCCCAGATCCCTCTCCCGCCCTCCGAACCCCTCGGTCCCAGCCCAGAGCACCCTCCTGCACCCCAAACTCCTCATCCCCAGCCCCACCCTAGAGCCCGCACCCCCAGCCAGAGCCCTCACCCCTCACTCCTCCGCCCTAGCCCAGAGCCCCCTCCCGCACCCTGAACTCCTCATTTCTGGCCCCACTCGGCGCCTACACCCCCAGCCAGAGACCTCACCCCCTCACACACTCCAACCCCAATTTTGTGAGCATTCATGGCCCGCCATACAATTTCTATTCCCAGATGTGGCCCTTGGGCCAAAAAGTTTGCCAACCCCTGCCCTAAGGGTACATTCTCAGGACAGGGAATGTCTTTTTGTTCACTGTTTTATGCTTAGCATAACAGAATCATAGTCTATGATTTGGGTCCCTGGGCACTATCACAATACAAGTAATCATAAATACTAATAGGAATATCACAGTTGCAGTCAGCGAGGTCATTCAGATCCAGAGTAATCTGTCTAATTTGTTCCTCTGTTCACTGTTGATGAGTAATGCATCCCAAACTTATGCTGACAAAGCTTTGGGGGTATAATAATGATATGCAGAAACATATCCCCTGAGAACACCTTCCTTCATATTGTTTTGTCTCTACTGACTCTCTTTAGTGTAGGGTTGCTCTCTTATAGGAACTTTGTTCCAGCTTGTCTTTCCGGGGCTGGCCCTTTAAATTTGGCAGAAACACACAGCTGCAGCCCTAAAGTAGCCATTTTGTAGCTGATTGTTCCTTGCTGCTTTTACCTCTCTTGTAGCGGATAATGTTCTTAACTCCTGTTATGCTGTCACCTGGTTTTAAATTTTCATATTGCTGAGGAGATAGCACATCCTTGTAAGTCTTTATATAATACCCTCATGTATTACATATAGTTATCTCTCTGTAATGTGTGTCTATAGAAATCCTAATATCTACAGAGCTATACTTGGTGTATGTATTACTTAATAATATAACTTTAATTAATGTTTCATCAGTGTTTGTTCTTGAAGGGGTGGATTATTTGTCCCATTCTATAATGGAAACTTATTGCAAAGCATTATGAATGGTCAAGAGAAATGGCAGTGTATAGCGTTTCTGTCTAGAAGGAGAGCACTCTTCTGCATGCTAATTGATGAATTATAATTTAAGGTTTCGTGTTGGTTTGCAATGACACCACAGTTTGTCTCTGGTTTTGTGTTGGGCGCAATTGTTTGGTAGTAACATAGGGGATGATACAAAAGCTGAGGCTGCAGTCTGAAGCCTTAGGATATGTCTACACTGCAGTTAGGAGTGAGTCCCCCAGTCTGGGTAGACAGACTGGTGCTAGAGGGGCTTGAGCTAGTGCTCTGAGTGTAGCAGCACGGGCTCTCAAGCCCTCTCCACCCCATGGCTCTGAGCTCAGGTAGCTAGCCTGAGTCTCTGCCGGAGCCGCAACACCCCCCTCTGATATTTTTAGTGGGCTAGCACCGGTCTGTCTGCCCTGGCTGGGAGGCTCACTCCCAACTGCAGTGAAGACATACCCTCAAGGTCTTAACATTGTGGCATTAGTAAATTTTGGATTATTTCAGTTCATGTAAAAGTGCCTTATTCAAATAGAGTAACTGAAAAGATGGGTGAGAGGTAGAGGAGGATTAAGTGAGAAAATAATGTAAGCGATCAGAATTTTTATTAGAAAATTCAGGGGAAGGGAGGTGACCTGTGAGGAAATAACTTTTCTCAATGTATCGAACAGATCAGTTATTGGGAGAGAACCAATATGGCGAAAATGAAGATCAATGGAGAAGAAACTAAAATGTCCCACCAAAAAAAAAAAAAAAAAAAAGCGGAGCTCTTCTTTTAAAGAAAAGCAAAGCACCCTTTTCACTAAAAATTCTTAAATTTATTTAATAGCATAAACTTGCTCAGCCAGATTTTAAATTAAGTAACAGGGATAAATCCTAGCGCTTGCACCTGTAAGTTTCTGATGATCGTTGCTAGCCAGGACTGCCGCTGAATGACTAAACCTACTTAGTGACACCATTAGGGCTAATAGAGTGAAAGAAGGAGACAGGTTGGTTTAAAAACAGGATTGGCCAGCACAATATAAATCAGGCAAGTAGGATTGTGATAGAAAAGTTGAATTTTAATTTGTCATATTTAGCTGGTTCTGGGTTCCTTTAGGGGCTCAGTCCTGCAACATTCTGTTAATGGGAGATGAGGGCACTGTACATCTCATGTGGCCCTTCAACACTTTAGGATCAGACCCTAAATGTTCTTGCCCTGGAGAAGACTATAATTGACAATGTTAGCAGTGCAAGATGATTGGGATCCCACTGAGAGTGACCAGACTCTAGGGACCAGCCATTTGGCACCCTGTGCATCTCAGAGGCTATGGAGTACCTTTACAAATCCTTGATCCACCAGGATTCATGGTCAGTCCTGGGGGGGGCGGAATTTAGGGCAGTGGTTGCTCGAACTGATGCCAGTAGTCCCCCCGAGACATGCACCTAACACAATGGTGGGGCCTGTGAGGGGAAGAATAGGAGCTGCTACGCTGGTTTTACATGAGGGAAACACTCAGCTGGCTGGTCACACAGACTCTAAGGTTGTTTTATTATTAATCATGTTTACTATGGTAGTTTGTGTAGGGGCCAACCAAGAATTGGGTCCCATGGTGGTAGGCACTGTACAAACATGGAGTAATGGATGGTCCTAGCCCTGAAGAGTTTACAGTCTGAATAGACAAGCCAGATCTAGGGTGAGGAAAGGGGTAGAAATATGAGCAGAATGAACAATGTGGTGGCAGCAAATGTTATGTTTATGCCACAATATTTGTGTGTGTATGTGTTACTTAGGTGGTGAAACACTGAATGGAAAGAAAAGGACAGGGAAGGGAAGTGGGCAAGGGCAGGGTAGGAGAAGATGAGGGAGCAGGTGTGGAGTGAACCTGAGGTGAAGTGAAAGTGAGAGATGGGGAGTGAGAGGGTTGGAGCAAACAGCCACTCAGGACAAGGCAGAGAAAGTCTAGTCAAAGCTGTAGAAAGTTCTCTGTATGTCCAAAGGCTCCTGCTTTTTCTGTTCTGCTCCTACCGACTAGAGTCTCTGGCTGTTTCTTCTCTGCAGTTTTCCCTGAAGGCCACATGGCATGAGGTAGGCCACAGCATATCTGAGGATCTGGTCTGATATCATGTATGGAAGAATTGAACTGCAAAATTCTCATTGACTTGAATAGGGCCAGGATTTCACCCCATGCTATTTTCCGCATTAAGCTGTTTTTCCGTATGCTCCATTAATTGATTTAAAAAAAATCAGTGTTCCGAGTACATTATTATTCCAGGTTTCCAATGAAAAAGTTAATTTACACTCAGTCCCAAGATGCTTGTTTCCAGATACTTGTTATGCACTGGACTGAAAAAAACAAATTTGTGGCCTTATGGTGGATCTAAATTCAGTAGTAACACTACTAATGTGAAGTATGTTTTTAGCATACATGCCAATGTGAAGATGAAGAATACACAAACGTAGGCTTGTGTCTTCTCTGTGATCAATACTTGACTTCTTCTGTGATGAAGGAGCCCTCTCTGATTTCTAGTAAGTCTCCAATATATCAAATACATGAGAATTTTTTTCCCCTCCCATTGCAATTCTTATTTCCGCTGTAACTTTATTTCCCTCCATGTTGAATCAGTTTGTCTGGAGGCTGACCGAAGGCGTTGCTTCAGGCAGCACTGGTGAGTTTGGGGAGGGATAAAGGTGGGCATAGTTACAAGCCTTTCTAGTTAGGCTCTTAGGGAACTTTAGTAATTCAGGAGAAATTCAAAACAATGAAGCAAAATCAAGAAATGTACTTCCTAGCTAACAGAGGATAACAAACAAGTATCCTGTAGCAGGAGTTAATTCAGGATCCCCTTTACAGCAAGGGTACTCATACTCAGATTCCCTACGCTCCTCACCATGATTTGGAGTTTAATTACTGGATGAGGTTCTATGACCTTTGCTACACAGGTCAGACTATATGATTGCAGACTAGTTGCCTTTTGGCCTTAAAATCAAGGAATCTATAGATAGATTAGATAGTTGGAGAGCTGCTGGGGAAACATGACCTAGGGGAGGAACAGCACATATTACTCTAAAGTAAAAGTAAAAAAAAAAAAAAAGAAGCCGCCTTCTTGTTTTTTGATTAGCCGAATAATCTAAAAGGCAAGGATTCATATTTTTCATTTGAATACTCACGTTAAAAATGTGGATATTCTGATAAATATATATATATATATATATATATATATATTTAAAAATGTAGGGGCAAGTCACTGGCCAGTAAGAGTGGTGTGATGTCTGAGTGTTCAGTAACCGCTTGACTTGAAAAGATCATAGTAAGTGATTACTGACTTGGGCTCTTAATTACTCTAAATGCATGTGGAAATGCATGAGTTTTCCCCCACACAAATAGATGCACATATTTTTCAGTGGTCCCGTACGCAGAGAATTGTAAAACACTGTGATATCCTTCAGGATAAACAGTGCTATGTAAAGTAAGCTTATAAATAGGATTTTTGTGCATTAGTATTACTATCATATGTTCTATCTTCTTCTCGTAGCAGATACTTATATATGGCCTGATCATGGGGTCCTTACTGATGTGGTCAATGGGCCAACTCCTCTAAAGGTTACCATGTTGTGAATTGGGCTCCTAATAGATTAAATTCAGGGGTATGGATGTGTCCATTAAAGCCAGTTTGCAATCAGCATGATTTAATCCCTTTTAGCAGTTTACAGTTCTGTACAGTGGTTTAAAGTTACTGTTAGAATATAAAATGAATATTCTGGACTTCATTTTCCTGTTAGAATTGCATTTTTTTTTCTTTTTTAGCTAAGGAAGCTTCATGTGAGAGATGGAGATCTAGGCTGTTCAATTATCGTTACAGTATATTTGGCAGGAGCAAATAAAATGGACAGCTCATATACTCCCTAAATAATGTCTATACCGTTTTCTTCAACATTTTAATCAGTGTGGAGCCCCAGTTAGACTTTTATATATAAGAGCCAGAGACACATGCAAGCAGGCAGACAGACGCTAAAATTTACCAAGTTACATGATTTTTTTTTCTACAAAATATGCATTTACCACAACTCCACTCTCCTCACAGATACTCTTTATAATCTTTTATTTCTCACTACTGTATGTTATACCAGTACTTTTGATGGCTTAAAAACAAACACAACTGACTAAAAGAAGAAGGAAAAAAGGATTTGTAACTCTTCGGCGCATTCGCTGAATAGCATTAACTGTTGCATCTGTTTTTTGTAAGTGATCACATTTTCTTCCTGGCACTAGATTGACAAATATATAAATCAGCAACTTGAAATATGTGTACACATTTTTCAAAGTAAAAAAAAAAATGCTAGGACTTTCCTATTTTGCATTTTGTAAAATAGAAAAAGCAATCTTTTTCGAATCAAGTGTTCTTATTGAGCTAGGCTAGCTCTGCCAAGCTTTGCTGTACACAGTGCACATTCAGAGTTGCTGGGCCCTGTTGACACATTCCAGCGAAAGGGGTGCTGCTACTGCTGACTAGAACGGAATCCAGTGCTTGCTTTTCTTGCTCAGGCCCAACCATTTCAGGAAAGTATCAGTAGCATTTGCATCCTGGCTGTAAAGGAACATCTGTTGATGATGAGGGGCCAAAATGCTGCGGTGGTGAGTGGCTAGAATGTAAAGAGATGACACTTACACGGTTATACGGTTGTTACATGATACTGTAGTTAGTTAAATATTTTAAATTAAATTTACCAGTAATTCAGATGGAAGCTCTTTGAGTCATTGTCTATAGTTTTGTAGAGTGCCTAGCACCACAGGGCACTGCCACAATTAGATCTGTATTTTTTATTTATTTATTTATTATTAACAATAAAAGGGGAATGAGATCATCATGCTATATCTTGACTTTAGTAAAGCTTTTGATACTGTCTCGCATGACCTTCTCATACACAAACTAGGGAAATGCAACCGAGATGGAGCTACTATAAGGTGTGTGAAAAACTGGTTGGAAAACCATGCCCAGAGTAGGTATCAGTGGTTCACAGTCATTCTGGAGGACATAATGAGTGGGTCCCGCAGGGAGCAGTTCTGGGTCTGTTCAATTTCTTCATCAATGATTTAGATAATGGCGTAGAGAGTACACTTATAAAATTTGCGGATGATACCAAGCTGGAAGGGGTTGCAAGTGCTTTGGAGGGTAGGATTATAATTGAAAATGATCCGGACAAACTGGAGAAATGGTCTGAAGTAAATAGGATGAAATTCAAGAAGGACAAATGCAAAGTACTCCATTTAGGAAGGACAATCAGTTGCATACCTACAAAATGGGAAGACTGCCTAGGAAGGAGTACTGCAGAAAGGGATCTGGGGGTCATAGTGGACCACAAGCTAAATATGAGTCAACAGTGTAACACTGTTGCAAAAAAAGCGAACATCATTCTGGGATGTAATAACAGGAGTGTTATAAGCAAGACACGAGAAGTAATTCTTCCGCTCTACTCTGCGCTGATTAGGTCTCAGCTGGAGTATTGTGTCCAGTTTTGGACGCTACATTTCAGAAGGATGTGGATAAATTGGAGAGAGTCCAGAGGAGAGCAACAAAAATGATTAAAGGTCTAGAAAACATGACCTATGAGGAAAAAATTAAAAAATTGGGTTTGTTTAGTCTGGAAAAGAGAAGATTGAGAGGGGACATAAGTCTTCAAATACATAAAAGGTTGTTACAAGGAGGAGGGAGAAAAATTGTTCTTCTTGACCTCTGAAGATAGGACAAGGAGCAATGGGCTTAAATTGCAGCAAGAGAGGTTTATGTTGGACATTAGGAAAAATTTCCTAACTGTCAGGGTGGGTAAGCACTGGAATAAATTGCCTAGGGAGGTTGTGGAATTTCCATCATTGGAGATTTTTAAGATCAGGTTATACAAATACTTGTCGGGAATGGTCTAGATAATACTTAGTCCTGCCATGAGTGCAGAGGACTGGGGTAGATGACCTCTCAAGGTCCCTTTCAGTCCTATGATTCTAAGACCACGGTATGACTCATTCCTGATGTGCATATGAGGGTTGTTTGTGGACTGGCCCATGGCAGATGGTAACAGTGGATTGGGATCCCTGTACTAGGATGCTGACATCTTACTTCAAGAGTATTCCAAGAATTTGTGTGTACAATTGGGGAAGAGAAAGACATAACTGATTGGCGGCAGGGTGGACAAAAATAACTGAAGTCGGGTTGATGAGGCCAGAATGAATTGATGAGGGGCAAGGAGATGCACACTAATTGACGTTGTGGTGCAAAGGGGTACACAGTTAATGTGGAGTCAAGGAACAGGCAGATATGGGCTGGAGGGGCACAGTATTAATTAAATTGCATTTGGGAGAAACTGGAGCTCTGTATTATCAGGCAGCACTTCATGCAAATGTCTGTAACCTTCTGTAATGATGCTTACTACTTTTGTGAACTGCTTTGAGATCTGTTGATGAAAAGTGCTGTATGAGAAGAGCTAGGTATTATGTTTGTGCAAATTAACAATCTATCCTCTATGTCATAAGATGTTGACAAGTATGTATATATTTTGAAGCTTGTGTCATCTGAAGCAGGAACTCTGAATATTTCTCTGGATATCTGTGCTTACCTGTGGAAAAAGGCAGCATATGTGCTTTGCTTAGTAGGCCAGAACTAGCGGGACTGCACTAAGAAGGAATCAAGTCTGGAAGC
Source organism: Terrapene triunguis (assembly GCF_002925995.2). Taxonomy (NCBI): domain Eukaryota; kingdom Metazoa; phylum Chordata; order Testudines; family Emydidae; genus Terrapene; species Terrapene triunguis. Next base: position 24,590,336 of record NW_020664393.1, read on the forward strand.
AACAGGGGGTTGTGAAACCCATTAATTTACATGAGGATACTCCTGCTGATCAGTTAGTTTTGGATGAATTGTGTCTAATAATTGTCAAAGCACTTAGAGTTTATTTAGGCACTTTCATGTACCATAAATATAAATGATATATACATTTGTATTGTGTTTGCCAATCAAGTGTTTTGGAGCCTAATTCTATTGGGCTTTTCTATAAAAAGAGGAGTTTGATTTGAGGGGAGACTTTTAATTGCTTGTTTTATTTATTCTAAAGTTAGTGAAATCTCCAATTCAAGTTTATCTTTTTCATTCAAGTTCTTTAAAAGAATATTCTCAACGACAACTAAAAGGTGTCGTAGACTTCTTCTAGCACCTGCACTTGTGAACTAGGTTTTGTTTCATAATTTTGAATGTTTTGTTTATTATTTTGGTTCTGTCACTATAGCATCATTTTCTTGTCAAGAATTGCTCTCTGGAGTGATTTAAATTATGTAGTTTAAATCTGAATTTGATTAATGTGCTACAATTGTCATCACTGATGCTCTCCCTAAACAATTCCTCTCCTTTCCTTTTCCTCTGTTTTTAGAATTTCAAGTGGTGTTGTTTTGGCTCTTGATGAGGGAAAAAGTAAATGATTCTCTCTCTATCTCTCTCCCTGCACCCCCAAGTAAGCCTTCAGGGAGTCCCGTAATATATCTGGCAAGATCATAGGAGACTTGGTTTTATTCATTTATTTCTTGATCTTTATAATAAACTCACCAAATTTAGAGTCATGAATCCTTAGAAAGGAGTTTTGCCGGAGAGCATCAATATTAAAGATTGAAATGGAAACATGATCAGAAATATGAATTGTGTCAATGCAACTACTTATCTGTCCTGCCAGAAATCAACAACATATCTATTCTAGAAAATGGATGGGGAAAATGTATATTTACTGTATGCCAGATTTGAAAGATGCCGAATAACTTGTAGGCTTAGGCCAACGTTTTTGACTTTGGGTACCCAACGTTGGGCACCTAAACCAAGGGGCCTGATTTTTAGAGACACTGAGTCCCTGAAGCTTCATGTGACTTCAATTTATGCACAGTATTAAATGTATGGGTCTTTAAAATGGGTTTATATAGGGATCTGTCAAGAATGGGATACTTACTAAGTTGTATTGTTCACTGACATTCAGAAGAATATCCTTGCTCTCCACCAATGTAACCAAAGCCTCATATTATTAGATTTTAGTGGGATCGAAGCATATCAGATTATTTTGATACCTCATAATAATGGCTAAATATAAATAATATTTATCAAGCAGTGTTCAAAACAAAGCCATTCACTGGCATATAGGAATCCAGGCATGAAAGGGAAATGCTATAGAATTAACCTGTGCTTGTATGCTCTGCTCAAAGGAAATTAGTAGGGTCCAGAACAGAGGGTCCCTCCCACCCGCAATGAAAATATAGAGGCTTTTCCCCCAGACTTTGCAGCAGAAGGCTACACAAATAATATTAGTTAAATATCAATTTAGAGAATATGCAAAGAGCACTCTAATTTCTAGCTAGCATTGATGAAGTAGTACACCTCTACCCTGATATAACGCTGTCCTCGGGAGCCAAAAAATCTTACTGTGTTATAGGTGAAACCGCGTTATATCAAACTTGCTTTGATCCGCCAGAGTGCGCAGCCCCGCCCCCCCAGAGCGCTGCTTTACCGCGTTATATCCGAATTCATGTTATATAGGGGCGCGTTATATCGGGGTAGAGGTGTATAAGTTAGTCTTAAGGAGGGAAGATGATATCCAATTGTTCGTTATGGCCTTCATCAGACGGACTAGGGATGATCATGCCCACTGGAGACACAGTTGCCTCTTGTATCCTGAATTATAAATTCGGTTCACAACTCCTCTATAATAAGAAAAATAATAATTGCATGAACATTACATCAGTTTTTTATTTGCCCTACAACAGATGACCATATTCTGCTATCAATTTCCTGTCCACTAGCTGAGAGGAAGGTTGCATTTGCTGTTTGCTGTTTGCTTGTGCTTCTGCTTCATGCTTATGACGATGAAAGTTTAGAATCAGGATTCTCAAATAGCACAATATTCAGTATAAGAAAGTGTAGGGGAGAGAGGAAAATGTGGAATGGCAGCAAACAATCCTATAGCAGAGGAAGGCACAGATAGCAGGGAACATTGCACTCTGCAGTGCTTAAGGTCAAAGGTGGTTTTTTTGAGCAAAGATTCATGGCTTTTAAGGCCTGCCAGACCCCTGCTACCTATGATCGTTATGCCCAATGAATGTACATAGTGTTTTTTTAAGTGGTTAAGAGTTAATGAATGAGATCTGCTTCTTTTGTCTCAAATACATTTTACTGCTGAGACATTAGTTTATTGTAAATTAGAAGATTTAACTGGAGCAGAGTTGGATTTAGTTCATAGTTTCAAATATTCATGCTCTGTTTTTACTGGTACTGAAAAATATTATATATTTGGGACTATTTTATTGTACTTATCATGGGAATTTTTAAAGGTTTGAAACATAAAACCTCCAGGAATTCAATGAACAGTGCAATTGCAATAGACAGTTTCTTGCCATATTTAGATGATAAATTTATATTTTGCTTTTGGGTAGTCTAACCAGGAATTAGTTTTTCTGACATGAGACATAAGTTATATAAAACTTATGGGATGTTATCACTTTAAAAAAAATTGCTCAATAAGTACTAGCATACCCAATCCAGCTCTAATTTCCCAGCAGGCAATCAGTTCAACACTGCTGCCTATATACTGAATTTTATAATGTGTGAGAGACATCGAATCTATAATAGAATTATGAAACATTATAAATTACAATGACCCAAAATTATTGCAGAATTTGTCTTGCATACATTATAAAACTGGTCATTTAGCTTTGGTTGTTGCTAGGATGTTAGATCTAGGTAGAAGTCTTACTGAGTGATCAGTGCCCATTGGCGAAGCAGGTTGCTGTCACATTGTGTGTGTTTCTCTTACTTGCAGCTCACAGCCATAATTCTGGTCTATTTTGTTTTGCAAACTTTATTGCTGGAATGATGATAATGATAATTTTAGCTCTGCTCCCTCTTAGCTGAAATTATACAGGATTGCCAGTAAAAATTGCTAGCAAAAGTGTGTAACATGAAAACAAGGCTAGTTAACATAGGCAATGGATGAAAAAGTGCTGTGTGTCTATGATCATACTGGCAAAGTTTACGATCAATATCAGCATATCACAGTGCCACATTGGTATGGACAAACTCAGCACCATTCCTCTTACTACAAGATGGCGTAGAGCTGAGGGGGCGTAACAGGGTGGCTTGACTCTTAACGGCTGGAGGCCTGGGGCCAGCCAACCCTAGTTATTAAGGAGGCACACCTCAACAGAGATCACCAGATTCCCCTACAAAGGGCATTAGGAAGCTAAAAAGAGGGACGTGGAATGCTCAGGAAGCTGTAGAGAGACTGGGGGGGAGAGAGGCCTGCAAGGAAGACCCTGACTATCATGATCAGTGGAACTGGAATCAGAGGGCGCATGTTCCCTAATGGAACTGTTGATGACAGGACACCAGTGGAACCTGAGTGAAGCTGGAAGCAATACAGCCACATGCACAGAGCACTTCACAGAGTTTAATAAATTGTCACTTGTTCAACTTAACCTGCATTCAGCTTCACTCTGTGCTAATGAGCCATTATAGTAGGGTCTGAGCTGTGAGTTCTCTGCAGTGCAGTGACTGGCAGTATGAGAAATGGGTATAGCTCTTTTGCAGGAACTGCTTTTCTGCTGGTCGCTTTTCTCAGCAGAGCCCTGTAAGACACTGAATAGGAGATGGCCAAATAGAAAAAGAGATGCATCTGATGAAGTGGGTATTCACCCACGAAAGCTTATGCGCCAATACATCTGTTGATCTATAAGGTGCCACAGGACTCTTTGTTGCTTTTTACAGATCCAGACTAACATGGCTACCCCTCTGATTAAGGATATAATATGTCACATTGCTATCAATGCCAGTGTGTCACCAAAGTTCATGTACCACATAAATTTTTATTAGCACCGGAGAGACAGTAAAAGCTAAATTTGATCAAATCACATAATTAAATGTTACTGAATAAGCCAGCTGACTGGGTTAATAATATGGTCACTGTAATAAAACCAAATAAGCTTAGGATTTATACAGATCCAAAAGATTTTGAATAAGGCCATTAAACTTGAGTGCTACTTTATACCAACAGTTGTGGGAGTCATGACTAGACTTCAAAAGGCAAGAGTATTTTCAGTGTTGGATGCCAGCCAAGTGTTTGGCAGCTCCAACCTAATAGAGAGAGTAAAAGTTTACATCTTCAACTTCCCTTTTGGTAGAGATATGTTAAAGGGAATGTCAGTGAATGTTAAAGGAAATCCTTTTGGGATTACAATGTCCCACAGCTTTGAGGAGCTGGATGAGGTTGAAGTACTTGTTGATATGTTGATTTAGGGTGAAAATGATCAACACCATAGTTGGGGACTGTATCTTGTTCTGTGGCATGGTAAAGGAAAGAGCCACAAATTTAACAGGAGCAATTGCTGTGTGGACCTGGGTGAGGTCAGCTATGTAGGACACAGACTCAGTACAAGTTTGTTGCCCAGTGATTTAAGCTTTCAAAACATAGACTAATGCACAACTGAACTGTTTATCAGTTTAAAAAAGAAATTCTAACCATTGTTTGGCTCTGAATAGTTTCATGACTATGTTTATGGGCAGAAATAGGTGGAGGCAGAACTAGATCTTTAAATGCTGGAAACCATATTAAAGGAAACCATTGTGCAAAGCACTTCCTCAACTTCAGAAAATGCTCATGAAATTGCAACAGTGGGGCTAGTTATACGTAAAATGCAGACCTGGTAAGGCTTTCCACAGAGGGCACACTACATAGTGAAGGCAAGAAGCTGCAGGATGAGGAGTTAGAAATAAATATGACTCACGTACTACCCATTATCAAAGCAACATTTGACATTCTCAAATGAAAAACTCAAACTGACATAGGCTACTTCATTCACTGCACAACACCATGAAATGCAAGATCCCTGGGGAAGGGACCTCCTTATGTCTGTGGAGGACCGAGACAGCTGCCCCTCTGCAGGGTTCCATTGCTTTTGCCTGGCCCATGTGAAAGAGGGCAGTAACATTTTCCATGGCACTGTACAGTGACCATCCCTGGGACTCGGATGGGTGCTCCTCCATCTGTGCTCTGTGGGGTTCTGGCTCTCTGAGCATTTGTGTTCAGGGCAGGGGCCTGGTCATATGGAAACAGAGTCAGATGTTGCTAGACTAAAGCTATATTAAATCCAATGTTCTGTCAGTGGCTACTGTTGCATAGCCACAGGAAGACCCAACACATAGTTAAGAGCTCTATAATAAATCCAGGGAAAGCCAGATGATAGGCAAGTTTTGTTTAATAATATGTGCTTTGTTCCAGGGAGTTCTCTTCTCATGGCTGTTTAATTATTAAATAGCTTTTTCTAAAGGAAAGGATTAATTGAAGAGATGATTGTTACTGAATTATTTAGGGTAACAGCAATTTCTCACTCTTTGTGGCATCCCAGTAGGGCTGTGTTTAATAGAGGTACTTTGAATCTGATGTCAACTGCAGTGTTAAATAAAGAGGCTAATCATCATACCAGAGGTTTCCAGCACTCAATTAAACATGTTTAAAAAAGGAGAGAGGCTTTCTGTTACCTTTATTCAGGAGTCTGGAGACACCCCACAGTACGAGTAACTTCACAAACTCTGGGAAATTAGGTCAGCCAAATTTATATTGCGTCCTTTAACTCACACACAAGACAAATGGGAATCTTTGTTAACTTAAATCCACAGACCATAATTTCTGCTCCATGGGGATGCTTTGTGCTTCTCTCTGGAATCTTTATTAGGAATTAGAATTACCATTTTTAAAGCCCTCCAAGAAGAACCAGTGTTGTTTCCTTTAGATTTATTTAAAAATCGGGATCTGTACACCTTCATATTCTGATGCTCTGATCTGGATCTAAACTTTGCTGCTGTCTCTGTGTTAGGTCAAACCAAAACCCGGGATCCAAAGACTTTCAAATTTGGGAGAAGTTCAGGTGCAAATCTGACCTTTGTGGCTTGTGTGATGGCTACCCTCTTGGCCAGCAAAACAGGGATTGAACTGGAGACCTCCAAAGCTAAAATCATGTACTGCTACAGCTGAGCTGAAGGCTCAAGGCTTTGTACTTGGGGGCAGTAACTCCTATCCTCTGTGGATTGGAAGAACACACTCACCTGTGGGTTACACTTTCACCCATCTCCTTTTGTGAAAAAGGATGATAATGAACGAGACACCTTGAACAGCATTTCTAGACAGAGCTTAAAAACAGTGTTTTTACTGCACATTGTTTTGTGTCAAAGTTGTGCATCTTTATAGCTGTCACTCTATTTTGTGGTGTAGTAGACCAATGGAATCTCTGCCAATATGCCTGCCTGTTACAACCAAAAGCATATGTATTTCTCTTTAGTCTGTCAGCCAGAATATATTTCACCAAATCCAGATGTCTCACAGAAAAATGAAGCAGTGAAACAAAAACAGGACACTTAATAATTTTTAGAGATTTGTTTCTTTTCAGGAAGATGGCTTGCTAAGAATCTTTGAGGGAGGGAATAGTTTCCCCCTATATTCTGCTGATCCCTCTAGAATATCCTAAAATTCTTTAAAATACTTGAATAACTGCTAAAACCTTTTAGAATTTTTCATAATGTTCCAACAAGTTTTTGGAGATGTTATATTATTCCTTTTGCACTTGCTATCATGGCTGTAAAATTGCTTCTTTCTCATTCTAGACCGGGGCGGCTCCAGGCACCAGCACACCAAGCGCGTGCCTGGGGAGGCAAGCCGTGGGGGGGCAGCCTGCCGGTCGCCGTGAGGGCGGCAGTCAGGCTGCCTTCGGCGGCATGCTTGCGGGAGGTCCGCCGGTCCCGCGGTTTCGGCGGCAATTCGGCAGCAGGTACGCCGAAGGCGCGGGACCGGCGGACCTCCCGCAGCCATGCAGCCGAATCTACGTTACCAGCGGACCTCCCGCAGGCATGCCGCTGAAAGGCGCCTGACTGCCGTGCTTGGGGCGGCAAAATAGAGCCGACCCGATTAGATTAGACTAATCCAAAATGGTGCCAATTCAAGGAGCTCACACAACAGGAGGAGTGGTTCATGAAGCAACACAAAACTCTTGTATAAAGACACTCTTTTTCTTCCAAAAATGGTTGGGAAGAATAATCTGCATTATGGTTGTGACCTATTGACTGAAATAATAGCTAGTTTGTCTGAAAATACAAAAACTCTATCTCACTCTAATGAAGACAGGTGATTTTAGGCTAGTTCTATTTATCTTTTTATTGTACACCATCACATGGGATGGAATGATAGATGGCTGTGAATGAACGTAGTGGTTTTGAAATCCTTCGTGAATTTGAAATACTGGGAATATGTGTAATTTTCGTGTATAACTCTGATAAGCTACACACAAATGGGCAGCTAAAGAATAGCCCATTATTTATTAATAACGTGCACCAATGAATAGCCCTTCTGAGGGGATATATTTTTCTATTTATTCTGCTGAGGAAAAACAGGAAGTCTTTATCTCTGTTACAAATATTTAAATAAAATGAAAATAAAAAAACAGCAAAACCAAAAAAAACCCACTCTATTTTTCTGATATAGTTTTTTGGGTCTTTGGTATAGTCAGATATGCTTTAAAAATGAACACTTTCAAGGTATGCACTACACAAAATAAATAATTTTGTAGAAAATTTAGTTTGGCAACTGCTATTTTATTTGTTGGTTCAGACTGTGCAAAAGGAAGGATATATATGGCAACAAGAGACCTACTTTCTAATCACAGTCTGTCAAATTAGGGGCTGTCCGAGATCTGCTGAAATACTGGCTGCTTTAGTTTGCTGGTATTTCTTTATTAGAAGAAAGAAGATAAAAGGGCAGAAGGTCAAGATTACTTGTCAATATCAGCAAGCATTGAGGCCAGTTTAATGACTATATTCCGCATAGTAGCACTTTCCCTGATCATTATAATCCCAGAGGTGAAACAGAAACAGTAGTGTTCTGTATCTGCATGAACTATATAGACAGTGCATGACAAAAGCTCTGTCTACTTGGTCTCTGGTGGGTTCTGGAGCAGAGGTTGCAAGCTCCTGACATTTACACAAAAATGGCTGTAGTGTCATAAAAGTTCACAGGATGGTATAATATATATCTGCTATTACATTAAAAGGATCTATTTTTGCACATCATATACACATAGGGGAATTAAGCAGTAAAAAACCCCATGAAATCTGATAAAATGAGCTCCTAATGAGTTTTAAGATATCAGTGTGAACTGGGGGTGAGGGGTGGGGGGAGAAAGAGCACTTCTCAGAGGACAACTTCTTTGACTGCTTAAAATGCACTGTATAGGACACATTCACTGGTACTGTGTGAGCCAAATCTTGAGATTCTCACGTATACGTAGGCAAAAATTTTATTGATTTCATTTGAAAGTTTGATTTGAACAAAGGCTTCGGGCTTGATCCACAAAGGTAGTTAGGTGTCCAGGTCCAAGATGTAGGTGCTACTGAGATCTGCAAAACCCCAACTCAGCTGCTACCTTACTCTATAGGCACCTGAAGTCCCTAAGCACCTACGTTTCTGCCTACAGACATGTGCAAAACTGCCCTAGTCCTGACACCCCGAAGCAGTGTGGCACCTGATATATGCCTAAGCAAAGGCGGAATTCTCAAACTATGTGTTTTCCAACCTATGTGATTCCATAGTGTTCTCAGATCACACTTAACCCGCACAAAAGACAAGCCACACAGATGGGTGGCGATCAATAGCCCAGTGGTTATAGGACACTCAGCAGGGATGAGGGAGACCAAGTTGAATCCCTGCCCTAGAGCAGGGACTTGAACCAAGGCAGGTTTCTCTCTGTCTCCTGTTGGAGCTGTTTCATTTTGTATAAATGATTAACTATTCATTGGGCTAGTAAGAGCCTACAGCCCACTGGTTTGGTTACTCTACTGCCAGGTGAAGACTTGGTTCCAGTCCCTGTTCCAATGAATATTTAATTATTTATACAAGATGGAACAGCTTCAATAGGAGAGATTAGGAGCACTCAACTGTGACATGGGAGACCAAATCAGGCAGAGCAGAGATTGAAAACAGGTCTCCCACAGCCCCAGTTGGTGCCCTAACCACTGAACCATTGGCTATAAAGGGGTGAGAGTCTCTCTGGTTCTTCATGAGGAAGAACTGACCTGACGAGCCTTAGGTGCCTAACTCTAGGAGAGGATTCATAGCTGTGAATCTACATCAGAGATAACTGAAGGACAAAGGCAATCAACTAAGTATCAGAGGGGTAGCCGTGTTAGTCTGGATCTGTAAAAAGTGACAAAGAGTCCTGTGGCACTTTATAGACTAACAGACGTATTGGAGCATAAGCTTTCGTGGGTGAATACCCACTTCGTCAGACGCGTCTATAAGTCTATAGTCTATAAGGTGCCACAGGACTCTTTGTCGCTTTGTCCTCCAGTTAGGCACTTAGTTACCTTTTTAGGGGTGGGGCTTAGGGGATGCCCCTCTGTTTAGCATTTTTCTATTGGCTAGTTTAGGTGGCTTCCCGCTCAGCTTTCCGGCTTCTGAGAGTCCCATGTTTAGACATCTCTCTATGCCAGGGGTCGGCAACCTGCGGCACGTGTGCCAAAGGCGGCATGCGAGCTGATTTTTAGTGGCACTCTGCTGCCAGCTGGGGTCCCAGCGGCCGACCCCGCTCAGCCCGTTGCCTGCCTGGATGAATGGAACCCCAGGCCGGCAGCGGGCTGAGTAGCTCAGCCTGCTGCTGGTCTGGGGTTCCGTCCGCCGGCCCCTGTAAATGTAAAATGTATTGCTGGCACGTGAAATCATTTATTTACTGTAATTTAAGAAGACTTGGCGCACCACTTCTCAAAGGTTGCCGACCCCTGCTCTATGCATTGAATAGGGAGCCTGGGTGCCTGAGGTCTGCACATTCCACTTGGTAGCAGGACACCCCAAAGTTAAACATTGCTCACCTAAGTCTCTTCTATGGATCTATCCCTTGAAGATTTGGCCCCATATTGGAGCTAATGATTCTCCGGAAAGGGGTTGTGGCATACTAGCAGGTGATGCACTTCCTGCTCAGGGAGAGATTTTCAGTGAGTCAAAGCAAGCATATAAGTGCTATGGTGGTGGGTGTGGTAGAGGAGCCTAAATAATATAGTTAGAATAAACAAAATCATTTACCTATGTTCATGGAAGAAAATGTCATAAATACAGGTCACCTTTTCTGCTTGTACTCTGTCCAGTCTGAGATTTCTCTCAGACCATGGCAGTGAAATCTCCCGGAGTTCTCTCTCTGTCAGGTCCTAGCACTGAACTTTCCAGGACCCAGTTGTAGGATTTTCTAAAACTCCACCTGGGGAGTCTGCTTGCACTGATGGTCAGCTGGAACCTTACTTTGGGGATCTTCAGGCTTACAAGTGAAGGTATTCAGCTTGCAAGTGTACGTCTAAGTGAGTGGCAGAGATTTGTAAAAGTTGTTGACTTTGAATTGAAAGTGATGTGAAAGTCCAAATGCTATAACAATGTAACCAGTTTGTTACCTCATACTCCTTAGAGATGGACAGCTCAGTGCTGCTGGTGTGTTTTGCGCTGAAGCTCAATAACTTTAATTTTATTTCAACACTAAATTACTCAGTCAAATTATATATTTTGCATCCAGTCTACATGCTTGATTACTGGTGGGAATTTAGATTTTGTCAAGCTTTCATCAGACACTGGCTATTAGATCCAAATTACTTGGCAGCTTTAAAAAACACCTTTTATGTTCCAAAGAATGAATCCAAATGAACACTGCCAAAGTGTGATCGGGTGTTCACCTCTCACCATCCCTGAAGGAGCTAAGATGATGCAGTTAGGGCTAATTAACCTTATAGGCTGCACCTGGGGGAGAGTCTGGTTTGACTAAAAATGCCTAGTGGCTGTTAAAGTCTAGTTGGGGGAGAAACTGACTAAGTTATAAAGCCAGGAAGTTTGCAGCAGAAAGGGGATGCAGTGTGGAAGCTGGCAGCCTTTCTCTGGGCTTAGAGAGGGAAAAGGAGGAAACCTGGGGGAGGGAAGAGAAGCCCTGGGATCCTGTCTCTAGAGAATGGTTTACGCAGAAGCATGGAGGAGACAGCCTGTGGGAGGCAGAGTAGGGAGCAATGAGGTTAGAGATTGTTCTGCTGATTATAGAGTCCCTAGGCTGTAATCTGGAATAGTGGGTGGGCCTGGATTCCCCTACCAGACACTGGGGAAGAGGTACAGGATTGTGGGAGATGCCAACTGGACATCTGGTCCACAGGGATTTTGATACCCCAGGAGGAGCATACTGTGGCCAACTCAGAAAGCTGAGTCACAAAGAGAGAGCACCCTGAGTCCTAGAGAGTGAGAGGTGCTGCAGGGCAAACAAGCATCTGAAGGAGGCACTAGACTAGACAAGAGCTGATCCCCAGACCCAGTCACAATGGGGTGTCCCCAGTAGTGTGTGTACCACGTTAGAAAATGATAACAGAATGAAGAGGTTCCCTACCTGGAATGGGAATTTTGTGAAAAATCTACATGCAGTAGGCCTATAAGCTTTAACAAATTATTTTCCAAAAATTGCTCCTTTCTCCCCCTCCAGGGAAATCCAGACTCTCTTGCTTCTGTGAAGGGGCATATCAAAGGAGATGTCATTTCCACATGAGATTAGTTATGGATCAATGTGAGATTCTAAATTTTCTTTCTTTAGAATCCTGTTCTATTCCCCAAATGGGACCTGACCCTACACTATTGAAGTCTACAGGAGATTTTTTGTTTATTTCAACGGGAGCAGGATTGGGATCATATTGTGCAGGCATTCTTGCAATAAAATCAAATACATGGTTCAATTTGGGACAAGGATCTGCCATTTCCATTGCTTTGTTGATTACCCCAACCTTATTGCTCCATTACTGCTTGTCAGCTTCAGGGCTCAATATTGTAAGTAAATTGAGTAGCCACAATGAAGTTCAGGGTAGTGCTGTAACTATCAAGGAATACCAAGAAGTGGTTGGAAATGTACATGAGTTGCCCTGAGTTTGAAATGCTGTTGACCATGAAGACACCAAAGAAACAATCTGAATCTAAACAAATTTGAACTAGGGTTTTCTCTTGGAAAGTGATGTAAGGTGAAGCCAAAGATTGTACTTATGTCTTTAACCAATGTCAGGTAATTGACAGTGATGGTTATCCAGTCATCCTGAAGCTTATCCTCATTAAGATTGGCAGCTTCATCTTTAGACACTAAGGTGTTTCTCTGCATACTGTCAAGATAATCTTGCCTGTAGACAACATATGCTATTGTTAACCTGGTTTTTTATTGGGCAGGATATCAGGGATAAAGAAAAAGCAACAAATACATTTATCTCCTGCTTTGCTAATAAGCTATTTTTTTATGTTTAAACTAATCTGATTTACTTTTTCCAAATCAAACTCATGCAACAATACATTTTAAACAAAATAATATTAAACTGAATGATTAATCATAAAGCAAGAAAAAAAGTTGTCAGGACAGTCTGACACATTTATTAAACATTAAAAACATAAATGCCAATACACTACAGAAAAACATAATCAAGCAAAAACTTCATCCTCAGAAACAACTAGATCAAACTGTCTTAAAGTACTTTCTCAGTTTTAAATAGCCAACAGTTAATTCTCTCTGGATTGTTTCTCATATTAGGGTTTTATGATGTCATTCATATTATCCTGTCTTTGTCAGATTATAGAGCCATCAGAAAGTCATCAGGATTTTTTGAAAGGCTGCTAGGCATAATTTATTTGGAAGATTTTTGTGTTTTGGATATAAAGGTGTTATTTGGGTTTTTAATGAAGCTGGAAATAGACATTTTCACATGAACACCACGGCACTCAAATAAATTAGTCTTTTGTGTTTTATGTTTCTCAAACATTTAATACATCGGAAGCCATTTACAAGTCAAAACAATATGAAATCTACTCTCCTTGTGGTATTGTTACAATTCAGGAACTGTCTTGTAGAAAAGACCAGATATCACTTTATTGTCCCCATAAACGGTCCCCCTAAGATATTAAAGACTGTGAAAGACCTAAGTGTAAATACTAGATCTCACCGACATCTTGATGCTCTAACTTTGTAATCAGATGGAGCCTGCACTTGTGCAGAGTAGAGCTGGGTGAGAAATGGTTTTGCTGTCCCATGAAAGTTTGTGAGATTTCCAAATCAGGCAGAGCAGGGACTTGAATCTCTGGCTTCCAGCCAAAACAAACAGAAGGGGGAAGACTGAAAAATTGCAACATCACCAGGAAGAGACATGCTTATGTGACTGGGGACTCCCTGCTAAGAAGAACAGACACGCCTGTCTCTAGGGCTGATCCAGAGAACAGAAGGGTGTGCTGTCTGCTGGGAGCTGAGATACAGGTTGTGAAGTTGAGGCTGAAGAGGATCCTAATGGGAGCAGGAAAGAATCCATTGATTATCCTTTATGTGGAAACAAATGATACTGTGAGAGTCTCACTGGGGTGCATCAAGGAAGACTATGCCAGGCGTGGGAAGACACTTAAAGAAAAGGGGCTCAGGTAATCATCAGTGGGATTCTACCTGTCCCTAAAGGAGCACGGCAAAGGTTAGACAAGTTTATGATGATCAACAAATGGCTCAGGCAATGGCGCTATAAGGTGTGGTTTGGGATGTTCGATTACTGGGAGGCATTGATGGACAGAGGACTTTTCTCATGGGATGGACTCCACCTGAGTAGGGAGGGAAATAAGACTTATGGGATGGAGATTGGCATAACTGATTTAAAAAGCTTTAAATTAGGAATTTGCGGGAGATGGATGGTAGATGCTCATGTAATCTCCATGCCTGATTCTAATATTGAGCAGGATGATATAGCAGTTGAGAAGGGAACAACAGAGGATAGGAGAATGGACAAGAGGAAAGATAGTGCTAATATTAATAACAGTAACAGTCAAGCAGGCAATACTGGAAGTAAATGACTGTTCCTAATTGGGCGAGGAATCTGGGAGAAGCCAAGCACAAACAACTAAAATTTCTTTATGCCAATGCAAGAAGCCTGGGTAACAAAATGGATGAGCTAAAATTACTGGTGCAGGAAGTGAAACCAGATTTTATAGCGATAATGGAAACATGGTGTAATCATGACTGGAATACAGGTATTGAAGGGTCTGTGTTGTTCAGCAAAGACAGAAATACAGGAAAGGTGTGGGAGTAGCATTGTATATTAATGATGAGGTAGACTGTAAAGAAATTAGAAGTGATGGACTGAATAAAATGGAATCTGTTTGGGGAAGAAAGGTACAGCGGCTACCCTGGGATAGTGCTTGGGATCTGCTACAAAATATAGATTGAAGGACAAGTGCTATGAATAATGGTAGGGCCCAGATATTCCTTGATGTGAGAGCTGACAGATTTCTTCACCAAATAGTCACTGAACCAACAAGAGGTGATTCCATTTTAGATTTAGTATTGGTAAGTAGCAAGGACATCATAGAACAGCTGGTTGTAGAGGAGCTATTTGTTAAAGGTCATTGTTGGCATAAGAACAAATGGATATAAACTGGCTATCAATAACTTCAGACTTGAAAGTAGACAAAGGTTTATAACCCTCAGAGGAGTGAAGTTATGAAACAGCCTTCCAAGGAGAGTAGATGGGGCAAAAACCCTAACTTTTTTCAAGACTGAGCTTGATAAGTTTATGGAGAGGATGGTGTGATAAGATTGCCAGCACTGGCACATGGCCCATCTGAGACTGCTATTAGCATATATCTCCAATGGCTAGTGATGGGACACTAGCTAGCGAGGGCTCTAAGTTACTACAAAGAATTCTTTCTCAAGTGTCTGGCAGGTGGGACTCACCCATGTGCTCAGGGTCTAACTGATTGCCATATTTGGGTCAGGAAGGAATTTTTATCCAGGTCAAACAGGCAGAGACCCTGGGGTTTTTCACCTTTCTCTGCAGGATGGGGCACAGGTCACTTGCTGGTTTGAACTATTGTAAATGGCGGATTCTCTGTAAATTGAAATCTTTAAATTAAGATTTGAGGACTTCAGTAACTCTGCCAGAGGTTAGGGCTCTATTACTGGAGTGGGTGGGTGAGGTTCTGTGGCCTGCGATGTGCAGGAGATCAGACTAGATGATCATGATGGTCTCTCTTCTGGCCTTAAAGTCTATGAGTCTCCCACATCTCAGCAGAGTGCCTTAGCCAGTGGGCTACTGGCTATTCTGCTAGGAGTGGCAGGGGTGAGAGGTGTCTCTTGCTACAGATTTGATCACATGTTCTATCCTGGGCCAGAGAATTTTTTCCTGATGGAAAGGTACATTCCTACAAAAACCTGTGGCTTTGAATCAGCATTTTCTGTTGAAAAGTTCTTAACCAGCTGTAACACAGCATCCTATTGAAGTTAAGGGGACTCCACATCACGGCTGCTACTCTGAAACCTCTCAAGAAGTCCTGTCAGTCGTATGCCTTCAAGAGGTGGCACAGCATTAGCACCATTAATCGGAAAGGATGTTGGGAAAAGTATCATGAGTTTTCTTTCTTAATTTGGTGACAGAAAATATCTTTGCCAGCTACTCAGGGTTGCCCTGGCAGCCTTTCTGAAGAGTCCTCACTTATTCACCTTAAACAAGATTGAAAAATATTCAGTGGGTGACTCTGAAAGTGAAATATTACACAAAAGAAATAAATAGTGGCTGACCCAGAGGTGGTAACATTCAATTTATCTGCTATGTGGGAGACCTGGTTTTAAAGGTGAAAAAAACAAACAAACAAAAAACAAACAAAAAAAACACCAAACCAAACCAGGGCTTTCCCCCTTTTTGTGTATTTCTTTTTATGATGTATTTTAAAAAAGCCTGAAAGTCTGTCTGTCTGTCTTTCTTTCTTTCTTCTCCCCCTTGCTTATTGTTTTAGGAATTCAGGTCCTATCTAGCCCCAAAGATACTCTGATGATTAGAGAACAAGGGAAAGGTTAACACCACAAGAATGAAGAGGGGGCAGGGATTTTTAGTTTGGTTAATATAGTGAGGGGGTGTGGTCTCCCTCCCTGACAGACACCCATGCCCGCCCTGCTGGAAACAGAGGGGCGGGACAGGAACTGTAACTATAAAAGGCAGGCCCTCCAGCTCAGTTTGAGCAGAGCTGCCAGAGGAGCAGGACATCCCCCTCCTCCCCCGCTGCAGAGAGCTAATCCCCCCTAGACTGCTGTATTGTTCTACCTGACTGTAGGCCAGAGCCATTACTGGAATGTATTGCTGCCCCGCCCTGATTGAGGGCCCTGGGTGGACATATAGACTGCCTACTGTTCTGCCTGACTGCAGGCCAGAGCCGTTAACTGATTATGCTCCCAACCTGATTGAGGGTGTGGCACCTATAGATTTATTGCTACCCTGCCTGACTGTAGGCCAGAAGCACTGACTGTGTGCTGCCCTGCTGTGGCTGAGAGCTGGGGCTCACAGACCTGTCAGCTAATTTCCTCCCCCTGCCCTCTCTTTCCCCCCCCACCCCCCCGACAGGGTTGCTCTAGGTCGGCATTGCAGTGAGAGGGCGTGGTCTCCCTCCCTGAGGGCCGGGGAGAGGACCGCCACCGCCTTACAGTTAATTTCTTTGTTGTTGTTTTTTTATTTATGTATTCAGTGAATAATTAAACTTTTGGATACATGGGAGTCTTTATTAAAGATCCAATGCCCTCACCCCTTCTTTTAAAGTGCAAAAGTTCACAATAAACATCCTAGATAGCTCCCAGAGAGCCTCCAACCAAATCAGGGAAGACTGGGCTTTATAGTACTGATTTTTTTTTTTTTTTTTACGGTAACACAAATCGTAGAGAAACCTATTCAGGCCTTCTTTGTCACAGCATAAAAAATAGACAAGGTCATGAGTTCAATTTAAAAAGAAATCTGTTGCAGGTCACCTTTAAGAGTGACTTTAAGGCATCTGCTTCCAAGGCCAGGGCAAATCTCCAGGGCTCTCTCTGAAACTATCTTTACCAATCATCTTGAACAAGCTAAGAAAAGCTCACACATGTGCCCTCTCTGTTGGAAAGAAAATGCAAAGTATTTCCCTTACGAAGGAACAATCAGTTGCACACATACAAAATGGGAAATGACGCCTAGGAAGGAGTACTGCGGAAAGGGATCGAGGGGTCATAGTGGATCACAAGCTAAATATGCGTCAACAGTGTAACACCGTAGCAAAAAAAGCAAACATCATTCTGGGATGTATTAGCAGGAGTGTTGCAAGCAAGACTGAGAAGTAATTCTTCTGGTATACTCCACACTGATTAGGCATCAACTGGAGTATTGTGTTCAGTTCAGGAAAGATGTGGACAGATTGGAGAAAGTCCAGAGAAGAGCAACAAAAATGATTAAAAGTCTAGAAAACATGACCTATGAGGGAAGATTGAAAAAAAATTGGGTTTGTTTAGTCTGGAGAAGAGAAGACTGAGAGGGGACATAAGTTTTCAAATACATAAAAGATTGTTGCAAGGAGGAGGGAGAAAAATTCTTTTCCGTAACCTCTGAGGATTGGACAAGAAGCAATGGGATTAAGTTCCACAAGGGCGGTTTAGATTGGAGATTAGGAAAAACTTCCTAACTGTCAGGATGGTTAAGCACTAGAATAAATTGCCTAGGGAGGCTGTGGAGTCTCCATCACTGGAGATTTTTAAGAGCAGGTTAGACAAACATCTGTCTGGGATGGTCTAGCTAATTCTTAGTCCTGCAGTGAGTGCAGAGGACTGGACTAGATGACCTATCGAGGTCCCTTCCAGTCCTACAATTCTATGATTCTATGAAAACACCATAGTGACAACAAAGGGAAGCATGAAAATAATTATTAATGTGAAAATCTGACTATATAGAGCTGACATTATTAGGCAGTAACACTTGCCCCAAATGCAGTACATATATATCTCTTCATACTTTACCATGTAGTCTTGGGAATACATGAGTAATGTATGTATTACAGTACATTTCTCTGACTTCAATGAGTTGTGCTTGAATATTCTCTTTAAGCCAAGTCTTTAATGCTTTTCTAGCACACCTGGTAACTGCAGAAATAACTAATAGACTAATAAATAATGTAAAAGTCTAAATGAAACTTTTTACATTATCAAAAGGAAACAATTTCATCTAAACCGACATGTTCCTGTGAAATGTTTAGTTTTTGACTAAACTGCATTTTCCAATGGAAAACTGTTAGGTCAAAAATTTTAATTGGCACTAAAAATCAATGTTGACTGAATTTCTGACGGCTGTAGCCTCTCCCTTGACCTGTGGCTCAAGGCTCTTCCGGGTGCTTGTTACTTGGAGTGACTTCTGTCCTCTCTTTGCACAGGTTGGGTCCTGGGCTCTTTTTCTGTTGCCTGGTGTCCCACCCAAGGGGACTTCTCAGTGTGCCCAAGATACCAGGAGTGTATTCCCTAAGAAAATGAAGAATGCTACTAATTGGCAGGTAGTATGAAACCCAGTACACAAGAAATGAGTATATCAACACAAACCCCAGCAAAGAAATGGCACATCCCAAATAACTTTATAACAAAGGGGTTCTTTACTGGGAATAGGAAAAATGATCTGGGGAAAGAAAGGCTTAGAGTTAACTAAGTACTATATACTAACAAATCAACCAATTCCCCATCTTCCAACATTCACAGTTCTTCCCAACCCCCAGCTCCCTCCCTGGCAACTTCCCAGGCAGAGGGTACACTGAGGGTGAGGCCAGAGATGAGTGCTGCAGCACTGTGAACATTGGCTGGTTTACACAAAAAGGGATGTTCCCTTACTTTGCCTTTGCCCTGGGTGGATCAGGGTCCTCTCCTGGCTGCTGCAAGACCTGCTGGTTCCCTGGTCTGGAGTCCTGTGGAGGTCTTGGCTGGTTCCCAGCAGCTGGCACTTGGGATGCTGATCTGTGGAGGGCTGGGACTGCCTGAGCCATTCAACTTTCCCACAGCAGTCCGAAGATTCCCTTTGTGGGCAGGGGAGGGGAAGGTAATCAGAAACTCCCTGAGCTGTCCTGCTTCTCTCTCAACTCCCAGACTCAAAGCTCAAAACAGTATGAAACTAAAAACTCATCTCTTTGTCTGTGAGTCAGACTGTCCCCACCCACTGTGGGAGCTGAGCAGCTTTGAATCATCAATGGCCCAGTGCCCTGTTTGTCCAGACCACCCCATGCAGAAACCTCCCTATTGGCCTCAGAAGGTGTTTCTAGTCCATTCTGTCCCCACACGTGACTCCAAGCATGCTTGGAAATGGTGCCAGAGCGCCCAGGTAACTATTACAGATTTAGTCCCCTGGGTAGCAAACCCTACAGACTCAGGCTGGCACCTTAGGAGCTGGCAAACTCCAAGTGGATGGTTACATGGTTTAACTTTAAATTGTTTTAAAATCCATGTTAATTAAACTGGTACAAAACCCTGAGTGGACACAGTCTGAGGTCAGCTAAATCATTATAAACCTGGTTTCAGTTTGTTCAAGGGTTTTTTTCAACAGGATAACTAAATCATTTTAAAGTCACATCTTTGGGTCAACTGAGGAAGCTTTCCATATAGACAAGGCCTCTGTTTCTTATTGTTTGTTTTTAGATAAGACCAATGCTCTTGCAAGGTCTTTACCTCTGAGGACATTGATGTGCACTTTTAACCTTAACTCCAGCTTATTGAAGCATTTTTGATTGGGGAATATCTGTTATGGGTTTTCAGAGATTTTCTACAATGTACCTAGTAGTACACAAAATATTTTTGTATGAAGAGGCCTACTGGCTTTTTTTTTTTTTTTTTTTTTTTGGTGTGGAGGAGGAAGGAATAGGGGGGTTGAGGGAAAGCAGCTTAATGCCATGCAGTAGAATCCCAGCCCTTAGAAATGAGGAAAGACTGATTAGATCATCCTGTTTGGCTCCCTTCAAGTGAAGAAGTGTTCTCTCTATTTCCAGTGTTTTTAAATTACAATTATTAACCTTTTTTTGTATTGCATTAGTGTCTACTGGCCCCTCTCATGAACCCCCTTGTGCTAGGCCCTGTATGCACACAACAAAAACACAGTCCCTGCCCCAATGAGTTTACAATCTAAGAAGTGGCTTTAATCTAATTTGAGGAGTTTTTCCTTTTTGAATCTATTCCTGAAAGTACTTAGTTTTAATTATATCTCTTCCACCAGCTTCTTTTTATTTGCATTAAGAGAAAATGATTCTGACTGAGGGTTTGGTTCATGGGAACTTTCCCCTTTATCTGTCATAGACCCTGATCCTGCAAGCTCATCTGCACTGTCAGGTACGTGAACCCAATGGAGCTCTACTGATTTGAGTCGGGGTCCACCCACGACAAGCTGATTGGGGGCTCAGCACCCTAAACTGGCCACAAAACTTGTCCTGTTGACATTTTTTTCATTTAAGTTAAACTAAGATTATATACACATTTTTAAGTGATTTTACACTGCTGAGGCAGGCTCTCGCTTACCCTGTTTTACAGATCTGTGGGTATATGTGTGGTATGCATATGAGCATGAGTGAGTGAGAAAAAGAGAAGAGGATGTGACCGAAATAAAAAATATTCCCTGTGGAAAAATTAGACATGTCTCTTCACATAATGAAATGATGTTGTTTCTAGGCACTAGCCCTGGGAGCATCAGCTCTCTCTCTTTAATAGGAAGTGAGCATATTCCTAAAAAGTCAGTGCACGTTTTAAAATTTCATTCCTCTTCCATATGTCACTGAACTCTTTGTAGCCTTTCTTATGAAATAAACAATAATAAACAACAGGCTGGAACGTCTTTAGAACAAGCCTTAGGCGCCTCATGACTCACCTGCTCCACGGTTTCTACTTTTCCCCACAGAAACACAGAGAGATCTCTGGAAATGGCCCTCCTTTAGCACTGCCATTTCAGACACTATGGTAGAAAACATTGCTTCATTTATCCATAGATGTGCATAATGTTCTTCAAATCACTGCCATTTATTTCAATGTTTATCCAGGCTCTGGTTGCTTTAAATGGAGTGGGGCTATTCTGAGGCATGAAGACTGAGGATGAAACACTCATTCCCCCATTAATTAGCGTTGAATGGGCTTTGTGTAGGAGGTCTATGTGGGGATTGGGAAGTGCAGTTTCCCTCCTCCCACTGAGCAGTTTGATACTCTGTAGCTGGCACTACCATGAATGATATCCCATTCTATAACTAAAGGGATGCTCATCAAAACATAGTTAGGCAGAGTGCTGGCTATTCCTGTAAAAACTCAATTGTGACAACAGAAAAGTTGCTATGTGGACACAAACCAAACAGTGTTACCTGTAACCATTTAATGAAATCATGCCTGTAACCAGCCATGCAAAATCATGGTTGTAGGTGCAGTGTGGACAGATCCTTAGCTATTAATTATTTGAGCTACGGTAACATTTAGAGCCCCTAGCTGAGATCAGGGCCCAATGTGCTATGTACATATCTATAGTAAGAGACATCCCTTTCCCAAGCACTTAGAATCTAAATAGACAAGAGGGAAGGAGAAAGGATGAAAACATGCAAGCAGAGTCAGCCCAGTAATGGATGGCAAACATCTTGTCAATGCCACTTTAATTTTTTTTCCAGTTCTTATTTTTTGTTTTGGAAATGTAATATGGGGTTGGAGGGAAGATGAGGGAGATAAGCTGGAGGGAATGAGTTAATAGGCACAAAGGAGTGGGCAAAACACACATGTGGTGTGTGGGGGGTGGGACTGCAAGGGGAGAAAACAGGAGCTATGGAGAGGAAAAGAGTGGGAGGAAGAAGAAAGAAAACGAAGAGGAGCATAGGGACCTGGAGGAGTGAGCTGGGAGCCAAGGGACTGTGAGGGAAATGTGCAGGAGGAGGTCAAAGCAAACAGCCAATCAGCGAACAGAACATAATCAACCAAGTCTATGGTGAAAAAGGTCAGTCTGACCTCACCCTTTCCAAAGCTATCCAGGGAGCAAGGGGGCCTGAGTGGGCCTCCCACCTGTGCCCTTGTACTGCTTCTGCTCCAACTGCCTCTGCTGGGGGAATTTCTGTACTCTCCAAGGCTGTTTCTGCCCCAGTACTAATGCTTCTACCTCCCGTTTGGCGCTATGTGGCTGGGGGAAGGGGCAGCATGGTGCCTGTTGCCCCCTTCCCCATCTGGTCTGGGTCCAGCTAGGGGACAGAGGAGGGCAGGGGAGCCTTTAGTGAGCAATTGCATACAGTGGTGTGTTAGGTCAAGTTAATATGGGATGAAATCGCATGCAGAGGAAAATACAGCTGTGCTTGTGGATTAACCCTCAGGGATATGCTTGTTTACCCTTAAAGTTCTCTTGCATGAGGGCTGAATACTATATTGTTCATTCTGGAATCACACAAAGTGGCTTATTTAGAATTTTGCACACTATTTTAAGCTAAGCACTATGATTTGCATAGATTACCAAATGTTTTGTCAGGTGACATTTGCAGTGAACTATTTACCTTCACTTCATTCTATGTTGCCATTCTTCCCTCTTTCCTGAATCCTGTCAACGGGCCTGATTCATTGTTGCACGGCTCCTTGTTCAGTCATTTACATCAGTGCGAAGTAAGTATGAAAAGTTGAGGCTCATAGATGTTAAGACCAGAAGAGACCATGTGATCATCTAGTTGGACCTGCTGCACTGCATGGGCGAAAGAATTTCACCAAGTGATTCCAGCATCAAGCCCATAACTTCTAACTGAACTGTTTTAGAATGACATCCAATCTTGATTTAATGAAAAAATAGGGGGAAAGCAATACAAAGTGAGCATGGTTGCTTTACGCTGGTGTACATGACTAGGTGCAGGGTAATGATGAATCAGGCCCAATACTTTCCTTGAAGATGAAGGCAGCAGAATGGGGCATAGAACCTACCCCTAAGTATTGATTGTAACCTTTTTGAAATAACATGTCTGGCAGGTTGAAAAGGTTGGACACCATTGGCCTATGTCATGACTTTAAGACGTAGCCAGTAGCGATGGGGTGGCAAGAAGGGATGCTGTGCATGTACAGCAACCCCTCGGGGCATTGCATGCAGGCATTGGGAATCACACATGGCTGCTGTGGTACTTTTTTACAGGCTACAGCACTTGTTCCCCCGTGCCATCCAGTTGTACTGGCCAACAGGAAGTGAATGGGGCTTACTCCTGCCCCTCTCCACCCTCTCTAGGGAGCACAACTATGCTTCTGGCACTGAAGTCTCCCAGGAGTATAAGAAAAAAAGAGGTACAAGGGGCTGAAAGCTTCACTGTGCACTCTCAGCACCTGCACAGGACTTTCAAAAAAAAAAAAAAATTCTCCCACATTTGCTTCCAAACCCAAATATATCCTAGGGGAATTTCAAGCATATGAAATGGGACTGCACGCAGAGTACTTCAAAATAAACCACAGCTTACACATGGCAGTACATTTGGTTAGCTAAATTCAGGAGTCCAGTCTGGCCTTACACTACACCGAATGTGAATTTGTGTGTTTAAATAATTGGCCCCACCACAAGCTCAGTAACTTTACTTCTGTGTTCCTGTTTAGGTCTTCACCACTTTTGGCTGTCGTTTAGGCATGTTATAGTTTTTCTGTGCAACCTGTTGAAAATATTAAAGGACATGCAAATTGATGCTCAACTAAGCCCACAGTTGCCTATGCTAACGGCAACGTGGCATGCCTTTTTGAAAACTTTTCCTACACAGCTTAAGTTTGTTTTCAGTTTAAGATGATTCAGACTCTCCTTCAAAGGGACTCACTTCTCTTAATTAAATGGATGATGTGTCTCTGTTTGAAGGACACCTATATCATGTTTCTGATTCATGAAAATAATCTGAGTGTCCTCTAATTTTTCTGGGATGACAGATTTTGGCTGTTCACCTTTCTGTTCATGGAGCTCTTAATGGGATCTCTGGGATTTAAAAAATGTTATCAGATTTCTTAGTCACTGGCAGGGTACTGAGGACATTTTTCTAGAAGAACTGATTGCAAAATTAGCAGCCACTTTATTCCTGTCAGTTTCCTTCAGAAAGCTCTCTAATATAAAAGCTTTGGGTGTTGCCACTGGTGGGAGGCTCGTTTCTCTTTAGTGATAAAAACAAAACCAGTCTTAGCTGCGATGTCTTGGATGATGATCAATCTCCAAAAGAAGCAGTTGATAAATACCAAAGTGGATGAAAGAGAGAGAGAATTTAGTCAGAGGGCCTATTTTTTAAAGTGTTTTATTTTTAAGGGAAACTACAATGAGTAACTATCTGAGGTAACAAAGTGAGAATTTGAATGTAAATAATAATGTATAAATATGAAAAAAGTCAGGGCAACTCGTATGGTAATATATACGATTAATTTAGGAAGGGCAAATGTTCAAGTTCCTACAGCCATGTTAATTCAGCCACACTGCACTGATGGACTATTTCTTATTTATATTTTTCTTGTCAAGGGACAAATGATATCTAGTCTCTGCACAAGGGAGAAAGGGCACAGGTCTCCTCCTTCCCAACCCTCTTCATGCAGAGACAGAGTACAACTGCAGTTCTTGCACTTCTCTGAACACAAACACTGCCCGTGGCTTGAACCACTGAGTCACCCTGCTGTGCTGCAGGAAGGAGATTAGGTCCCCTAAATCAATCAGTGCCTCAAGATCCACACAGGTTTTGGATCTCTAAACCTTCCTTAGAGGTTTTTAAGGTCAGGCTTGACAAAGCCCTGGCTGGGATGATTTAGTTGGGAATTGGTCCTGCTTTGAGCAGGGGGTTGGACTAGATGACCTCCTGAGGTCCCTTCCAACCCTGATAGTCTATGATTCTATGACCCCTGCAGAGGCCCAGTGCCTCTAAACAGCTCCCATAGCAGCACAGCTCTCGCCTAGGCTGTCCGAAACAGCGGTTGCTTCCCTCTCCCCTCCAAAAAAATGTCTGGGGAAGGTGTTCATTATGCAGAGGGGCCATCAACAAAATCGTAGGTCAGCGTTGTTGAAGATCTCTCCATTCTTGTGAGGGTGGAGGGAATGGTGCTATGGAGAGCGGTAACTCCTGCCTCCTGACCTTTGAAGCACTACTTGTGTGGCATATCTGTGACGGCTGGTTCCTGATCTAAAAACTGACATGAACTTGTAAACAAGGGGACAAACCCTACTACGGGATTTGAAAGACTGACACCTATTAGAGCCCTGTGTTGGGGGTGATCTCTTGTAAGCTTTTAGCATACATGCAGGTTTTTATTATTCTTAATTAGGCTTGTCAAGCGATTAAAAAAATTAATCGTGATTAATCGCACTGTTAATAGAATACCATTTATTTAAATATTTGTGGATGTGTTCTACATTTTCAAATATATTGATTTCAGTTACAACACAGAATACAAGTGTACAGTGCTCACGTTATATTTATTTTTGATTACAAGTATTTGCACTGTAAAAAAACAAAAGAAATAGTACTTTTCAATTCACCTAATACAAGTACTATAGTACAATCTCTTTATCATGAAAGTTGACCTTACAAATGTAGAATTATGTACAAAAAAACCTGCATTCAAAAATAAAACAATGTAAAATTTTAGCGCCTGCAACTCCACTCAGTCCTTCTTCTTGTTCAGCCAATCGCTCAGACAAACAAGTTTATTTACATTTGCAGGAGATAATGCTGCCCACTTCTTGTTTACAATGTCACCTGAAAGTGAGAACAGGCATTGGCATGGCACTGTTGTAGCCGGCGTCGCAAGATATTTACATGTCAGATGTGCTAACGATTCATATGTCCCTTCATGCTTCAACCACAATTCCAGGGGATGTGCAATCATGCTGATGATGGGTTCTGCTCGATAACCATACAAAGTAGTGTGGACCGATGCCTCTAGTAGAAGGTTGATTTTCTTTTTTGGTGGTTCGGGTTCTGTAGTTTCTCTTTTAAAACTTCTCTTTTAACACTTTTTTAAGACTTCTGAAAGCGTGCTCCACACCTTGTCCAGATCAGATTTTGGAAGGCACTTCAGACTCTTAAACCGTGGGTCGAGTGCTGTAGCTATCTTTAGAAATCTCACATTGGTACCGTCTTTGCGTGTTGTCAAATCTGCAGTGAAAGTATTCTTAAAATGAACAACATGTGCTGGGTCATCATTCAAGTTTGCTATAACATGAAATATATGGCAGAATGTGGGTAAAACAGGGATGGGGACATACAATTCTCCTCCAAGGAGTTCAGTCACAAATTTTAATTAACGCATTATTTTTTAATGAGCATCATTAGCATGGAAGCATGTCTTCTGGAATGGTGGCTGAAGCATGAAGGGGCATACGAATGTTTAGCATATCTGGCACATAAATACCTTGCAATGCCAGCTACAAAACTGCCATGCAAATGCCTGTTCTCACTTTCAGGTGACATTGTAAATAAGAAGAGAGCAGCATTATCTCCTGTAAATGTAAAAAAACTTGTTTGTCTTAGTGATTGGCTGAACAAGTAGTAGGACTGAATGGACGTGTAGGCTCTGAAGTTTTACATTGTTTTGGTTCTGAGTACTTGTATGAGGTGAACTGAAAAATACTATTTTTCATTTTTACAGTGCAAATATTTGTAATAAAAAATAATATATGCTTTGATTTCAATTTCAACACAGAATATAATATATATGAAAATATAGAAAAACATCTAAAATATTTAATAAATTTCAATTGGTATTTTATTGTTTAACAGTGCGATTAAAACTGCAATGAATAGCGATTAATTTTTTTGAGTTAATCGCGTGAGTTAACTGTGATTAGACAACAGCACTATTCTTTATATCTTTTCTCTGTAATGCTTTTTATTTGACGAATAAATGCAGTTTAGTTTGCAAAGTCTGGTGGGTAACCCTTATACACTGTTTTAGCCTCTGGAGAGAGGTTAGCCATAGGTGTTGGACCCTGGTCAGACCTGCTGGTGAAACCACTGATAGGTGCAAAGGACTGCATGCCTAAACCCCTGGTCTGGAGGTAGAGAGACATGGGTCTCTTCCAGCTCCAAGCCCTCCCCTCTCTTGGGCAATCTTAAGAGGGTGCCCTTGAGGAAGACTGGGAGGGGGCAAAAGTACAGTTAACCCTGAAACTGTGACAATATGGTGGCAGCATCTGTGAGTTCTATGACAATTGGGAATTGCCAGTAAATTACCAACAACAGCATGAGTAAATACTATAGAAGGAAAAAGCACAGAGAAAAAAGGGTCTTGTAGTGTTTTCAGGGAAAAGTGTAATGAAAAAAGAGAGAGAAGAAGGAATTAACCTGACCTCCAAGGAAGTGGGACAAGGGTCTCTGCCTAGAGACAGGTAATAGCTGGAGGCTAGGACTCCTGGAGTGGACCATGGAGTGGGGAGATACAGGTGTGGTTACCCTGAAACTGTGAAGAGCAGGGTTTGAGAAGTTTACAGTAAATAAGCCATGAGACCACATTTTTAACAATGATGATAAAACAGAATACTGCTTAGCTGCTCAATTCAGTGAGCTCCAACCATGCTGTGCACTGAATGAGACAAGAATTGTGTGGGGAAAAAAAAAGTATGTGATCATGTAATTAAAGCTTGTCTCACAATGCATTTGCACAACAGGGCCAAAATAAGGTTGCATGGGCAACCCTAATTCTAGTATTTCTTAACTTCTGAATGCTTGTCTTTGCAACCATAATGTTCTTTAAGTGTAGATTTTTGTATGTAATATTTAAAATAGAAATAGAAATTCTCTAGGTAAACCCTCTTCTAATACACATGTGCTCATATAAATATTAATATAATCTATATTTTATTATGGACACATGTGTGAAGATATATCTCAGACCAGAATTCTCTCATTCCTTAACTGCCTCATGAGACTCTGAAAAATGATGGTTTCCTGTTTACTTGTTATTTGGATATAATTTTATAAGGGAAAATTATATCCAAATGTTATGAGTAAAAGCAAAGGACCTATTCCTGCTCTTAGTTGCAGTGGTGTAAATCTGGAGTCACTTTATTGAAGTTTATGGAGTTTTCCATTATTTATATTAGTGAAACTGAGAACAGAATTTAGTCCTTAATCTTTACTCCTATCACTTGGACATAATTTTAACAAAGAGAACCTGAGACGTTATTAATTAAAAAAAAAACAAAACAAAACCCCACTTCATTTGAATAGTAATTTGCCACTCATCTTTAGTCAAGATTTTAAAATCATCATCTTTATGCTGTTGTCTTGTTCTTGATATTTTCAAATACTGTATTAAGAGCAAATTGAGCTGTCGCTTCAATACTATCACAGATGTAGTAAAATAATAGAACAGACACTAAGCTGTGCTGAATAGTGGAGACAAACAATCAGGGTTACTTCAGTGTAGTGAAACTTGAAAGGATGTATTTATCTTGACATACCCGGCCCTCCACCGTGTTCCAGCCTGATTTTAGAAAGATCTATTTGACTTACTCAGTAAGCTCCTCCAGCCTTTGCTGAGATTGGAAAACAAAACAAAACTTTACATGTGGGCGTTTCCATTCCATTCTTTCTTGGTCTTTAGAAAGAACCAGGTCTATAATGTCTGACCTTGCTTTAATTCATGCAGAACTCACACTGGAAATTCCAATTTTCTGCCATTGGAACAGGCACAAGTTTGACGCTGGAGGAGCCTCTAGCCATTCCCAGACATTATTTATGGCCAGAGTTCAGAAGGATCTGAGCCAACTCTTTTAGCTATTTGTACCATTTATCTTCCCATCCCCCATCCAATCTGAACTTTTTCCACTGTTCTGAGAAATAAACTTTTATAGCAGTCTGCAACGCAGTCTCTTTACTCAACTCCCTAATAAGCATTTTCTTCCCAATGTGATGTGACAGTGGAACCTATATGGGCTTTCAAGTATATTTTCAGTGACCAGGCTTGGGATCCACAGCTTTCGTTTCCTCTCTATATACATGGTGACCTAGACAGCTGGAACATGTGCATTGGCACAGTCTTGTATCCCTGCCTCACATGAATAGCTAGCTAAGTTCTGCCCCCTTTGTCTTTTACAACAACCAGAAAAATGATTGGGTTTGATCAATGCTTTCCCCTAAACTAATTATTTGGCTAATAAAACCTTTTTTTCCCTTTGCTTCTCATGTCTTCCAAAAGCTTTTTAGCTTCATGGAACTGACGATCAGCCTAATTTTACCTTGTTTTGCCAAGAGAGTTTCAATTCCATGGCATAGCTTTATCTTCAGGGGTTGGGGGAAGTAGTTCAACCACCTTTATTTAATTGTAACCACTCTGGAGGCTTTTGGGCTTTTACTTGGTTTGTTGGAGTCTGTTTACTCTTTTATATTCTATGAATACCTGGTATGATGTATTTAGACAATTGGAATAGGAAGCAGGGAGTTGTATTGGGAAGTCTGAGTAACATGTATAGCTAATGTTCCTCACCTTATTATTACAAGTCAGCGACAGTGCTTTGCTAATTTGTTTAAACACTTTATTTGACATGAACCACACTGCACTTCCTGATGAATAGGATGTCTTCCATAGATCCAGCTGGAAATTCTCTTCTATTCTTTGGCCAATACCACATCTTCAGCCACGTGACATGATCCAGTGCATGTATGGTTAGATAAGAGAGACTTTGAGGAATTGAATCAGTTGTAGGATTTAGGAGTTGTAGGAATTGAATCAGTTCAGGTAATGGTGATATCTATTGTTTACAGACTACATCTCTCATCCTGTGGCTGACTCTGCTACCTGCACAGCAGTATAACCAAATCAGTTCAAGTCATGAATCAAACTCAGGAGTCTCCTCTCACGGTGCAGATCATGGCAGCTTTTCCAGGAGGCCAATCACTAGAATAATAATGGCAAAATTTCTGTGTGCTTTGTTAATACTATAGTGAAACCCTTTAATATGATGGGATTACTTCTTTTAGGAATTAATTTACTTGTATCAAATCCTTCCAGAAGGTCTCTTATATTTTCTTAAAAATTATCCAAGAGCCAAATACCTGGGGAAATATGAATGGAAGTGGGAAAAGTTTACTACTGTACCTGAGCTAAAAATGTTTATAGGCTGACACTAATTAATGCAGGGTGGAGCGATGGAATGCACAAAAGACACAATAGAAAACTATATATTTGATGAAACTTGAAATCCAGGGGCATAGTGGAAGAACAATGGAATCCCTCCCAATCTGAGTATCAAGATAATTGAGGTTGGGACATGAAATTAGAATTAGCTTTTCAAGTGAAAGCTAACTACAGTCAGACAGCTTTGGGGTCTGAGTCTCCATTACCTCAAAAGAGACCCCCTTGACTTCATTCACAATTTTATTAGTATTCATTATATATATTGCTCCGTAGTTTGTTTATTTTGAATTTTCCCCAAAAAAGTGTCTGTACAAGGCTCTAGGCTCTTTATAAACATGGAAATTAAACAAAATGAACAGATAGTGCAGAAGCCTGCTCAGACTCCTCAAAGCCAACCCAATTTCTTAAATTACAATTGTTTTCATTTAATCAACCCACATTAATAACAGCCTCCCTTCTCAGACTATTCTATATCCCTCATCCCACTCTTTGCAAAAGGCCCAGGAAAATAGATGAGGTTTTCATTATATCCTGTAAGTCAGCAAATCCAGGCTCAATTGGAACAACAGAAGTGTTTTCCAGAGAAGAGGATGCCTCATGAAAAACAACTTGCTACTAGCCCTGTCCATGTAAAGCCAGTTTACAATCAGTATGATCGCAGCTGTAGTGATAGCACAAGGGGAGAGAAACAGCTTCTTGGGTAGGCAGCTCCTGAGTCATTTAGGATTCTGTAAGTCAAAACGAACATGTTAAATTACACCCAGAAATTAATCAGAAGCCAGTGCCTTTTATTGCTCAAGAAGCAAGCAAATTCCCAGTATGCTGGTTAGAGGATCTAAAATGATGTTCAAAATGTAAATATATGGTGAAAAAGGGGTGTTTATTTAGAAAGCTTCCCATATACAAGAAAATAAATCTGTATGCAAAGGAGGGAAATGACTGGTTTGTGTAAATACAGTAAGCACCCTGCATTTGCTAGTTAACTTTTACTCATCACTTGAGTGTAGGATTCCAATTCTTCTCTCAGTTACACTGGTGTAAATGTGGAATAACTTTGTTGAAACGTGTGTAACTGAGAACCAGAAGTTGGGCCCTGGTCTGGGAGTCCAGTATTTACCTGACTTCCCAACCAATGTGACTCATTGGAGGAAGTATTTCCTGCCTGCTCTGGGGCCTGATCCAAAATCCATTGAGGTGACTGAAACAACTTCCATTGAATTTGATGGGCCCCTATGCAGGTACTTTCAATCCATCTATTGGCTTGTCTACCAGCTGTTCCTTAAAAGGAAGGAAGAGTTACTTCCTATTACCATTTTTCCTGATTTACATCCACACCCCAAATAAAGGAAAAGAGACATTACAGATAGAACATACAGCTGAATGTATAAACAGGACAAAACAAGAAAGAAGGAAAGTGCAAAAACTGACCTGGTGTTTGCTGATAAGTTCAGAATTTGTGGAAAGGAAGACAAAAACAATTGTAGGATTTTGGCATTTTGTGGTTAAATGGTATTATAAAACAAAGACTGAAAAAAACCTTCTTCCCTCACCCAGCCCAGAATTAAAAGAAATTCATAGGGATGTTTAACCTATAAAAATCATCTCTCTTTATTCAAGGTATACATCATTTAGCAAAACATGAGCAATCTTTCAGCACAAATGACACCACAAACTAGCAATGAGCAACCTATATTAAAGAGTTTTAAGCAGCACCTGTGCTCACAATCAAGGATTTTCCTTTTCGGTCTCGTTTTAAAATGTAGCAAGCACTGACCTATAAACAGATATGGAAATAATGAGTGATTCTTTCAATGAAGTGAGAACACACTGTAGGTGGGATAAACTGCACCATCATCAAGGTTCTGAGTCATGTGGCGGTAGGCCTGTAAGAGGGAAATGATGAGGCCTGTATGCAAGAGATAGTAAATTCACAAGCTAAAAGTCAATCTGTATTTGGAGAGAGACACAAAAAGCTAAAGCTTGTCTGTTTAGAGCAGTAAGAGTATATTTTAATTTACTAATTGTTTGAGGGCCTTCAAGACTACTGGCTTTTTAACTTGACAATGGTAAAGTTATTGAGGACATAAAATCAAATTTCTTACTATGAAATAATCTTGAGTCCTAAGGGTAAAATCAAACTGGCAAAGGTACCATTTCTAATGCTAATGAGGAAGCTTGATCTTTGAGATGATAAGATTATGGAAAGGCATTTTTAATGACACATTTGCAATTATTTTATTTATCACTGAAAAGTGACTGGAATGTATTAGTTACCAAAAGCAGCAGAATCAGCACTGCAAAGTAATCATGTGGCAAAAGTACAAGGAACAAATTTAAGTATCTGGAGTCTCACAGTATGTCTGTGAATACAATTCTGAATCCATAACTCATATGCTCCTGCTTTTTTTTTTTTTTTTTTTTGCACAATGCCTGTTTTCACCAACCAGTTTCATTTGCTCTGCAGTAGATAGCAGGCTGATGCAGTTAATTCAGAAACCATTCTCCAATCCCTTCAGTAAAAGACAAACAGGTGTTATAATGTAACTGGATCTGAGGCAAGTTAGGAAGGAGTTCTATAGGGAGTATAGGATTGGGCAGTGCACATTCCCTAGATGCAAGCACTGCATTTTAAATTAACACAAGATTGCTTTAAACAAGTTCTCAAGCTCTTTTTTTATTGGGAGCTCAGATGACAGGAGGGGAGCTACTTGCTGCAAAGAAAAGGTAAGCTGTGATCTGTAGAACAGAGTACTAAGGGGCGTATTCTATGAAAGGGAACAAGTATTAATCTAGGAATCGAGCATTTCAGGTGCTCAGATACCATGATGAAATGGAGTGATATAAGAACACAGACCGATCTTATTATAATGTATACAGCCTCTTCCCACCCTCTGCCCCCATAGAAATGAGCATTATCTGGAGTGGCCTATTGAAACTCTTAAATGAAAAGCACTTTTGCATGTATATAAATAATAATAATGAAAAGGAGGTGGGTTTTTTCTGTTGCATGTCACACAAGGTATCTGTGTTCTCATCAGCCCTTTGCTGATGCCCTCTGATTAGCACTATTGAGCACTGTTAACAGAGTCAGTAATAGATTGTGAATGAAGTTGAGTGAATTATTCAAAACTGACTTGTTGAATTTTTACTCTTTTTCTATTTCATAAGCAGATCACAAAATTATCTAATTTATTAATGCATTGAAGTTATTCATTCATTTCTTATTTTTCCCCCAATATGAATAGCATGCCAAGGTTTGTTGCAAATATTCAAACATCAAAATTTACACTGTGTTGGTTGTCATATGACATGACTTCTGTTTCCTGAATGGATAATTTATGTAACTAATCAACACAGTGCAAATGAATAAACAGATTGGAGTTATGTTTTCAAAGATATGCAGGTGCAGAACTCTGTGACCTTCCACAGACAGATGGGAGAGGTAAAGGGGCATGCTTTCCCCTGGTACTCAGAGACAGTACCCCAGGTGGTCTCCTTTTCCAAGGCTCCAAACTTACCCACTTCTCCCATAAAGGAGGGCTCTAGTGTATTTTGGACAGTGGTCAGCAGAGGAAAACTCTGGCAGTGTAGCACTAGCCAGGGAGTGGGGTAAAGTTACAGAGGGCCACAAACTCAGGACAGAGGTATGGCGTGTCCATGCAGATGGCCATGGCCTTCACTCTTTTCATCTTCCCTTACCCTATAGATCTTGTGAGAGCCACAGGGTTGGGGCACCAGGGTTGCATGGTAGACAACTTCTCTTTTCTGTGCATTCTCTCTCTCTGGAAAAGATCCATAAGGGGAATCTCCCCTCTCATCAACTTTTCCTCCTCCAACACCTCTCCTTTGAGTTTTCCAGCATCAGGAGTTGAAGAGTCCCTTAATTCTATCCCATCCAAGTTTCCCTCCATCCTTGGAGTTTCCATCTTGCGAACATTTGTAGGCAGTTATCATGATCCCTCCTTAGTCATCTTTCAGCCAAATAATACATTCACTTTTTCTTCACATAAAAGAACCCCTTCATCTCTATTGTCAGATTTTTATCGTTGCTCTTCTCAGAACTTCTCCCCAGTTTGCCAATATCTTTTTGGTAATGAGATGCCCAGAATTCCATACCACATTGTAGATGTAGTTGCCCCAAAGCCTATCTAGGACTCAAAAACCAATGCCTATTGAAATTCGTAGAAGTCTTTCTATTGACTTCAGCAGTGTTGCACCAGGCCCATAGAGGTGGACATGTTCTCTCCTTGTTCTGTGACATATGATGCCTTTGTATGCAGTCAAAAATTACATTAACTGTTTTGACTGCCGTTTCCAACTGACTGTCACTGCTAGGTCTCTCTCAGTATTGCTGCTTCCCTAGTTTCTACTTTATGCTGTGTATCTTCGTTTCTCCCCAGATGGAGTTAGTTTGCATTATTCCAAAATGAATTTCCGTTTATTTCATCCATATTTCTAATCCCTTACATATTTTTTCCTATTTGCTCTCTGTAACACCCCCTAATTGGTATCGCCTGTGCATTTCATTTACCAGCTGTCTATTACCAGATCACTATGGAATGGAGCTGGGTGAAATTTTTTGGGCAAATAGTTTATTCACCCAAAATACCAATGGTTTATGTCAACAGGAGGCCTCTCTTAGAACCTCCACTCACCCTAGATGTAGGAGACCCATATGCAATTCCTGTCCCTGCCAGATGAGGAGAAGGGGTTTGAATTTGGGTCTTCCACACTAAAGACCAGTGCCTTGACTACTGGACTATGGGATATTCTGGGACAGGTCTCTCTCAATCTCTCCTGTTGAAGGTTTTCTCCTATTCATAAATTAGTCAGTCACTGGAGCAGGGACTTGAGCTTGTCTCCCAAATCTTATGTGAGTACTCTAATAGCCAGGCTATATAGTCATTCTCACTCTCATTCGCTTGTCTCAATGACTTTTCATTGTCATTATGGATGACTCTGAGTTGCTGCTACAAATTAAACTGGCCAAAGAGCTACCAGCATTCATTGTGGTACCTATCAAACTGTCTGGCGTGGCTTATGAACGTGAGTACCAGCCTCAGGACAGACTGTTACAAACCAGGGCACAAGCCCCAAACTGGTTGTGAATTCTATACTTGGATTTCACCAACCAAGATACAAGTGTGAATTCCTCAGGCACTACATGAGCCTTAACATGGAGTCCCAGACAATCCCTTTGGGTACTATCTTGCCATCTAGGCAAGCTTGCCTTGGTGATAGATGGTCCCTTATACCAAGAATCACACCAAGGTTCAGATAACTCCCAATCCCAAAGGACCAGTCACTTACCCCAGGTCAACGGCACCTCAGATCTCAACCCAAAGACAGCACTTGCAGCCAATCCTATAATAAACTAACCAAAAATTTATTAACTAAGGGAAAAAATGAAAGTTATTTACAAGGTTAAAGCAGATAAACACACACAAATGAGTCACAGTCTTAGGTTTCAAAAAGCAATAGCAGCTGCCATAATGTGCAAGCTCTATTTGTCCTTTAGGGCTAATCCTGGCCAAACCCTGGGGAACTCTTGCTTATGCTTAGCAATCTTCACCCTTCAGAGTTCAAGCAGCATAGAGCGTCCCAATTTCTTCTGGTCAGGGATTTTTATTCCCTTCCCGCAGAGTTCAACCTGATGGGCTGACTCCTTGTGAACGTCTCCTCTTCATGGGTATGGGGAGAGCAATCAACAGGAGTCTTTGTTCTTTCATGTTTCACAATTGCTCATTTGGTTTCAATGGGACTTTTTTGTGTTGAGGACTTAACACTTTCTGTAGTAAGCTATTTTACATTATTTAATACTATTTTCCTGTTTGAGTTACACAGTTACAGAGTGTTACAATGCAAACTTAATATAACCTTATAACATGGGGTTAGGGTGACCAGACAGCAAATGTGAAAAATTGGGACATTGCATGGAG
The DNA here is from genome assembly GCF_002925995.2 of Terrapene triunguis. Taxonomy (NCBI): domain Eukaryota; kingdom Metazoa; phylum Chordata; order Testudines; family Emydidae; genus Terrapene; species Terrapene triunguis. The sequence goes on from NW_020664393.1 coordinate 24,626,397, forward strand.
TACAGGTGTTAAGTGAGATTAATACATGCAGCCTCCTGCAAGTATTTCCTAAAGTCTAGTCACTACACACATTTTTATAAATCTAATACCTATTTTAATAATACTAACTCACAGGTGAGCCAGACTGGTTTCCAGCTATACATTTGTCAGTGTTCAGGGAGGCCTAGGGGCCTTGGCATGAGCTGGCACTTGGTCTGTCAGTTTCACAATACCCTTCTATTTTTCCTCCTCAAAGGAACATGGATACATTGCTGTTTATTCTCTTTTGGCCAGTATTCAATTCACATGGAATTATGAGGCAGATCCTAGCTGGGGTGAACTGCTCCATTGACTTTAGTGGAACTATGCCAATTTATACCATCTGAGTACCTGGACCTATGATCCAAGCTAATTTAAATAACACGCTGGCAAAAATAATAATGAGGAAAGTGCTTAATAGCCAGTGGTTTATCTGGTTATGCTGACATGTGCCACAGAACCACAGATGTGTCTGTCTGCCAATTGAGGATTGCCCCTTGCCCAGTATTGGTAGGCAATATGAATTGTATGACTGCCCTTTCATGCAGTATTACAGAAGAATTGTGAGGGATCTGTTTGGGGAGCTTGCTCTCCAGGTTATATCCAGCCATGACCCCATTACTGGGGCTGGACGGTGTGGTTTCCTGGCACCATAGAGGGTCTGGGTTGGGGGGGCACTAAACATGGCTTACCACTATTATTATTATTATTTATTTTATTACAGGGAACTATTGAGTGCAGAATATCCAAAGTAGTATGTTGAAAAGGGACTCCTAGGTGCTGCTGAGTAATTTTGTCTTATTGTTCAATATGATAACCATGCCCAGTTTTCAGATTCACGTACACTAAAGCCATCAGTCTATGGCATTTGTAATGTTCCAGTTACTGCAGTATCTAGGACCCTGTAGTTTTTAAGAGGTTTAGGTTGCCCTAACAGGAAACTCTGTATGGCAAGAGTCTTGTGTGTGTTGAGAACATACTTTTGTCATTTGTGTTCAAGTAAATGTCAACATAATTGAAACTCCATAATCAATGTCCTGGTCTTTTTACAAGTCTCCCTTTTTATACATAATGCTTCCTGTTCTGCCTCCTATTCCTGCCCTGGAGATCTCTAACAGTTTCCTGTGACTGTTGATTTTTCTCCATTTCCTCCTGTTAGCTCAATACACACTTTCTTAGCAGTGGTGAGCAGACCCTATTGGCAAATGTTTTCCCTTCGAGATAATGTCCTTCCTCTCATACGTTCACATACAAATGCTGTGTATCTGCTACTTGAATACTAACTGCCAGTTTTCTCATTTATTGCAACTGTGATGTAGTGACTACCTCCCCAACCCCTTAATTATTTATAGTAAAATTTATCTGTAAGAATAACAGGAGATACTGTGATAAACTTCTCGGACCTTCCTACATTTCCTCTGACTCTGTTTCTTCTGAGGGTAAGCAGTTGAGTAAATTAACAAAAAGTATTTTACTTAAATATAAGCAACTCTTAACTGTGTCCCAAATGACAGAGGTGATAACTTCTCCATTCCTAGTCCAAACACTAGAGATTTCATTCTGCTTTTAGGGCACAGCCTTACATTTGGGTTGGGGTGAAGTTATGCTGCCCGGGGAAGCATTCAGGGAGCCAGAATGCCTACTTGAGACCTTTGTATGTAAGCACACTACTACTCCCCTTTTTGAGATTCAGCGTAATCCCCTCCACTTCCTGTGAATGTTAAGTTGCAATCTATGGGTTTGTGCAGGTCCCCAACTCATCCATATCTCCCCTTGTCGCACTGTATGTCCTAGGAGAATATGGAGGAAACAATTCCTTTCTGTGCTACCCTGAGGACAGGGACTGTAATAGTTCTTGTCCCTTACCAGGACCATGAAAATGGTGGAAAGAAAACTGGTACCTCTCATTAACGCCTACTGAGCACACTAGAAGGGGTGAAGCACAACCTGGCCCTAACTGTTTCTCTACATGTCTTCTTCCTTCATGAGATGGGAAGAAATTATATGATATTTATTCGAATGGGATAAATAACTTGTTACAAGTTATTCCATGAATTTTGCTTCAATTTCTGTTCAGGAATATGTGACCTAGATCTGAAATCTAGGAATTGGCCATTTATGCCTATGCTTTGATATTCTCTCCTCTCTCACTCCTGGATCCACTCAAGTCTGACTTCTGATCACTCCACTCCATTGAAAATACACACACTAAGGTCTTCAGAAACTTTTATGTGGCAAAACATTCTACTCTGCCTTCCTCCTCCTTTATCTCTCCATCCTTTGATACTGTTGATCACTTTTACCCCCTTGTAATCTTGTCCTCCATTGACTTTCATATCCCTTCTGAATTCTCCTGTCTTTGATAGCTTTTTTAGTGTCTCCTTTGGTGGCCCTTTTCCACTTCTCACCTCAACTCTGTGCGAGTCTGACAGGACTCTGTCCCTGATCTCTTCTCTTCTCCCTCTACACCTTGTCCCTTTCACATCTTCAGATATCACCTCTTTTTCTGATAACACATACATCAATTTTCCTCATGTTTCTTATGCTGAATATCTAACAGACTGCCTTCAATGGCTCCACCATCAGCTCAAGCTAAACGGAGACATGACTCAACTGCTATAGTTCAACTTGCATTTCCTCCTGTCTGTACGGCCTTTGGCAACACCACCATCCTCACTGTCACGCAGGCTCGGAGCCACCGGGTCATCTTCAACTCTACTACCCTTCCCTGTGTACATGAAGGCTGTCTCCAAAACTTGCTGCTGCTTCCTCCCTTTCATTTTGAAAACCAGACTTTTTTTCCCTTTCGCCCAGGCCTAGTCATCTTCCATCCTGCTGCCATCACCTCCTTCTCTGGAATCTCTGACACCAAACTGCTTCCTTCCACTTCATCCAAAATATAGCTGCTAAAATCATCTCCCTTTCCTGCTAATCAGGCAGCACCACTCCTCTTTGAATCCCTTCACTGCTTTTCCCTTGCCCACTGCGTCGAGTTTAAATTTCTCATCCTCCTCTTCAAGGCGTTGCACAGCCCTGTGCCAGTCCTCATCTCTCATTCAACTTCTTACCATACGGCTTTCATATGTAACTTCAGCCTTGTTGCTCCTTTAATTTCCCCCTCTCTCTCTCTCTCTCTCATGTTCATTTTTTTTTTCACACTGTATGGAAAGGATTTCCCATCAAAAGCCAGGTTCCTACCCTCTCATTGCTCAGATCCTTTCTAAAGACTTGCTTTTTCTGAGGTGCTCACAAACATTAACCCACATCAAATGTCTTGTGCACCCCAATGTTATATTATCAGAGAAGAAAGTAAGATTAGGGAACCAAAAGCAAATAACTCTATACAATTGCTTTTTGTGAGTTTCCTAGAATGTGGATTTCTATCTGTGTCTATCTTTTCTACGATAATTTACCAAAGGTTGGGACTGTCTTTATACTGGTGTTCTGTACAATGCCAAGCACCCTTTTTGCTGCTCATCAATTATTAATTATTTTTCAACCAGAGATATTTGAACAGTTGAAAGTTTAATTAGGGACTGCGAAGAAGCCTATGTAAAGATGCAGGAAGTAGAGGGGATGGAGTATATTTTGATTTGAGAACCAAGTCTGGTGAAATCTTACTTACAACATGGAATCAAGTTGGCTTGGATGTGAGCTCAGTCACATGGATTGCAAACAAGTTGTAAAGAAACGTGAGTGATAAACAGCCAAATGTTGTGTTGGGAAAGTATCTGGAGGACTCTTCTTATTTATCATTTTCATTAGTGACCTGGAAGAAGAATGGGTAAAAACATGTTAATGGCATTCCCAGATAATACTAAACTGGGAGGTGCTGTAAATGAATAACAATGAGGCCAGAGAAATAATAAGGAACATGAAGAGGTTAGAAATGTGAGCAGGAAACAACAAAATTAGATTCAATTTGGAAAAATGCAGCCGGAATGCTCCAGGGGAAAATTAACTTAAACACAGATATACAGTGTGAAGGAGAAACCTGGAAAGCAGTAATGCCAAAAGAGACCCAGGGGGACAGAGGACAGCACATTGGATATGAATTTGCAATGTGATCTAGCTCTAAAGAAGCCAATGTGATTAGAGGCTGTATACACAGAGTTACCGCATCTCTGAATAGGGAAGTGATGATCCTGGGATACTGACTTCAGTTCTGGGCACCTCATTGCCAAAAAGATGTATGCAAACTGGAGAGAGTTCTGAGAGGAACAACAAAACTGAGGGATTGATTTGTGAGGAAGAATTAAAGAAGCTAAATATATAAGGCTTTGTGAATTTGAGTGACAAAGGTGGGTAAGATAAACATCTACAGGCATTTGAAGCATGTAAAAACTAAGGAGGGTGTTGTTCCATTACTATGGAACAGAACTAGGAGCAATAGGCTAAGATTAGGAAAGGGAAAATATAGATGAAACATTAGGAAAACCTTCCTGACAGTAAATTCTACTATATGGAAGTGTGGAATTGTCTGCTAATAGAAGTGGTGAAATTCCTATCTCTGTAGACACACATAACTAGATGGGACAAAGCATTAGAAAATGCCTCTTTGGGAGAAAACTTTCAGTGGCTTGGGAGGGACTGCCTGGCCTAATAGGGCTTTTCTTACTCTGTTATTCTGTCACCAGTTCTATGCTGAACTGATGGTATCCCTCATGCCTCAGGTTGCATGCACCCTCTCAGAGCCATATGAAATTCCACTATTTTTGCTAAGTCCAAGTCCCAGTATCCAGCCAGGCCAACCAATATTGGGGAGATAGCTCTTCAAGTCTACTCTTAATGCTACTCTTGAATCAACACTCAGGATCACTAACTGGTAATATAGTACTCTCTCCCATTCAAGAACACAGGAAATGAGTTCAGATATTGAAGTTGTCCCTCATTTGGTAGCATGACGCCATCCCGTTGGGGCAACCCAGATAGTAGAAAATCTTTCTGTTTTAAGCAGCTTTGTGTAAAGGGTATGATCCTCAGTTTCTTGGAAGTTGAATTGAGGTGTTGGAAGAACTTTGATATAGGTCTGAAACAGAAAATATCTGAAATGCTGCAGGATTTGTTTTTTTTCCCCTCTCCTAAAGTTGCTGTTGTCATCTTGCTCATAAGAATGCTGGATTAATCGGTAACATCCCAGAATATCCAACAGAATGTATATAGAAAGATGAGGTCAAACTGCATTCTTAATATTGACAAAAGCTTTTCCAATGGCTGTGTATGTGGACATAAGCAGAGCACTTGAGATAGCTTTGTGGCCCAAATTAATTCTAATCGACTTTGGAACTCAGAAGAATGGCAGCAGATCCTTGATTGGGCTAATTTAAAGCAAAAGAAGAAAGTTAGGGCAACGTGAAATTCTGAACATACTTTACAACTCATCATTCTAAGGCCATTTAGTGGACAATGCTGTTACAACTGTATGTCATAGGATGGCTGCAGTGAATAAAGTTATATTTCTTTCATCTTCTTAACAAAAAACTCTCATTAATAGTTTTTATATCATCACAGGTACATGGCAGAAAAAAATATATCCAAAAGGAAAGAGAAATGAGACTTCCGTGGGTTTAGAACTGCACTTACTTGAATACTGAAAACTTGAAGAATTCAGTTTTTACAAGCTATGTTATACAATAAAATAACCGTAATTTTGCCTCCATTTCTGAGATGTTAAACACCCTAATATCTGGGCTCCCTTTGCATAAGTCAGAAATAAAAAACCTCTTTCACAGAGATTGGGATATGAAGAAAAAGACTTTCCTCCCCATTTTTAGGCAAAAATAGATTAGGTGTCCCGAAGAAAGTTTCCAGGAGAATTCCACAGCACTATTAATGGAAAGCCAGAACTAAGATGAGTCATACATTATTTTGTAAAGCAGACAAGATTCAAGCAGAGGTGGAACCACAGTAAGAGGAAATTTCTACAGCTGAAAGTTCTCTGCTATGTACACGCTTTGGTAGGCCTTGCCATTCGCAGCTGCAGCTCTGGGGAGCAGAGAGAAAGGCGACCTCTCTATAGGAGATCACTTGCTGATTTAACTATATGACACATATGGGAAGAAAAAACTATTCTTCCTTCTCAAGCTTTCTGAAGCACAAAAAGTGATCTGGCAGTCTCCATTGTATTAAATGGCACGATACCAATCAGACATTGTATTACCATATCTGAATAATTCAGAGTCAGATGTGAAAAGCAGGAAAAAGGATTTTGTATCAGGTGGTTAAAAACTGGGTGGGAGGATAGAGTAAAAGAAAAAAAAATCCATGAACATTTCCTCACGTTTTAAAACAAATTTACTTTGTCTGTTTTCCTCTCTTGTGTTTTTCTACCAGAGTATTTGCCAAAAGCAAATGTACTGGCAGGAACATTCACAGATACAAGAAATGTGAGATAAATATTGCAGTTTTAGAAATTAAATGCTGAATCTGTGATTGAGAATTCCCAGTGGGAAACTAAGAACATGCTCCCTCAGTCAGGGAGCACAAACAAACCATGTGACCTATCTTTCCAATGAGAACAGGTCAAATAGTTGCAAGGTTTCCTCACAAACAAGACTAGTAATTATTTGGCAATAATACTGGATAAACTCAAGAAAACTAGTAATCCCATGTACACTTCACAAAGAGTTCATTAAAATTCATTCACCAACTTGTTACAAAGTTTTTGCCCAACTCTAATTTAAGCACCAGTTGGGTGTGGCAAATATGCCAATGTGGGCCTAATGTCTATGAGGCTGTCATTAAATCAGGATGAAAGGCAAATTGGAGTTGTAAAATCAGAAGTGTATGAGCTTGATCTCATTCAGTCTCCCAAGAGATTACTTTTGGAAGAGAGGATTCTGGATGTGGAAGAAATAACTGCATATTAAAGCCAACACGTGCTTATCTGACTTCTCTCCTTGTGGACATAAAGATTCCAAGAGGATTAACTGTCCACATAACTGGAAGTTTGAGAATTCTGTATTTTAATGTAAATGCTGCGACTCATATGGTAGATTTAAGATGATGATCAAATTAAATGGAGAAATCACTGTTCATTGTAAGTTTAGTGCTTTCAAATATACACTGGTGGCAGAATTTTTGAAAGTAGACTAAGGCTACATCTACACTACAGCTAGGATCGACGCTCTGAGATCGATCCACCGGTGGTCGATTTAGCGGGTCTAGTGAAGACCCGCTAAATCGACAGCAGATCGCTCTCCAGTCGATCCCTGTACTCTACCCCCGATGAGAAGAATAAGATAAGTTGATGGGAGAGTTTCTTCAGTAGACCCCCGTGGTGTAGACCCCGTGGTAACTCGACCTAAGGTATGTCGACTCCAGATACGTTATTCACGTAGCTGGAGTTGCATAGCATAGGTTGACTTATCGTGGTAGTGTAGACATAGCCTAAGCCAGTGATCGGCAACCTTTGGCACTTGGCCCGCCAGGGCAAGCACCCTAGTGGGCCGGACTGGTTTGTTTACCTGCCGTGTCTGCAGGTTCAGCCGATCGTGGCTCCCACTGGCCGCGGTTCGCCGCTCCAGGCCAATGGGGGCAACGGGATGCAGTGTAGTGTAGATGCAGCCAGCACATCCCTCAGTCCACTCCGCTTCCCGCAGCCCCCATTGGCCTGGAGCAGCGAACCACGGCCAGTGGGAGCTGTGATCGGCCGAACCTGCGGATGTGGCAGGTAAACAAACCGGCCCGGCCTGCCAGGGTGCTTACCCTGGCGGGCCGCGGGCCAAAGGTTGCCGATCCCTGGCCTAAGCTTTGCTTCCCAAAATGAGACCCAATTTGTCCCCCCTGCTCATGGTGACTAGTATCTTATTATGGGAATAAACCCATTGAAGTAATAGGACTACTTGTATGGTAGCACTTAACATGACTATGGGGTGGAAGAATCAGTTCCTTAAGAAGGCTTTGGATATATATACAGGACAAGTAAGTCTGTCCAGAAAATGATGCAGATGGTTCATTTAATTAACGTGTTACTTTACCACAAAATATACTCATTAACCTAAACAAAAAAGTCCAGGGTACTTAACTAATTGAATATCCAATTTAATATTTCTGGCACAAAAGAATGAGGTGAAGGGAAGACAGTTTGGCACTTCTCTATTTTCAATGACCTGCAGAGGCAATTCATCTTCATTACATAGTTTTGCTTGTTGTAGTGATTGGAAAGCTGCACTGATGATATGGGCTAATGGCAGTAAGAGAACCAAGCCAGATCCAAGGAGAAAAGTTAAAGGTACAGTAACACTTTCAGGTTTTCCATTACTTTGGGATCTCCATTAGTGATAACAAGACTCAAAAGATTTAGAGGTTCTTATGAGGTCAGTGAAAATAGCACAGTGATTAAAGGTGCATGGAGTCAACAGACAAGTAGAGGAGCATAAAATTGGATGGCTTTTATGTGTGGTCATACCTGACTTTTCTCTTCACTATGCCAGCTTCTTAATGTTGCTTGGAGGCTAAGTGGTGCTATGGGCTTCTCCACTCTGACTTAACTGGACAAAATGGCAGTATGACAATACTAATGTTCTTCCACTACTTGACCATGTTTTCTGAACAGTGATGTGCCATATTTCACTGCATGCTCTTGTGCTGTACACAAAAGATCAACACCCTGGATTAAAGCAATAAAGAAGAATGCTAATCCCTTTAAAAAAGGTGGAGTTTTTTCTAAAAAAAAAAAAAAGTATTTATCCTTTTGCTATGACAAAATGTAAAAAAAAGAAGTGTACACATAAGTTGTGGTTGAGCTGAGAACAATTAGCAAAAAAAATCAATATGAATTTTCCTCAGTGCCACACTGCAGTCAGAAAGGTTCACCCACCAGCCAGTTAGCATGGCAACAAAACCTCAGCTCAGGCCACCCTGTCTAAAGGCCCACACCTTTTGCTTAACCCAGAACCATAATTATAATAAATAAATAAATTTATTATGATTATTGTTACAACCCCTTCCAGTTAGTGCCCCCCTAGCTGGAGGTTGACAAATTTATGCAATTTCTATCTAAATGTTGAGTGGGTGGAGCGGAGTGAATTCCAGCACTTCCTCTCCTACAGTGATGGGAAGCAGGAAGATCAATCTCATGTGTCTCTGGTGCTTTCAACTGTGGTGGCAGGATTTGATTTAAATATATGAACCACAGCGTTAACTTTTTCAAAATGAAAAATATGCAGTTAGAAAATGTGTGAGGAAGCCACACTCCAATGTACACTGATTTGGTGCCCAGTGTCTGATATCTTGGCCCTCATTCTTCATTGTGGTCATCAGGCTAGAAAATATAACTTCTTCCATCAGTTAAATATTGACCTTATGTTATTTTTTTCAGGATAAAATACTATGCCTGTGGGACACTCAACAATGGAAAGCAAAAGTGCATGTCCAAGGATAGTGTGTGGATCTTAATTAATACATTGTAAATGCTTTCTTACTAATTTTCTTATATATTTTTACATCTATATCATATTGATATGCCCAATGTGAAAAACTAGTATTTCTCCAGGCTACTTAAATTTGCACGTTTGATTTATACATTTAGAACCAGATGCTGTGAAGTGTTGACCAGTCCCTTAACTGCCAGTAAAATCTGTGGGAGTTAAGGGCATTCATTACCTTCCAGCAGATGCTTAACACCTCACTGGGGCAGACCTTTAGAGACGTTACATATTAAAAATGCACACCCCTGTCAGAAACTGGGCTTATGCAAGGTCAGGAGAGAATTATTAGAGCTGATGGAGTTGCTTGACAAAATTATGAAGATCATATCAAACATGTTTCCTACTGTCCCATTGTTTTCCAATCTGCACTTATAAAATCACTGTCAAAACATGTAATCTGAATTGGCTCTTGCATCCCATATCAGTCAATGAGTCATTAACAAAACAAAACTTATTGTTTTCATTTTTCATTACGTTGTTTAATATTAAATGTGCCGTAAGTTTACCGTATATTTTATTTTCTTGGGATTTTTATTAATATTTAGCTTTTGCCTTATCCCACCTGAATTGAAAATGTTCTTATTCTGCATACAGTGAAAATGGGATTTGTGCTTCTAAGTCTACAATCTCTGTCTGTAGTTCCTCTCCAGTCTGACTTCTGCCCCTTGCACTCAACTGAAGCCACTCTTGCCAAAGTCTCTAACAGCCTCTTCCTAGCCAAAGCTCATAACCAGTACTCCATCCTCGTCCTCATTGATCTGTCCGCTGCCTTTGATGCAGACGACTATGTTCTTCTTTAAATTTTGTCCTCTCTCGGTTTTCCTTTTACCTCTCTTATTGCTCCTTCAGCGTGTCCTTCAGAAGATCCGCCTCATGTGCCTTCCAACTTTCTGTGGGAGTTCCCTAGGGTTTTGCCCTTGGTCTCCTTTTCTCTGCCTCCTGCACCTTATCTCTGGGTAATCTCATCTACAAATACAAATTCAGCTACCCTCTCTATGATGACAGCTCACAGATCTACCTCTTGACTCCAGACCTGTCTCCTTTTGTCCATACTAAAATCTTGTCCTGTCTCTCTGACGTTCCTCTTGGATGTCCAGCTGTTAGCTCAAGATCCACATGGCAAAACAGAGCTCCTAACCTCCCTTCCCATCCAAGCCTTCCCTGCTGACTCCTTTCTTGATCACTGTAGACAACACCATCATCCTGCCTGTCACTCAGGCCTGTTAACTTGGCCTCAGCTTTGTTTGGACCTCCCTCTAGGTTCTTGTGTCTGGGCTATATCTAAATCCTGCCAATTCTTTTTGCATAACATCTCTAAGATACAGCCTTTCCTATCCATCCACGCAGCTAAAACTCTTGTCCATGCTCTAGCTTCTTGATTACCTCAATGTCCTTCTCTCTGGCATTGACAAATGCAATCTTGCCATCCTCATATCCATTCAGAATGCTGCTGCAAAGATCATGTTTCCAGCCTGTCGCTTTGACCTTGTCAACCACCCTCTCTTTAGATCCCTCCACTGGCTTCCACGTCTCTTCTGCATCAAGCAAATATGCTGCTTGTTTTCACTTTTAAGGCCCTTCACAGACAATTCCCACCCTTGCTATCTTCTTTCATTTGCTATCGAGCAGTAGATGCTCACCTCTGATTGGCCCACAATGCCAGCCTCCATCATCCACTTGTTAAACTTTCAAATAAGCACCTTTGTGCTTTCTCCCATGCTGCCCCTCACACTTGGGAGGAGCTCCCCATAAACATTGGCAAGGTTACCTCATTATCCACCTTCAAATCCATCCTCACAACTCTCCTTTGCCACAATGGCTACTAAAAATTTGACAGTGATTAGGCTGCTGGTGTGTTGATACCACTGAGTATCATGATGATCAGTGTTGTTTCATTGTTTACTTGTACTCCACCCTCGTGTCTGTATCTGCCTGTTGTCCTACATTTAGATGATAAGCTCCTTGGGGCAGAGACCATCTTTTTGTTCTGTGATTGTGCACACCTAGTGCAATGGGGTCTTGATCCATAACTAGGACTTCTAGATGCTATGGTAATAGTTTTCATAATAATAAATAATTATATATTATTATATATAATAAAATAAAGCCCACCCTTCATGTTTAGTTACACAAGCACTTTAAAGGCTATATTCTAAAGAACTTAGGCAACATTTTTGTTAAAATTAATTGCTTCAAGAGAAAGGGCATTGGATAAACTGTTCTCCAGAAGGACTCTTTGGGTCTTGAATTCACTTTTCCTCTTCCAGTGGGAGTTTTGCCTGGGAAAGGTTAAAGATTTCTTCTTTTGACCCTTAACTGTGATCAATTGATTGAAAGATTTGAATACCTTATACTAGTAGCACAACAAAAGCAGAGCTAGGAAAGGGGACATATATATTAGGTGGTGGTTGTTGTGTTTATTTTTTTTTAAAAGAAAAGCATTTTTCTAGTTAGGAAAATGAATTAACTTGACACAAATGGATGACTCAAAACCTATTGGCCCATAAGATCTGATTTTACCCACAAACTTTGCTCTTTTTTTCTGAGTAATTGAGTAAAACTGCAGAAATTCATCTATATGGAAAACTCTGGGACTACAGAATAATATGAAAACTATTATTTTAAGGGTCTTATTGCTTGAGTATTTATGGTTGTTTGTCTAATTTACTTTTTCCCTTGCTTGTTACTCTCTATAGTGCATCATATTGACTGCAGCAGTAATGTTTGGTTACTTGCAACAAGGAGAGAACTGATGTACATACTAACTAAGTCTCCCTATTGGTAAACTCAGCCAAAAAGCTGTCCCTGAATTTAAACAGATGTTTCTGTTGTTTGGACCAATGAGAAATTTATGGAGTGCGTATTTATCTTTCAAAGGAGAATGTTAAGAGTTCATTCAGGCTCAGAATCCAATCTTTCCTGGACTTAGACTGCATAGTTAGATTAGAGCAAAACTTGATAATCATATGCAATAATTCTTCAGATTTCATAGAAGAGAATCTTTTCCCCATTTGGAAGGCAAGGACTCAGAAACTATACTGACTCACTGGTCACTTGCTAAAGAACCAGACTGACAAAAATGCTTTAGACACAAGTTCAGTTGTTGACAACAGGATTTTATTTGACCTAATTGTGTCATTGTCAACTGATTTATATGGCCAGACAGATTACTTTCATTTACTGATAAATGTTTTAAAAAAAGACACAAATCTGCAGCCAGTTAGGAACAAATCAGTATGTTGCACCTATAATTAAAATATTGTATTTATTTTTTAAACTGAATTAATAGTTCTGAAAGGGTCTATTCATGTGCTGAGTAGGTATAGCCTCGGCAGCATCAATGCACCCTTCCCTATACCACCAATGTACTTCAGTCAGTGTATCTCTAACCTGTCCAGACACAAGAGTATCTCTTAGTGCCAGTTGTCATGTGCCAAATGTCAGCCTTGATGCCATGTTTATTTTCTTCTCTGTACCTTTTCCATGTGGTCACTTATGCCAGGAATGATCTCCCAATCCTGATTCAATAAGCCACCATCCTCTCAATCGTATCTCTCTTTGAAAGTTGTCTTAGGTGTCTGTGAGTAGTGAGTTCTTACATTAAGAAAGACAATTGTGATGTTTGGTTTTGTGATATAGATACTTATCTGTGTGTGGGGGGTTCGATGTGTGTGCCAAGCAGCATTACCTAGCCTAGTGGCAAGAGTCTACGGTTGGCAGGGGAACCTGAGCCCTCCCTGCTCCACTGGGTTCCAATCCAGGGCCCTGTGACTGGCTGGTCAGATATGCAGCCTCGAGAGTGGACACCACCCAGCCTGCTCCCTGATTCACTTCCTATCACATTCTCAGTCCCTTCCAAAGTCACAACAGGGGTAGGTTCTTACTGACAGTGATCCGAAAGCTCTTCTCCTTTCCTGTTCTCCACGTGGGCCTTCAGTGGCGCTGCAGCAGGGTCTGATCCAGGCAGTATGGAGCTCCTGCAGCCTCTCTGCAGGAGCTACCAGTACAGGACTGCCTCCTTGCTCGGTCTATCGTGACTGAGCTGGACAATTCCCTTTTGAGCTGTGTCCGTTGTGAGAATGCCCAGCAGGTGTGGATGAGCAGGGCCTTCTGGGTCTAGAGCTGCTTATTAACCCTTGTCTCCCCAGTATGGGACCTATACACTCCATCCCATAACCTCCCCCTCAGGCTAAGACCCAGGGGCATGCCTTCTTTCTGCCACTCTCCTCTATCCATAGGAGGAAATTCAATAAGGACAATGCAAAGTACTCCACTTAGGAAGGAACAATCTATTGCACACATACAAAATGGGAAATGACTGCCTAGGAAGGAGTACTGCAGAAAGTGATCTGGGCCTGGGGGTCATAATGGATCACAAGCTAAATATGAGTCAACCATATAACATTGTTGCAAAAACAGCAAACATCATTCTTGGATATATTAGCAGGAGTGTTGTAAGCAAGACACGAAAAGTAATTCTTCTGCTCTACTCCATTCTGACTAGGCCTTAACTGGAGTATTGTGGGAAGATTGAAAAAAATGGATTTGTTTGGTCTAGAGAAGAGAAGGCAGAGAGGGGACATAACAGTTTTCAAGTACATAAAAGGTTGTTACAAGGAGGAGGGAGAAAAATTATTCTCCTTAACCTCTGAGGATAGGACAAGAAGCAATGGGCTTAAATTGCAGCAAGGGCGGTTTAGGTTGGACATTAGGAAAAGCTTCCTAACTGTCAGAGTGGTTAAGCACTGGCATAAATTGCCTAGGAATGTTGTGGGGTCTCCATCATTGGAGATTTTTAAGAGCAGGTTAGACAAACACCGGTCAGGGATGGTCTAGATAATACTTAGTCCTGCCATGAGTGGCGGGGACTGGACTAGATGATGTCTCCAGGTCCCTTCCAGTCCTATGATTCTATGATCCCCCCAAAAGAAATTATCATTCTTGTGTGCCTTTCCTGGGAGGTTGAATACCTGGAAATCATAGGGTTGTAAGGAAAGGTACCATCTCATGATCCGGGCATTAGTGTCTTTTGTGGAGTTTAGCCACTAGAGGGAGTGTGGTCTGTGATGAGTAGGAAGCAGTTCCCTAGGAGATAATACCAAAGTGCCTCTATGGCCCATTTCAGTGCCAGGGCCTCTTTCTCAACTGTTGAGTAGTTCACCTTTCAAGGAAACAGATTTCTACTCATATATAGGATCGGATGTTCTTTGCCTGTGAGCTCTTTGAACAGCACAGAACCAAGTTCCACTTCTGAGGCTTCTGTTTGCAGAATGAATTGCTTCATAAAGTTGGGTGGAGAAGAACTGGCCCCTGGGTTGGCCAGTCCTTAAAGGTTTTGAAGGTCCTGCTGCAGGCCTCTATCCACTGCACTTCCTTGGGACTGGTGCCTTTCGCCAGGTTGGTAAGTGGAACAGCTATCGTGGTGAAGTCAGGCATGAACTGCCTGTAATAGCTGGCCAAGCCTAGGAAATGTTCTACCTGCTTTTGGTTGATGGTATCGGGCAATCTGTCAGCATCTGGACTTGGTCCACCAGGAGGTGTAGCCAGCCATGCCCCACGGTGCAGAAGAGATATGTCACTTCACTTCTCTCCATCCTAGAAGGCATCTGACCAGGTTTGCTGTAAGTCTTGCCTTATCAAGGGTCCATCAGCTGCAGAAAGGTGGCTGCCGCTCTGTGGAGGCTGAATGGCATAGTCACAAATTGGTATAGTCCAAATGGGATAGGGAAAGCCATCTTTTCCTGGGACTTGGCTGTTAGGGGGATCTGCCCCCTTGCTTATGGGACTAGGCTGATTTCCACTGCGGGGGGGAGTGGGAGTCTCTGCTCCACCATTTCAGGACCTCCCCAAAATATTTCCAGTCTCGCCCTAACATCACAGTGTAGGTCAGGGTGGCTAATAGCCCTACCTGGCAAGTCTTGATGTGGTCCCCTACCCTCAATGGAAGTTCTGTCATGGGGTAGGTCATACGTCCCTCGCATCTGAACTGGAGGTAGAGGGGAGTGCCTGATGTGTTGGGAGACGACTACATTTTCTTGTGTGGTTGTTTGGCTGCATCTGGAGTCTACCAGGCCTGTGACCTCTGATTCATTGACCCCTACTGGGATTAGCATCTTGGCTGTCTTCATCTGCAAGCATTGGAGCAGGCCATCCATGCCTGTCTGTAGCTGCAGTCCACAAAAAGGCACTACCACCTAAAGTGTCCTTTCTGTCCACACTCAACACTGTTCTCTCTCAGGGTCATAGTTGGTTGTTCCTCCTCTGGGGTTGTGGGAGTTCCTGGTGGCACATACCTCCCTTCTTGGGGACCTTGCACTCTCTCTGCTCCACCTGGGTAGCTGGGCTCCAGCCCTTGGGTGGGGGTGACATGAAGAGGAGTGACTGGTTCAGCAACACTCAGCCTCCCCTCCTAGCCTGGCCTCTACTAAAGATCAATGTCCGGAGTTTGAGTGCCCTGATCCTAGGTGTCAGAGAGAGTGGGCCCTCTGCTGCCACATAATTCTCCATCAGGGTTATGGTCTTTGCCAGTTGATGGTGCTTCACCCATTCTCTCGCTCCAGCTGGGAGAATCTGGATGAACTGCTCCAGCACAAACCCCTCTGCTACTTAAACTCCAGTCTGCTTCTCAAGGTCTAGCCGGTGGCAACACTGTTCTTTCAGGCATTGTACCAACACCAAGGGCTGGGCTCCTGGTGGATACTTTTCCTTCCTGAATCATTGGCAGAGTGTCTTGGAGTTGAGGTCCATGTAGTTCAAAAAGGCTGCTTTTACTTTAACATACTCCAGTGCCTCTATGGGATCTAGGCCCCTGTAAGCAGCTTAGGTGGGTCCCGTCAAATATGGGATGGTGAGGGTGGCCAGTGTTCCTGCAGCCAGCACACTGTGGTCGCCACCTGCTCAAAGGTGTGCGAGAAGGCTTCTGGGTCATCCCCAGGACCCATTTTCTCATGCCTGAGGGGCAGGCCAAGTGCGGGGGAGGATTGGGGGGGGGGATACATTACCTGGGGGTTCTGGGGTCAAGGCATTAGATGCCCTCTGGGGCTGCAGGAATGTCACTATGTGCTGGATTAGGTGTTCCTGTTGCTTCTGGTGCTGTGCTGCTGGCTCTTGAAGTAGCTGCTGGGCAGCTATCTGTTGCAGTCACTGACCCTGTTCCTGCTGTTTCTGAGCCACCTGCTGCTGTTGGCTCTTTACCATCAGTTTAAGCAGGTTTTCTGCATCCATGGTGTCCCTTGGGTCGGTTTGCCGGTACGCCTGCTGTCCTTCTAATGGAACTGGGTCTCTGCCTGAGTTCTCCACCAGTTGTTGGCAGGTTTGATGTCTGAGCCCGGCAGTGCTGCTCAGCAGCAAGAGTCTGTGGCGATGCTGCCCAGCAATGAGAATCTGCGACTTTGCAGGGGAGTTCAATGTCTGAGCCCCAGCGGTGTTGCCTACAGCTGGCGGTAGGGGAACCTAGGCCCTCCCTGCTCCATCGGATTACATCCCAGGGCCCCATGTCTGGCCGGTCAGATATGCAGCCTGGGAAGGGGATGCCACCAAGCCTGCTTCCTGGGTCACTTTCTAATGTGTTCTCAGGCCCCTCCAATGTCATGAGTGGGGGATTCTCATCTACAGTGATTTAGAGGCTCTTTTTTTTCAATCCCGGGCCCCTATTCTCGATCTCCACAGGGGCCTTTGGTGGCTCTGCAGCAAGGTCTGGTCCAGGCCGTGTGGCGCTTTTGCAGCTCTCTGCAGGAGCTACCAGCACAGGACTGCTCCCTTGTCTTGTCCACCGTGACTAAGCTGGGCTGCTCCCTTTTGAGCTCTGCCTCCATTATGGGCATACCCAGCAGGTATGGCTAGGCAGGGCCTTCTGGGCCCATACCCTTGGTTCCCCTGTGTGGGCCTATACACCCCATCATTCTGTGACACTAAAAGAAGTCCTTAGCGTGACAGCCAGAGTGAACTTTTACAGGATGGTGGAATAAACAGTTCCATCAAACAAGCATCCATCATAAAGAATGTCAACATCTACATTCATAGTAATTTCATATAAGAGAAATAAAGTCACTGGAATAGAACAATTCCATAATAAAAATGTCACCTGCTTGGCAAACAAATAGCCAAGGTTTGCTGCAATATGTAGGGGTGAAGCTTTTTGTGCTTTATCTTCTAGTGAAGGGAGAAAATTAACGTGTGACAGTGTTATATTCCATTAAAATGATCTCTACATTGTATTGTAGAAAAGTATATGGAGATAGAGATGATGTTTTAGCCAGAAAGAACTGACTAAAGATAAATATTTAAGAGGAGTGTTGGGGCAGATGGAAATGGCATCAATTTCAGTAGCCAAAGAAATCGAATTATTGCAGGATTTATAATGTAATAGACAGCACTATCATTTTAATTCCTCCTTTCCAGAGACACTCAGTCATATCAATAATGCCTTACATTCTGACATGGTAAAAAGAGATGGATGCTAGAATTTATATTAGGTAGAATCAGGAGCGCCGCCAGCTTTTCTGCCTAGGCGGTGGAAAGTCCCGCCCTGAAATGCCGCCCCCCACAGAGGCGGCGGAAGGTCCTGCTGCCGAAATACCGCCGCGGTCGCCGCCCCCCAAATTGTAGCGCCCTAGGCGACCGCCTAGGTCACCTAATGGGTTGCGCTGGCCCTGGGTAGAATTCGAGTCATACTAACCTCAAATTGAACCAGAAGAGGTTCTGGCCAAAGTCCAAGGGTCATCCTAACCTCCTCAGATTAAAATGTGCCCCAAAGATAAGATCAAACAATCCTCGTTGTGTGCCCTGTCTGTAATTAAACTGGGTGAGGTCTTTAGATGCCATGGGGTCCAAATATCTTTGCCAACCAAGAGCCCTCATCAGGGAGTTAGCAGTCTCTAGATTATTGATTCTCAGGATTTCAAGAAAGGAGTTCACTCAGCTCAGGGTCCTTGGTCTAAAGTCCTAAATTGGGTAGTGTTCCAATAGCATTCTTAGGCAAGGGTCTTCCTGAAAGTAACAGCTATTTGGATGAATGCCAGATAGAGTGCTTCATACCAAACATGTATAAGGCCAATGAAACCAACATGGTGACTGTATTCTCTCTTCTCCCTAGTCTTCGTGCTTGGAAATCAGAATAAACAATTGGGTTCAGCAGTTTGTCCAAGACTATATCAGTTGTTTTACCAGCCATATTCCTTCTGATACATTCCAGGGGAGAGTTAAAAAATATGAACATAAGGATGTCCATAGTGGGTCAGACCAATGGTCCATCTACCACAGTATCCTTTCTTCTGACAGTGGCCGGTGCCAGATGCTTCAGAGGGAATGAACAGAAGAAGGCAATTTTTAAGTGATCCATTCTCTATTGTCCAGTCCCAGTCTGGCAGTCAGAGATTTAGGGACACCCAGAGCATGGGATTATGTCCCTGACCATCTTGGCTAATAGCCATTGATGGACCTATTCTCCATGAACATATTGAATTATTTTTGGAACCCACTTATACTTTTGGCCATTACATCTCTTAGCAAAGTGTTACACAGGTTACCTCTGCATTGAGAGAAGTACTTCCTTATGTTTGTTTTAAACCTGCTGCCTATTAATTTCATGGGGTGACCACTGATCTTGTGTTATGTGAAGGGGTAAATAACGCTTCCCTATTGACTTTCTCTACAACATTCATGATTTTATAGACCTCTATTATATCTCCCCTTGGTCTTTGCTTTCCTAAAATGAAAAGTTCCAGTGTCTTTAATGTCTTCTCATATGGAAGCTGTTCCATACCCCTAATAATTTTTGTTGCCTTTCTCTCTACTTTTTCCATTTCTAATATATCTTTTTTGAGATGAGGCAACTAGAATTATATGCAGTATTCAAGGTGTGAGTGTCCCATGGATTTATATAGTGCCATTATGATATTTTCTGTCATATTATCTATCCCCTGCCTAACATTCTGTTAGCTTTTTTTGACTGCCACTGCCCACTGAGCAAATATTTTCAAAGAACTATTCATAATGACACCTAGATCTTTCTTGAGTAGTAACAGCTAATTTAGACCCCATCATTCTGTATGTATAGTTAGATTGTTTTCCAATCTGCATTGCTTTGCATTTATCAACATTCAATTTCATCTGCCATTTTGTTGCTTAATCACCCAATCCCTTTGTAATTCTTCACAGTCTGCTTTCGACTTAACTATCTTGAGTAATTTTGTATTGTCTACAAACTTTGCCACCTGACTGACCCCTTTTTCCAGATTATATATGAATATGTTGAACAGCATAGGTCCCAGATCCTTGGGAGACCCCCTATTTACCTCCCTCCACTGTGAAAACTGACCATTTATTCCTACCCTTTGTTTCCTATCTTTTAACCAGTTACTGATCTGTGAGAGGACCTTCCCTCTTATCCCATGACTGCTTACTTTGCTTAAGAGCCTTCAGGGAGGGACCTTGTCAAACGCTTTCTGAAAGTCCAGGTACACTATATCCATTGGATCACCTTGTACACATTTGTTGACCCCCTCAAAGAATTCTAGTAGATTTTTTGTGAGGCATGACTTCCCATTGCAAAAAAGCCTTGCTGATTTTTCTCTAACATATTGTGTTCATTTATGTATCTGATAATTCTGTTCTTTACTATAGTTTCAACCAATTTGTCTGATAGTGAAGTTAGGCTTACTGGCCTGTAATTGCCAAGATCGCGTCTGGAGCCTTTTAAAAAAAATGGCGTTACATCCTCTATCCTCTAGTCATCTGGTACAGAGAGCGATTTAAGTGATAAGCTACATACCAGTTAGTTCTGCACTGTCATACCTGAGTTCCCTCAGAACTCTTTGGTGAATACCATCTGGTCCTTGTGACTTATTACTGTTTAATTTATCAGTTAGTTCCAAAACCTCTATTGACACCTCAATCTGGGACAGTTCCTCAGATTTGTCATCTAAAAAGAATGGCTCACATCCTCTGCAGTGAAGATCGGTGCAAAGAATTCATTTAGCTTCTCCACACTGGCCTTGTGTTCCCTGAGTATTTTTTTAGCACATTGATCATCCAGTGACCTCACTGACTGTTTGGCAGGCTTCCTGCTTCTGATGTACTTAAAAAAAAATTGCTGTTAGTTTTTGTGTCTTTTGTTAGCTGCTCTTCAAATTCTTTTTTGGCCTGCTTACTTATATTTTTACATGACTTGCCAGAGCTTACGCTCCTTTCTATTTTCCTGAGTAAGATTTGACTTCCAATTTTTAAAGGATGTCTTTTTATCCCTAACCACCTCTTTCACTCTGGTGAGCCATGATGGCATTTTGGGGGTGTTTTTACTGTTTTTTTTTAAATTTGGGATGTACATTAATTTGAGCCTCTATTATGGTGTGTTTAAAAATTTTCCATGCAGCTTGTAGGCATTTCACTCTTGTGAATGTTCCTTTTAATTTCTGTTTACTAGCTTCCCCATTTTTGTGTAGTTCTCCTTTTTGAAGTTAAATGCTACTGTGGTGGGTTTCTCTCCCCCCTACAAGGATGTTAAATTTAATTATATTAAGGTTGCTATTACTGAGTGGTTCAGCTATATTCACCTCTTGGACCAGATCTTGTGCTCCACTTAGGACTAAATCAAGCATTGCCTCTCTCCTTGTGGGTTTCAAGACTAACTGCTCCAAGAATCAGTAATTTTTGGGGTCTAGAAATTTTATCGCTGCATCACATCCGGAGGTGAAATGCACTCAGTTAATATGGGGATAGTTGAAATCCCCCATTGTTATTGAGTTTTCTGTTTTGTAGCCCCTCTAATGTCCCTGAGCATTTTACAGTTACCATCACCATCCTGGTCAGGTGGTCAGTAGTATATTCCTACTGTTATACTCTTATTATTCAGTAAGTTAGTCCATGAAAACACTGTGAATCTCAACAGTTTTATATCTGGCCACCCTAATGTTTAACTGTATCTACTTCAGTTTATGGATGATTCCATCAGGAGTTCTGTTGACCCTTGGACCTTATCTACACTACAAAACACAAACACCAAAAAGAAAAAAAAAATGTGTTCTTAACTCAAGTTAACTAACTTAAGGTAAAATCCTAGTGAAGACAGGGGTTTGTAGTTTTCACAGGAGTTAGCATGTTGCATTAAATATTATGAACAAGGCTAGACTTTTACTTGAGCTGCTAACTTGTGGGAAAACTACAAACCCTTGTCTTCACTAAAATTTTACTTCGAGTTAGTTAGTTTGAGTTTAGAACACATCTTTTGTGTAGTGAAGAACAAGGCTTGCCAAGACCTACTGTGGAAGCCTGTGGAATAGGAACCACATGGCATAAATTCTGCTGTCTCTGGGCTCACTTCCCCTAGCTGTACTGCTGACTCATCTCCCATGATGCTGCTAAGGGATACTAGTGCCCCCAACCCACCCAACCACAAAACCTCAGCACCTGTCTTCACTGCTCAACCAGAGACTGAAAACAAACTATGGAGAAGATGTAATTTAAATAAACACTTCTCCTTCATCTCTCATCCAGTAAGATATATAATATGGTGCAGTGGGAATGACAGAGAACTGCATTTATGATGGGAACACCCCTTTTAATTCAATAGTTTGGCACATTAATAAAAAATAGTTTAAATGTCATTATTGAAAATCCGGATATGCTAGAATTATAACATTGTTTGACAGAGTCTTGAACTCTGGTGAAGAGCAGCCCTTTAAATCTTGTAATCCGCCATTTACTTGGTGGGCTGTATTATCTGATAGAATTGTGGCCAGATGAAGGTCTCTTTATTTGACCTTAATTTTCCTGTTACCACCTACAGCTTTAACTCATGAAGCCAACAATTCCCTTGGCTGCTCTCCATGAGCTTCTGGGCCTTATTCTGTTTTCAGTTACAATAGTGTAAATTCAGAGTAATTCTACTGAGTTCAGATTATGTTCTCTCCCAACTTTCCTGTCTGGATCTTAGGCCTAATTCTGCCTTCCTATCGTTTAGGGGGATTTCTCAGTTGCCTTGGCTGGGACTGTTGCTAATGTTGAACTGTTGTGGCTGCATCTTCCTTGCAGTACTCGTTTCTTCCCTGAAATGCCATAGCTCCTGTCCATATCTTGCACTTTTCTCTGCTGCCTGTTGTGCTTTGCCATGATAGCAGTGGGAAACTGATGTGGCTAATTCTTATGTGTTTGCAGTTGAAGGTATGTCTACCCAGCAAACAAACTCCTGCAACAGCAAGTCTCAGAGCCTGGATCAACTGACTCAGGCTCCGAGGGCTTGCACCATGGGGCTAAAACCAGCCGTGTAAATGTTCACATTTGGGCTGCAGCCTGGGCTCTGAGACCCTCCCCCCTCTCTGGGTTTTGGAGTTTGGCTCCAGCCTGAGTTGTTTATGCAAATATTTTTAGCCCCACAAAATGAACCCCACAAGCCTGAGACAGTTGACCCGGGCTCTGAGGCATGTCTACATTGCAATTAGCCACCTGCGGCTGGCCCATGCCAACTGACTCGGGCTCGTGGGGCTGTTTAATTGTGGTGTAGCTGTTCTGGCTTGCGCTGCAGCCCAAGCTCTGGGAGCCTCCCACCTTGCAGGACCTAGAGCTTAGGCTCAAGCCCAAACCCAAATGTCTTCACTGCATTTAAACAACCCCTTAGCCTGAGCCCCATGAGTTTGGCATGGGCCACCCGTGGGTTTTTAACTGAAGTGTAGACATACCCTGAGACTTGCTGCTGCGGATCTTTTTTTGCTGTGTAGATTGCTGACATAACCTTAGTCTCTTGGATGGATTTGGGTACTTTTATTCTTCTTAACTGCATGCAGGGCACTTTAGAAGACAAGCTTGTTTTGGCTCCTTCCTAGTTAGAACTAGGTGAATGGCACAAAAGCATTACTGTGAAAATTTATTCAAATATTTAAGTGAATGTGCTTCCCCACCCATTTTGTGTTTACTCTCCACAAACATTTGAGCAATTGAGACTTAAAGAAGCAAATATTCAAGGAAATGAATGTTAATCACCTGATTTGCATATCTGTGAAAACTGTTTTTATATTAGCATATGTGACTGTGTGTGCTGCAAGTGCATATGCTGTCAGCCAGTCAAATAACAATACCATCTGACTTAATCTCAGCTAACCAAAACATCTTGACTGCCAAGTACTGAATACTCACAGAAAATCCTGGGTTTAATTATTTTTTTTTGAAAATAGATCTGGGTAAGGATTAGGGCTGTTGATTAATTGCAGTTAATTCATGCGATTAACTCAAAAAAATTAATCACGATTAATTGCGGTTTCAATCACTCTGTTAAACAATAGAATACCAATTGAAATTTATTAAATATTTTGGATGTTTTTCTACATTTTCAAATATATTGATTTTAATTACAACACAGAATACAAAGCAATACATTTTGCACTGTAAAAATGATAAACAAAACAAATAGTATTTTTCAGTTCACCTCATACAAGTACCGTAATGCAATCTCTTTATTGTGAAAGCACAACTTACAAATGTAGATTTTTTTTTTGTTCAATAACTGCACTCAAGAACAAAACAATGTAAAACTTTAGAGCTGACAAGTCCACTCAGTCCTACTTCTTGTTCAGCCAATCGCTAAGACAAGTTTGTTTATGGGAGATAATGCTGCCTACTTCTTATTTACAATGTCACCTGAAAGTGAGAACAGACTTTCGCATGGCACTTTTGTAACCAGCATTGCAAGGTATTTATGTGCCAAATATGTTAAACATTCATATGCCCCTTCATGCTTTGGCCACCATTTCAGAGGACATGCTTCCATGTTGATGATGCTCGTTAAAAAATGTGTTAGTTAAATTTGTGACTGAACTCCTTGAGGAGAATTATATGTCTCCTGCTCTGTGTTTTACCTGCATTCTGCCATATATTTCATGTTATAGCAGTCTCGATGATGACCGAGCATGTTGTTCATTTTAAGAACACTTTCACTGCGGATTTGACAAAAAGCAAAGAAGGTACCAATGTGAGATATCTATGGATAGATACAGCACTCGACCCAAGATTTAAGAATCTGAATTGTCTTCCAAAATCTGATCAGGACGGGTGTGGTGTATGCTTTCAGAAGTCTTAGAAGAGCAACATTCCGATGGGAAAACTACAGAACCCGAACCACCAAAAAAGAAAATCAACTTTTGCTGGTGGCATCTGACTCAGATGATGAAAATGAAAATGCGTTGGTCTGCACTGCTTTGGATTGTTATCGAGCAGAAACCATCATTAGCATAGACGCATGTCCTCTGGAATGGTGATTGAAGCATGAAGGGACATATGAATCTTAGGTGCATCTGACACGTAAACATCTTGCAACGCCGCTACAGCAGTGCCATGTGAATGCCTGTTCTCACTTTCAAGTGACATTGTAAACAAGAAGCGGGCAGCATTATCTCCTGCAAATGAAAACACACTTGTTCGTCTGAGCGATTGGCTGAACAAGAAGTAGGACTGAGTGAACTTGTAGGCTCTAAAGTTTTCCATTGTTTTATTTTTGAATGCAGTTATTTTTTGTACATAATTCTACATTTGTAAGTTCAACTTTCATGATAAAGAGATTGCACTACAGTACTTGTATTAAGTGAATTGAAAAATACAATTTCTTTTATTTTTATAGTGCAATATTTATAATAAAAATAAATATAAAGTGAGCACTGTACACTTTGTATTCTGAATTATAATTTTTTTTAACCACGTGATTAATCGTGATTACTTTTTTTTAATGCTTGAGAGCCCTAGTAAGGATCCATCATCTTGTGGATATTCCATAAGGAGAAAGAGAGTCTAAGGTAATAAATAACATATTACAAATAATTTGTTCAGCTTTACCCCCAATGATTGAGGAGTTGTTACATTGTTTAGAATCAGAGGGTTAGAAGGGACTGCAAGGGTCATCTAGTCTAACCCTCTGCCAAGATGCAGGATTTGTTGTGTCTAAACAATTGAAGACAGATGGCTATCCAACCTCCTTTTGAAAACCTTGCACAATCTCCCTCGGCAGTCTGTTCCATTGTCCTACTGTTCTTACAGTTAGGAAGTTTTCCCTGAGATTAAATCTAAATCTCCTATGCTGTAGTTTGAACCATTGCCTCTTGTCCTGTCCTCTGGCAAGAGAGATTTTTCTCCATCTTTCTTGTGGCAGCCTTTCAATTATCTGAAGACTGCTATCATATCCCCCCTTAATCTTCTCTTTTCCAAACTAAACACACCCAGTTCCTTCAGCCTTTGCTCCTATGGCTTGCATTCCATCCCTTTGATCATCTCCGTCACTTGCCTGTGGATGCTTTCTAGTTTCTCTACATCCTTTCTATACATTGGTGACCAAAATTGGACACAGTACTCCAGCTGAGGCCTAACCAGCGCTGAGTAGAGTGGTACTATCACCTTCTGTGACTTGCATGCTATGCTTCTGTTAATACAACCAAAAATTGCATTTGCTTGTTTTGCAACAGCATTGCATTGCTGACTCAAGTTGAGGCTGTGATCCACCACAACTCCCAAATCCTTCTTAGCAGTCCTGCTACTAAGCCAGTTTCCCCCCATTCTATATTTGTGCATTTGCTTTTTCTTCCCTAAGTGTAGCACCTTACATTTGTCTTTGTTGAGTTTCATTTTGTTGTCTAAAGCCCAGTTCTCCAATTTTATCAAGATTCCTCTGAACTTCAGCTCTCTCCTCTCTCTCCTCCAAAGTATTGGCAACCCACAGCTTTGGGTCATCTGAAAACTTTATCACTATGCTCTTTATACCGACATTATTAATAAAGATGTTAAACAAACCAGACCCAGAACAGATCCCTGTAGATCCCCACTTGACCCCTCCCTCCAATCCAAAGATGTTCCATTAATAATTACTCTTTGCTTGTGGTCGTTTAACCAATTATGTATCCACTTAATGGTAGCTCTGTCTAGCTTGCATTTCTCCAGTTTACTGATCAGAATGTCATGTGGGACTGTGTCAAAAGCCTTGCTGAAGTCCAGGTATATTATGTCCACCACATTCCCCCTATCCTGCAAATCAGATACCCTGTCAAAGAAGGAAATTAAGCTGGTTTGGCATGATTTGTTCTTGGTGAATCTATGCTTGCTGGTAGTGATTATCCCTTCATCCTCCAGGTATTTGCTAATTGAATATTTTATACAATGTTTTAAATGCACACATTTCTGAAAAGTAGTCTTCTATGTTTTTTCCCCAGGATTATTTTACAAAAGCCTGCAGTTGTGGGGACCTCTGAGTTGGTGGGAGATGGAAAGTATTGTGGGGAGGGGGGAGGCCAGGATTGTAAGTGCAATTGTGCACCCATGCAATGTATGAATAATTTCACCATATGGAGGATGAGTAAGAGGAGGAAGGCACTCTACATGCACTGTTAACAGTTGACTGGCTTCCAAAGCAATGATCAGTTCAGGGCAGTGCTACTGGAATTGCCCATGATAATAGAATGGAATTCTGTTTCTGAGTTATGGTAGAGGCTATTCCATTGCTCTAAAATCACCTGCCTGGCTCTATGGGGCTGGAGATGAGGCTTAGATCAAAGTAGATATCAGCTCTGCTACCCTTTCGGGCTCCTGGCTTGTGGCGAGTTGAGCTCGCACATATATCCTGGATGTCAAGATGAGACCTGTTTTACTGCTGAGCTAGGTTGATGGAGGAGAGCTCATGACTATCTGTGGGTAGTACGCCAGGCTGGAGATAGGGTCCATGTCCAAAGGCCTCCTTTTTGTTTTCAAAAAATGAATTTTCATCAAAATGCTTTGCAGGAATGTGTTGGTTTTGATAGCATTCTACAGAAAAGTGTCTAAATGAATCATTTTGACTTTGTTTCAGTTCAGTAATGTTGAAAGTTTATTTTCTTATATATTAATATTAATTTAAATTGTATTTATGTAGTGTATTTAAAATTATCGATATTTTATTGTAGTATTTTTTGACATTATTGAAATGATGTAACATTATAAAAACAAAATGTTCTGATTGTACCAAGTCCAGATTTTTCAGAATTTATGTTCTCCAGGAAATTTAGTCTCTTTTCCTTCCAATTCACATTGAAAACAAATTTCAAAATGTTGGCATTTCCCACAGAATGGAAATTGCATTTTTTTGACCAGCTCTAGTAGTAAGCCACTTTCTAGGTCAGGGGAATGGTAGAGATCCAAATACGTATGGTGCTGACATCTACCCTTGGGGTTAATATGTCAAAGTTAATGTCAACATTAGCAAGGTGACAAAATATTAATTTTGATAAAACAATAGTTGGTTGTTTGATACTCACTCACCCCAAAAGGGTGAGTATTGAAACCTTCACTTCAGGTTGGCCCTTGCTTAAGTTATGTGCAACGAGAGGCTCAGTCTAATGCTTCCAGTATGTAACTTTTAGGGATTGCTCCATCAGCTGCAAGTGTCAGAAACCCAATGATGGTTGTTATTGCTCTAATTCAGAATAAATTACTTAGGGTACAGTAGCAGAGAATGTAGCCACTTTGATCCTCACTATAAGTGGTCCCCAAATGAATGACTTTATAGGGATCCCAAGCTTTTCTTGAAGCAACCCTTATTTCTTATTCCGAAAACTGGGGAAGGATATAGAAGGCCGGTGTCTTTTATCAACTAGTTTATGTATTTTGCTGAGCAATTTATTAATTGGATCAATGTTTTTTCTTTTACAAAAATGTTTGTTATTTAGAGCATGTTCTCACAAACATTTCACACATTCTGGGTAATACATAATAATACTTTTCTGAAAATAATTGACTAGTTTTTCTGCCTTTTTAAAATAACTATAACTTAATTTTGGTCTCCAATTTGGAATTAATTAATTACTGTAAAGTCTGTGGGCTTTTTCACCACTGCTTGGGAATATCTTCCCACTCTCCTCACAAGCAGGAAGTTTTAAAAACTAGGCTTAGAGTTCATTTTAAGGAACTGGAGAGATAAATGTGTTTTTATTGATCCCTCGGTGCTCTGAGTCATAATGTTTAAACATGATGGTTGCCAAAAAAGTAAAGGAAATAAAAAACTTTCCTTCTTCAGTGCTTTCTAGACTTATTGCAAACCAGTCCAGGCAGGGCCCATGGAACTAGAAGTTATAGTGCCTCACACGGTGATGATGGTTGCTATGCTGGACTCTGTTCAAACACATAGGTCAAATGAACATTACAAGAGCAAGAGAAAACGAACTGTTCTAGCTGAAATAAAAACAGGGGTGAAGGAATGTTGGGGCAGGATGCTTATCAGTGTCACATTTTTAGGTCTCAAATGTGCAGTCTTCTTTTTATAGGTCTTTATAGACTGTACAGTACACAGTGTATAGATTCTTTCTTCAGCCGAAAATAGTGTCCTTCGCATTTTCTTTTTCGTCCCATGAAGCATGAGATGCTGTACACAATATTGTAATTTAATAATATTGCCATATCTCTTCCTGTTAGATTAGAGTGGGGAATAGTCTCCTAAGGGAAGTGGTGAAAGTCCTATCTGTTGAGACACTTAAAACTAGACAGGACAAAGCAATGAAGAACATACTGTAAGGAACAATCCTTCTCTTGCACGCAGATGGTCTAGGTGACCTACTGAGACCCCTTAATGTCTATCATTTTCTTTTATTAGGTTTTTCTGCAGTCTTGGCCTGGCACACTAATTCACAGACGTGCTTAGCTGTTCTTTGGACTCTTTTACGTGTTTAGTTTTTAATGAGTAAAATGCTTCTTTGGGAAAGTAGGTATATAGGCCAAACATTTCAAACTTAGGCAGGTTAGTTAGGCTTCTAAATCCATTTTTAGACATTTTAAATGTCACAATTTTTTTTAGAAGTCAATAGAATTCAGATGTCCATTGAAATCATTGGGAAAAGAAGTTGTTTAGCAATGCAAATCATGTCCCTTCTGTTTGGGGGTAAAATTTGCAGACACATCTAAGTCAATGGGACTTAGGGTATGTCTACTCTGCAATTAGACACCTGTGACTGGCCTGTGCCAGCTGGCACAGGCTAAGGGGCTGTTTAATTGTGGTGTAGACCAGCGGTTCTCAAACTTTAGCAACTCCCATTTTGATTTAATATTTTTTGTGGACCCCCAAAGCCCCCGCTCAGCCCCAGGCCCCACCCCCCCTTCACCCCTTCTCCCAAGGCCCCACCCCCTCCCCCCAGTGTGCCCATGCCCACTCCTCCCCCTCCCTCCTAGTGTCTCCTGCACGCCCCTGAACAGCTGCTCCCCAGTGTGCAGGAGGTGCTTAGTTGTTCAGTGGGAGTACCCTCATGGCCCCCCAGGGGTCCACGGACCCTAGTTTGAGAAACGCTGGTGTAGACGTTTGGGCGCTTCTGGAGCCTGGGCTCTAGGACTCCGTAAAGTGGGAGGGTCCCAGAGGCCGGGCTCCAGCCTGAACTCAAATGTCAACCCAGCAATTACACAGCCCCTTAGCCTGAGCCCCATGAGCCCGAGTCAGCTGACATGGGCCAGCGGTGGGTTTTTAATTGCAGTGTAGACATACACTTACCCTGGATGTCTAATTTTTGGCCATAGAGTAGACTGAATCACAAATTCTGACTTTTCTATGTTCATTTGTCAAGGCTGTGTAAAGACAGGGTTTCCGTTTTAGAAGATTTTCTTAAAATGTTGTTTAACCTTTCATTTATGAGTAAACAGACAATTCCTTGCCTGCACTCAGTAAATGAAAAAAATTGGAAGTCTTGGGGAAAGCCTGCAACTAAAGAAGCACCCAAAAGACTGAGGCACATTGGAGAAAAAGGACTGGCCGGGGGAAAGAATAAAGACCCCTTTTGTCTTACTCCTGGAGCAAAGGATTTGTGTACATGAAATTCTGCTCCTACATCACTTAGAGCGAGTCGGCGTTCACATCTATGTCAGTATCAGTGCTTGTGTTGTCTCTTTTATATTTGTAACTGAGAACATAGCTGAAGGAATGGCAGGGCTCTGGAGGGATTTGCTGGTGGTTAGTGGGGTGTTTTGAAAACTGTTAAAATTAACAGTATCGCTCGAGGGGATATGCTGAGAATGCTCAATCAGGGCAAACTGCAAAGAGTAGGGCAGGCAATCCCCCAAACTGGTGGTTTATTCTAATCATTAGATTCACCAAGCCAGTAAGAAAACACCTTGTATAATATCTTACTGGTTATTAAGCAACTAAAATACAATTCCCTTTAAGCAATCCAGCCTTTGGCTCCCACCTAGTCAAGTCTACATGGTGAGGGTTATTTAAAACCTTATTCACCATATATAAAGTTCTACCAATCCCAAGAGATTGGACACAGTTGTGGGGACCTCTGAGTTGGTGGGAGTTCTTACCCAAATACATATTTACAGCCAATTCTTATTCACTAATGTAAGATTTATTAAAAAAAAAGTTACTGTGCTTAAAAGATCATTATACATACAGATATGAGACAAGTCTGAGGAATTGTCACAGATTGAAGTGTCACTAGAGGAGGTTTTGGAATTAATTGATAAACTTAACAGTAACAAGTCACTGGGACCAGATGGCATTCACCCAAGAGTTCTGAAAGAACTCAAATGTGAAATTGCAGAACTATTAACTATGGTTTGTAACCTGTCGTCTAAATCAGCTTCTGTAGCTGACTGGAAGATAGCTAATGTAACGCCAATATTTAAAAAGGGCTCTAGAGGTGATCCTGGCAATTACAGAACGGTAAGTCTAGTACCGTCAGTACCAGGCAAATTAGTTGAAACAATAGCAAAGAATAAAATTGTCAGACACATAGAAGAACATAACTTGTTAGGCAAAAGTCAATATGGTTTCTTTAAAGGGAAATCATGTTTTACTAATCTATTAGAGTTCTTTGAAGGGGTCAACAAACATGTGGACATAGTGTACTTAGATTTCCAAAAAGCCTTTGACAAGGTCCCTCACCAAAGGCTCTTAAGTAAATTAAGTTGTCATGGGATAAGAGGGAAGATCCTTTCATGGATTGAGAACTGGTTAAAAGACAGGGAACAAAGGGTAGGAATAAATGGTAAATTCTCAGAATGGAGAGGGGTAACTAGTGGTGTTCCTCAAGGGTCAGTCCTAGGACCAATCCTATTCAACTTATTCATAAATGATCTGGAGAAAGGGGTAAACAGTGAGGTGGCAAAGTTTGCAGATGATACTAAACTGCTCAAGATAGTTAAGACCAAAGCAGACTGTGAAGAACTTCAAAAAGATCTCACAAAACTAAGTGATTGGGCAACAAAACGGCAAATGAAATTTAATGTGGATAAATGTAATGCACATTGGAAAAAATAATCCCAACTATACATACAATATGATGGAGGCTAATTTAACTACAACTAATCAGGAAAGAGATCTTGGAGTCATCATGAACAGTTCTCTGAAGATGTCTACGCAGTGTGCAGCGGCAGTCAAAAAAGCAAATAGGATGTTAGGAATCATTCAAAAAGGGATAGAGAATAAGATGGAGAATATCTTATTGCCCTTATATAAATCCATGGTACGCCCACATCTTGAATACTGCGTACAGATGTGGTCTCCTCATCTCAAAAAAGATATACTGGCATTAGAAAAAGTTCAGAAAAGGGCAACTAAAATGATTAGGGGTTTGGAATGGGTCCCATATGAGGAGAGATTAAAGAGGCTAGGACTTTTCATCTTGGCAAAGAGGAGACTAATGGGGGATATGATAGAGGTATATAAAATCATGAGTGGTGTTGAGAAAGTGAATAAAGAAAAGTTATTTACTTGTTCCCATAATGTAAGAACTAGGGGCCACCAAATGAAATTAATGGGCAGCAGGTTTAAAACAAATAAAAGGAAGTTCTTCTTCACACATCGCACAGTCGACCTATGGAACTCCTTGCCTGAGGAGGTTGTGAAGGCTAGGACTATAACAGGGTTTAAAAGAGAACTGGATAAATTCATGGAGGTCAAGTCCATTAATGGCTATTAGCCAGGATGGGTAAGGAATGGTGTCCCTAGCCTCTGTCAGAGTGTGGCGATGATGGCAGGAGAGAGATCACTTGATCATTACCTGTCCTTAAAAGCTGATTTGGGATCACTTAGCCTGCTGGTTGCTTAACTCTCGCTGGCTCAGAGTCACACTACCACTTTACATTCTGAAGGGTTTCCTGGTTCTGCTTGCAGGGAAGAGGCTCTCACATAAGTGTCTGAAGTGGGTCCTCAGCAGTCAATGGGCAAAAAAGCCAATCTGCAGCAAACTGGGTTGAGTTGTGCCTCTGCCTTAAGCAGCAGCTTGCTATGTCTCTGTATGTAGCGATTGTATGTTAGATTTTTAGATTCTAAGAAATGAACCTTTCAGGAAGAGTATTTGTTTTTAACTCTCTGTGTGTGTGTGCTGTAAACATAAGTTATTTCTTTATTTAAAAAAGAAATAACATTTTGGTGGGTTTTTTTAGACTACAAATTAGCCTTGGAAGGGAAGCTGGTTAAAGTGTGCCTTTTGCTTTTTACACAGCATATGCAATCTGAAAGAAGCACATGGGCACAGTGGGTCCGAATAACTGTTTGCCAACTATATGCAGGGCCTAGATACATATACACACTGCTACTGAAGCAGGTTTCTGGTGGCTTCTGAAACATAAAATATCTAAAGGGAGGCTACCCAAATCCTATACGCTACAAAGTAAGTTAGTGCTTTAGTAAGACATGCTTTAAAATCCATATAACATCCTTAAATCCATTTTAAATGCTGCCCTCTGACCTACATATAACAATATAAAGGAACAACTTAAGAGGCCAATCCATAAAAATTCTGCATCTCTAAAGCACACTGTAGCTCAGGCCATGCCTCTGTATGCTGCCTTTTCTGTGATTTAGTCTTCTGCAATTTTTCTAGAAGGCAGTTATTTCACATAAGATGCTTATTTTTGCATTACGGAAGGATCTATGTCAGTTTTTTTTCATTCATATCTGTTTCCTCGAGATACGGTGAGACTAAAGTTTGACCATGCCGTACATCCTTGCAGGGTTCCTGGACAACTTATTGTCCTCTACCGTACACAAAACACAATGATCCACTGTACTGCTACCAGCATAAAATAACTGAACAATCTCCCACTGCTCCACCCTGCTTGGGCTGCGCTTTGTGTAGAACACACTTCCTTTCACTTGCAGCGTCAGCCCCATAGCCGAGCTTCATGTACCCTGTGGTCAGGTGCCATATTGGCAATTTAGCAGAGGAGCTGCAGAACAGCAGAATCAGTAATGACCTGCAGACTCACGAGCAACGTTGTGTTGTTCTAAATCCTCTTATTTAAGAAGTTTTCACGAGCCAGGCTGGCTGGGCGGGAGGTATCCTGTGGTCCCAGGTTTCTTGAAATGACCAGATTACAGCTGCATTGGACATTTGGCGCATATATGAAATCTGGGTTTCTGTGGCAACTCATTTCTTGCACTAGGGGAGTTTTTAAAATGTATGTAATGCTGATGAAATTCAGGACGGTTCCCTATTGTATATTCAACTAGGGCAGTGTTAAGCCTGGTTTTAAATGTTCCATCACTTCCTTTGGCAGACAATTCCACAACACATAGATGTTGCTGTCAGAAACTTTCTGCTTCAGATTGTTTCTCTTGATAACCTGTTAAACTTTTTCCACAATTTCACTTAGGTCACCAGCGGTTGCTGGATGGTAACACTTTTTGCTCATTCCATTCTAGATCAGTTTTACTCCTGCAGTGAAAGTTTGCTGTCCTGTTACTAGTCATCCCAAGCACTCTATTCTCATTTTCATTATTAGTAGAGATGGGCCTGAGCTACAAACCCTGGAAGCAGATCCAAATATGGATTTGAACTGTGAACTCCCTGAAATACAGGGATATTCAGATCCAGAGTCTCTCCAGCCCATTATGGCAATATAGGTCAGCTGCAAAATGTGGCATTAGATCCAGGTTTGGGTTCAGAAACAACACACAGACACGCTCACTCTCTCTCTTTCCTCCTTCCCTCCCTCAAACATTTGGGAATTTCAAATCCAGGGAGTTCATTAATCTAAGTACAGAACCCTACAGTTTATAAATGGTTTTCATTCAAGATATTATTTTAAGACAGATTCCCAGTTTTCACCACAAGCTAATTAAAGCCAGGGCTATTGAAAAAGCCAGCAACTAATACAATATTGGATATTATAAGATTTTTGTTACATTTCAGTTGACATCCCTTCTTTGCCCCCAGCCAGTTTTGAAAGGGTTCCTTTTAAGTCTTGAAGCAATTAAAATTGCTCTTGGATTCCTCCACTAGCTCTGACTGGCCTACAAAAATTCATCTCACTCCTAGCATATTATAAACTCTCTGTCTGATCTAGTCCAGGGAGCAAGGATCAGAGAATGACTACAAAGGAGAGGGATGCTCAGAAGGAAAATAAAGGAAGAGAAAAAATAATGGAAGAAAGAAAAGGCAGAAGGTGGAAGACCATGAGGTGTAGCTAAGAAGAATAAATAAGAGCTTATTACTCAGCTCTGACAAATCCTGCAACTCAAGGCTGGTGGAATTTTTTGAAAGCCTTGCAATGCTGTAGGTTTTCATGTCTGGTTTCGCCAGGATGGCCAGATTATGAAGCTAGTCACACAACAATCATTAACATACACACATTATTTATTTATTTAATAAATGTGGCCTTGTTTCATTGTGTCCCGCCAGAGTAATGATTTTGCAGATTTGTAACTTTTCAGTCTATAACTAGAACTATTCTGATTTTATATAATACTGATGGCTACCGAACCATCCACCCTATGGGATGGGAGTAGAATCTGATGTACCTGGAAAAAGCAGAGGTTAATGCATTCAGTAGTGCAGCTGTGAAACTTTTCCGGTACAAAGCAAACCCAGAAAACATGGGGGATTTTCATGTTCCCTTTAAGTGCAAAGAGGCAGAGCACAGAACTCACACCTGAGGAGCAGAGGGCTAAAATGGCTTTGAGACACCTTTGTGCTCTCCTGATTCTAGGCTGTGCTGGGGGCTGGTGGGCCCTCAATATAGTTTAAACAAGGTCTAAATTAGGGCAGCCTCCCCAGGCTGCTGAATGAGCCAGGGCACTGGCCTGGAACCTCAGTAATGTTGCTGCACTCCACTCCCACTCCTAGCCCTGCCCTGGGCTCTTCCCCTACTCTGAGGCTTGTGAAGGGGTCCTCTGAAGAAAGCCTTCCACATTTCTCTGCAGTGCCTGTGCTGCCTCCATAGGGCAGATTCTGGGTTTTAGATCCCTTTACATTGCTTTGGCCCTTTTACCCAGCATAAAGGGGCAAGAGCAGGCTGAGGATCTCACTCCATCCCTTTCTGTGAGGCACCTTGCACAGCTTCAGGCTGGCAGATCTGTTTTCATTCTGTAGGTTGTGAACCATAGGGTAGCCAACATTCTAATTGCACAAAACTGAATACCCTTGCCCTGCCTCCGCCCCTGCCCCGAGGCCCCACTCCTGCCCTCAATTGCTTGCTCTTCCCCACCTTCACTCACTTCCTCCCGTACCCCAACCCCCTGCCCCAGCCGAGTGACAGTGAGGACTCCAGCTGGGGGTGCGGCCTCCAGGGTGGGGCTAGAAATGAGGGGTTCAGGGTGCAAGAGAGGGCTCTGGGCTGGGATGCAGAAGGCGGTGTGGGGTCCAGCTGGGGGTGGGGTGGACTCTGGGGTGAGGTTGGGGATGAGGGCTCCAAGCTGCGGCCGAGGCGTTTGGAGTGTGGGCGGGGGCTCAGGGTGCGAGCTCTGGGAGGGAGTTTGGGTGCAGGAGGGGGGCTCGGGGCTGGGGTAGGGGATCGGAGTACAGGAGGGGGTACGGGCTCCGGGAGGGAGTTAGGGTGTGGGAGGAGGTTCCAATCTGGGGCAGGGGTTGGGGTGCGGGGTCTGGGAGGGAGTTAGGGTACAGGAAGGGGTTTTGACCTGGAGCAGGGGGCTCGGGATGCGGGCTCTGGCTGGGTGGCACTTACCTCAGGTGGCTCCCGATCAGCAGCGCAGTGGGGCTAAGGCAGGCTCCCTGCCTTAGTGCTGCTCCTGGAAGCAGCCAGCATGTCAGGCCCCTAGGTGGAGGCGCGGCCAGGCGCCTCTGCCTGCTGTCTCTACCTGCAGGCACCGCCCCTGCAGTTCCCATTGGCTGTGGTTCACATTTGCAGTTCACCAAGCTCTGTATTCATTACTAGAATGTAAATATAAATAAGGGGTCTATATTTGGAAATAGATTTAATGATTTTGCTTTCTGGAGCAGCCCCATTTGAATTTATATTGCAAATAAATTACCCATCAAATTTAGTGCTATTTTATGTTTACAAAACATTTTTGTTTTATGTTTAAAAAAATTCTTATTTCTGAAAAATGTATTAATCCTTTATCAGAATTCACCCACTAGGTTGGACAACAATTTTCATCCAATAAGTTGTTCTTGGACAGTTGACTATTCGCTAGTAGAGCTGGTTGGGAATTTGGACAAATTTTTTTTTTGTTGAAACTGAAATTTTGCAGAAATTTTCAGTGAAATTTTCTTAAGAATGGTTTCTTAGGTCCACAATAGAATTTCTGGTCAAAATCAGAATGAGAGAGACCTGGTGGTTAAGGTATTTACCTGAGATGTGGGAGATCTACATTCAGATCCTTCCTCGTCTTCATTTGGAGTACGGACTTGAACCCTGGTGTCCCCCATCCTGGGAGGGTGCCCTGACCACCAAGCTATTGGGGATTCAGGGTGGATGACTTTTTTCCATGGAAAAAAATAGAAAAGTTTGGTTTATTCTGATGCAGAAGAGGAAAAATGTGTAAACCCTGCCCCAATGCCAAATGCAATATGGGAAACCGTTTCCTGCCTAACTATATTCACTAGTTATTATTTTATCTTTGTGTAATCAGTCACTTACGTCCCATGGCATTTGTTCTGTTCCCCCTGATTAGATGACAAATATTTTAAACAGGAGAATAACGAGTGACATAGTTTGTAACAAATAATGAGACAGATTCTCAGCTGGTATAAAGCAGCCTAGCTCCAGTGGATAAGATGTAAGATAGAGTTATAGAATACAACACTAAAAATAATATTGGCATATAAGTATTAGTTTGTGGTAGTGTCCAACATGTCCTAAAAGTTATCCAAACACAAAGGAAGATATGGTCCCTGTGCTGAGGAACACACAATCTAAAGAGAGACAAAACAGAGAAGAGGAAAGGGATTTAATATGGAAGCAAAGTGTTCAGAGCAATGATATGCGCACATATAGAGAGTTTCACTTTTCTGGTCTCGATTCTTGGTCTGCTGAGAGGATTTTTGGTGATGTGTGTTACCTTCTGAGGGCTAGAGCATACTTAGATATCACTGCAGTATGTTAATATAACTGCCTGGCATACAATTGTTGCCATTATTTAGAAAACTCTAAAGTAGACGGTTAATATTATGGTGCTGTTGCTCAGTTCTAATCAGACTTTCAAGGACAGGATGCTAATTAGTACCATGGATGTCAGTGATCTGTCCATTGCAAAGTGGACTGATCTCACCAATTTGTTTCATATAGGCTACCAAATAGCCATCAGCTGTTAATGTTTGCTTGCTATTAACTCTGGACAGATAGTTGCTTTGAACCATTTCATTTTGCTTTTTCTGTGTTTGTGCATATTTCTTCATCGTGTGCTGAAAATCTGAGGGCTGTCCTGATTCCCATTCTATTGTCTTCTGCAATCTGTGAATAACACGTTACTTTTACCATGCAAAGATTAGTCTGTTGCTGACTTCTTCATAGTGGATGCGCAGTGTACCTCAGGACATGTGACCAGGATTTATCACTGAGTTTGGTCTGCTGTTGAATCATTACCTTCCCTGGCTTGGGCTAGGTACTGATGGGGAGTGCGACATGAATGCTGATCCATGCCCCTGTGCTTGCTGACTCATACAGAGGTTGCTGGTTCATGATATTGCTAAGTCTTAATGTAGTCTTCCAGAGGAAACTCTACCAAAGGTCTCACCTGTGCACAAGGGCTGCTGCTGTTAGAATGTTAAAACAATGCAATGTGTGCTCTGGTACTGGAGGAGCTGCACTGTTTGGGGGTTTTATTGTTAAAAGTTAAAGTTTTAAAAGCAGCAGTTATAGTGTAATAAGATGGTGCAAAATTTGAGACTAGAGCGTTCTAAGTTAATTATTGTTCACCTGAATCCAACCCATTGGAACATGATAAAAGTCTACCAATTTGAAATCTAGTAAATATAACAATGTGATTTAATGTTGTTTCTGCTGTCTGGAACTATATCTGCCCACGAGCTCCTCTGCCAGTTTACGCTTTTATAATTTTGTCTTTCCCCATTTTTTAAAAATCTCTTTCCACTGTTGTGTAAGAGATCCATAGAACCAAGGGAAATAGAGACAATGCATAAGGTAATACAAACAGAAATATTTTTCAGTTGTTCCAAATTAACATTTAAATTTACCACACCAGTTGGTAAAAACAATATTTCAAATGGAAGCAAAGTTAAGTTCATGGTGACCCACTTAGAATGTTGTGAATTTCCCAGGCTTGTTTCTGAACTCCATTACACTAGACTTAGAGGTGTAACTCCTCCAGTATAGAATACAATGGAGTTAGATTGATGTAAAACAAGGGTAACAGAGGACTGAATCTTGCACACTGATGTCAATGGTAGTTTTGCCATTGACTTAAAGAGGAACAGGTTCAAGCTCAGAGTGAAGAGGGAGGCCACTAGATTGCAACCAAGGGCCTGATCCTGAGAGGTGCTGATCACTTGCAATGCCTATTCAAGTCAATGGGAGCAGCAGCTGCTAAAGCGCCTCTTAGGATCAGGCCCTCAGGCTGAGGAAAACTTTGCTGAAGAGACATTTATGTTTGTCACTTTTTCCTTATATTCTCTGGCAGAAGACAGGAAATACCAGGGTGTTTTGTTGTTACTGTAAAATACCGTTTGTGTGTAAGATTTGGGAGTGTATTATGGAGAAATAAAAGTAAAGAAACATTGTCAGAACGGACTGATTTTCAGGGAGCCAAGCTGCTAGAAAGGGATGGAACTGGGCTATGATTTGCCTCCTCCCCTGGTCCCATCGCCAAAAATCCCAACTGGATAGTGTGTTCCATTCTCCTCTATGATTGCCACAGGGTGAGCTCAAGCTGCGCTCTGAGTTGTGGTACTCTGAGAAGCAGAAGGCTCCAAGCAGTCACGTGTGTTGCCTATGCATGAGGACAGCCATGTGAAACACAGCTACAATTAAAATCTGTTAGTTTGGCTTATTGGTACAGATTTAATTTTTTTAAAAATCCCCTGTCATATCATAAGACATGACTTTTTTCAAGTGCACTCAAAGTCCTGCAGATTTGGACACATCTCAGTTGAAATGACTGCATGTTATCCATTTTAAGGTGCATCAATCTGACCTTTTGAAAAACTGGTACCTCTGGAGTCTTAGCTGATATATTGTATTTGTCATCAGTCTTTCCAAATGAAAATGTTAATTTCTATGTAATCCAAGATTCCACAAATTATAAACATAAATATCATTTGTATTTTATATTTGCTTTAATCCTGACTCCAAAAGCATGCCACCAATCATTCTTCAGTTCATACATGTCAGAAAGCAGCAAAGAAAGTAGCACTAGTGAAAACAGATTCAATATGTCTTTCACTCTTTAAAGGAATACATGTCAAATGCCTGAGGTCAAACACACCTGTAAATGATAGCTTAGTCCTCCTGAGGGAAGTGAGTTCATTGCTCTTGATACCTCAGCTCCTTGCGCCAGCCTGCAAAATAAAACAATCAGGAAGCTTGCCAAGATGAATTGTCAAAATCAAGAGACCTGAGTTTGTCTCAGAATGTTGTAGATTCACACCCCCCTCCAACCAAGATGGGCTCCTAGTCAATGTTGATAGAGGCTGTTCCAGAGTAAGTTGATATAAAAGCTAAATAGACATACTACTTTATATACCTGTTTGCTGCCAAGGCAGATGTTACAGATCTGTGAAAAGAGGTCTGAACAACGATTTGGAATACTACTACTTCTTTTCTGTTCATCCCTTTTCTGTTCATCACACCTCCAACATTAATATTTGTATCCATTGGTGCAAAGTACAGCACTAGCTCACAGATCTTTCCCTTTTGCTCCACGTATACTATGATTTTTGGTAATACAAGAACCCATAAAGCACATTTTTTGCTTAGCTGAATGAAATATAGGACAAAGACTCAATCACGTGTTGGCTCAGGACAGAGTATGGCAAAGAGTGGTTCTTTAGATATTTCATTCCTGACTCAGAGATCAGTTCTCAATGTAACAAATTCACACATGCAGCATATTTACTAAATATTTGTAAAATATATGCAGCATTTGACCTAAAAGTAGCATTTTGGCCTACTGCATAAACAACCCTGATCGCACATTCCTTGTAAATGGAGATAATGCATAATCCACAGTAAAACAGATTATTTTTTATTCTCAGAACAAGTAATTTTGTTTGGGGGAAATAATGCTACCTAAGTTTTCTAATATTGGGTAATCCCCTGTACTTTTAAGGTAAACTCAGGTGAAGACCAAGTATCCCTTGAACCAAGAGTTGATTTAGGGCTTCAGTAAATAAAGCCTTCTAGTGTCCTGGACTCGGAGAAAAGATTTTAAAAATGGAGTTAGCTAACATGACTTGAAACACTGTTTACCACCCAGTATAACAAACACCCAGACATGAAGAAGAGCTCTGTGTAAGCTCAGAAGCTTGTCTTTCACCAACAGAAGTTGGTGCAATAAAACATTACCTCATCCACCTTGTCTGCCTAGTATAAACACAGTTCTAGCTAGTTGGTAGTATTGTAGCTGGGGCCCCTCTAGGTTACAAAACAATCGGCTCACATGACAACCTCGTCGGCAATCCCTCAAGGTCGAGGATGATTTCTTTCACAAGTTTTATTTTTCATGGGTCCTTTGGTGACTGAGGAGTCCAATTCTTGAGCCACTGGCTCACTGGCAGACATTGCAGGTGGTGTTAGAAGACAGGGTTGGGCCATGATTGCTGCATGTCTTTCCTTTCTTTTGTGGTGTTTTTCTGCGACCAGGGCAAGGTGATTTTCATCAAAAGTAGATGTTTCTTCTCTGACAAGTCTTTACCAGTTATCCTTATCCTGGG
Source organism: Terrapene triunguis (assembly GCF_002925995.2). Lineage (NCBI taxonomy): Eukaryota > Metazoa > Chordata > Testudines > Emydidae > Terrapene > Terrapene triunguis. The sequence continues at coordinate 24,667,903 of NW_020664393.1, forward strand.
CTGCTGTCTCCCAGTGTGCGGTGTTGATGCCACATCTCTTGATGTTTATCTTGAGGGTGTCTTTAAAGCATTTCTTTTGGTCTCCCCCATTTCCTTTCTCCTTTGGTGAGTTGGGCGTACAGCAGTTGTTTTGGTAAGCGTACATCAGGCATGCACACACGGTGCCGTCCCCACCTCATCTGGTGCTGGATAACCTAATGGCCGCAGGAAGCATGAAATCATCGTGTAAGCACAGGTCTCATTCTATGGCAGATGGACCTCCTTACTGGACAAATCTCTAGAATCAGAGGGTTACATGCTGAAAGAAAATATTAAAGTTAGATTTAGCCCAAGTTCTGTAAACACTCTTGCATGTTCTCCCTCTGAAGCAGCTGGCATTGGCCACTGTCGGAAGACAGGATACTGGGCTAGATGGACCATTTGTTCTCACCCAGTATGGCCATTCTTATAATCTATTAGGTGCTTTTTCCCCAGACTGGAAAGGTAGGGTTTTATCGTCTGGTCCTGACATCCTGATTTTTGCAACAATTCCTGATAGCAGATATATAATCTCAAGATGAACTGCCACTGCTTCACTGTCTGTGGTCTCCCTTCCCTGAGGTCAATGTCTAGCTTCCCCAGAACTATAGGAAAGTCTATCAGGAAGTTCAGGATTGAGTGGAACCATGGTGTGGAAGGTTAGTGGGGTAGAGTCAGATGGCAACATTCTGACTAATCTTTCATCACCTTCTGCAGTTGTGGTTAGTAGGAGAAGGATGCTTTCAGCTCTGGCATAATGTCCAAATTTTCATGTCTGAATTGGAAACCCATTATGATCAGATTTCCTTTAGCTGGGTGAAGTAAGACACAACATTGTACACCTGTACATCAGGCTGACAGTAACCATACATCTTTCTGGAAGCCAGAAGGGCAGACTGAGCAGCAGGGGATGTCCAAATATTGATTGCACCACCTTATAAAATTGTTAATGTAATTTGACAATCAAGTCAGTATTTGAGAAAAAGCAACAGAGTACACGATATACAGTTTAAAATTCTATCAGCAGCCGTTTGCTAAATCATGTATGAAAGGAGGAAGGATTCTCCCACTATTTAGGACCTCCAGGCTTGGTTACTGTAACACATTGTATCTAGGAATGAGACTGCTAACCTTACAACAGCTTACAACCTTCGGTTCAGAACATAGCAGCTTGTCTGCTGAACAGCACAGGCTGCTAAGAGCACATCATGCCAATGCCCTGCTCTCTATAGTTGGCTCCCTGTTAAAAACTGAGTTAAACTGTAGTTTTTACGACCCCTCTTCAGAGCCCTAGAAGGGACTGTCCCAAGTGACCTGAGGAATTGGCTCACTCTGTGTGGTCATGACTTTCCACATCATCTACATTCTGTTGGAACAATAAAATGTCAACATCAGCAGTGAGGCTTGAGAGTCAGGAGGCAGAACTTTCTCATCAGCAAGCCCACATATCTGGAACTCAGCCCTGAACGTGATCAGAATGCCCAGGAACCTCAGCGCTGTCATAACAAAATGCAACACACCTCTTTGACCTAGTTTACCCATAATAACCAAAACCCACACAAGTAAACAAACTAAACAATTTCCACTAACCAGGCATAAGTGTGTGTGTGAGAGTGAAAGCGAGCGAGTGAGCTTTGCATTCAGTCTAAGAGTGGGATTTTCAAAAGTGCTCAGTGTTGTGCTAAATCTGCTCCCTCAGGAGTTAACATTGCATCCAATGAGGGCATAGTCAGGCCAGTGCTGAAGATCCCACCCTGAGTCCATAAGGTGCTGAGATACCATAGTTATTATCATGATATAAATATTTAGCTGGTTTCCATGAGGCCAAATATTGATGAACAATAGGTGAAACACATTAGGTCTTAAACTTGGTCAGGGGTAGGAGTGTAAATTTTTGGTGCGGGATATTTTCCTACAGTTAGTGGGGAAATAATACAGCATTCTTCCCCAAGGTAAGAGTTCCTCAGTCATAGAAATGAATGACATTTCATAGAGTTCACTAAAGTGGAACTATGTTCCATAAAACAAAAAGTAGTAATAATATTTGTATATGTTTAAGCCCCCTGAGGTGTATAGTATCTTACCATAAACAACACAGTATGTAAAATTAAGGAGCCATTGAAGTTCATAATGCATGCCTCCACACCTTTAAATTAGTTTTAGGAAATGCATAAGCATTTTTAGTCGTGAACAATATGCCACAGTCCAAAGTTTGAGTAGTTTGGGGAAAGCTGGTGGGTGTTTATAGCAACAAAAATAACATCTTACAATTGAATAGAACTTTTAATTTTCAGAGAACCAAAAACCTCATATCTATGCATATATATATATATAGGGATTGCTTCACTTAGTATGGAAGCACAGCCAACTCTTGGAGGGTGGGCATGGCAGTCTGTATCCCTATAGAATCATAGAATAGAATCATCCCATCCCATCCCATCCCATATGGAGATATCCCATCTCCTAGAACTGGAAGGGACCTTGAAAGGTCATCAAGTCCAGCCCCCTGCTTTCACTAGCAGGACCAAGTACTGATTTTGCCCCAGGTCTCTAAGTGGCCCCCTCAAGGATTGAACTCACAACCCTGGGTTTAGCAGGCCAATGCTCAAACCACTGAGCTATCCCTCCCCCCATAGACTATTAGGGTTGGAAGAGACCTCAGGAGGTCATCTAGTCCAATCCCCTGCTCAAAGCAGGACCAACACCAACTAAATCATCCCAGCCAGGGCTTTGTCAAGCTGGGCCTTAAAAACCTCTAAGGATGGAGATTCCACCACCTCCCTAGGTAACCCATTCCAGTGCTTCACCACCCTCCTAGTGAAACAGTGTTTACTAATATCCAACCTAGACTTCTTCCACTGCAACTTGAGACCATTGCTTCTTGTTCTGTCATCTGCCACCACTGAGAACGGCCTAGCTCCATCCTCTTTGGAACCCCCCTTCAGGTAGGTGAAGGCTGCTATCAAATCCCCCCTCACTCTTCTCTTCTGCAGACTAAATAACCCAGTTCCCTCAGCCTCTCCTCATAAGTCATGTGTCCCAGCCCCCTAATCATTTTTGTGGCCCTCCGCTGGACTCTCTCCAATTTGTCCACATCTCTTCTGTAGTGGGGGGACCAAAACTGGAAGCAATACTCCAGGTGTGGCCTCACCAGTGCCGAATAGAGGGGAATAATCACTTCCCTCGATCTGCTGGCAATGCTCCTACTAATACAGCCCAATATGCCGTTGGCCTTCTTAGCAACAAGGGCACACTGCTGACTCATATCCAGCTTCTCATCCAATGTAATCCCCAGGTCCTTTTCTGCAGAACTGCTGCTTAGCCAGTCAGTCCCCAGTCAGTAGCAGTGCATGGGATTCTTCCTTCTTAAGTGCAGGACTCTGCATTTGTCCTTGTTGAACCTCATCGGATTTCTTTTGGCCCAATCTTCCAATTTGTCTAGGTCACTCTGGATCCTATCCCTACCCTCCAGCGTATCTACCTCTCCCCCCCCCCCAGCTTAGTGTCATCTGAGAACTTGCTGAGGGTGTAATTAATCCCATCATCCAGATCATTGATAAAGATGTTGAAAAAAACCGACCCCAGGACCGACTCCTGGGGCACGCCGCGTGATACCGGCTGCCAATTAGACATTGAGCTTTTGATCACTACCCGTTGAACCTGACAATCTAGCCAGCTTTCTATCCACCTTATAGTCCATTCATCCAATCCATACTTTTTTAACTTGCTGGCAAGAATACTGTGGGATACCATATCAAAAGCTTTGCTAAGTCAAGATATATCATATCCACCGCTTTCCCCATATCCACAGAGCCAGTTATCTCATCATAGAAGGCAATTAGGTTGGTCAGGCATGACTTGCCTTTGGTGAATCCATGTTGACTGTTCCTGATCACCTTCCTCTCCTCCAACTGCTTCAAAATGGATTCAGTGAGGATCTGCTCCATGATTTTGCCAGGGACTGAAATGAGGCTGTAGTTTCCCAGGTCCTCTTTCTTCCCTTTTTAAAATATAGGCACTATATTTGCCTTTTTCCAATCGTCCGGGACCTCCCCCAATCACCACGAATTTTTAAAGATAATGGCCAATGGCTCTGCAATCACATCAGCCAACTCTGTCAGCACCCTTGGATGCATTAGATCTGGACCCAGGGACTTGTGCACATCCAGCTTTTATAAGTAGTCCTTAACCTGTTCTTTCACCGCTGAGGGCTGCTCACCTCCTCCCCATACTGTGTTGCCCAGTGCAGCAGTCTGGGAGCTGACCTTGTCTGTGAAGACCAAGGCAAAAAAAGCATTGAGTACTTCAGCTTTTTCCATCTCTTTTATAATAATATGGAGATATACCTATCTCCTAGAACTGGAAGGGACCCTGAAAGGTCATCGAGTCCAGCCCCCTGCCTCCACTAGCAGGACCAAGTACTGATTTTTGCCCCAGATCCCTAAGTGGCCCCCTCAAGAATTGAACTCTCAACCCTGGGTTTAGCAGGCTAATGCTCAAACCACTGAGCTATCCCTCCCCCCCATACAGGAGTATGATAAATTTTGAATAAAGTATGCCTTGTGAGGTAGCATTTGAAAACTCATAATTTGCTGACCATTATTGTCCCAGTAAAATGTGTGTGGCAATATTGTATGTAAAGTTATAAGATTCTACTGTATGATATTACTAAGACATGTTCATAGTCTGGGGAGCAGTCACAAACCAGTTCCCCAGAGACAAAGACTAGCTGATGCCTCAGCCAGGTATCAAAAAAATCAAATGAACCACCACCTGGTTAAGTGGCCATTCTGCGGCAGGAAAGAGGGTATGGGTGAAAAATCTACATCTTGACAAAGAAACAGTTTGGGATTTCCATCCACACAGACTATCTCCTGAATCTCAGCTGGAGATGATTCTCAAAGGGGAGAAAACTATAAGAAGGGAGAACAGACACCCCAAATACTCTCTCTCTTTCTCTCTACCCATGGCACCGACAGCACTTGAACAAAGGATATAACATTGGACTGGGGTAGGGATCCTGACTGAAAGAAATTTAGCTAGTAAGGCTGCTTAAAAATGTGGTGAGAGAGACCTTTGCTTTTAATGCACTTAGCTTGTTGTTGCGTTTTATCTTTATTTTCTTGTAACCAATTCTGAATTTTATGCCTCATTACTTGTAGTCACTTAGTCTATCCTTCTGTAGTTAATAAACTTGTTTTATTGTTTTATCTAAACTAGTGTGCTTGGATTGGAGTGTTTGGGAAACTCCCTTTGGGATAAAAGGATTTGTGTATATTATTTTCTATTAATAATAGAATTGTCCAGGAGAGAGCTGGGCAGTACAATATGTACATTCCTGGGGAAAGTCTGGGACTGGGAACTTGCTGGCGTTGCTCTGCAGTGTAATTCAAGAGTGGCTGTCTATAGCAGTCATACAAGATAACTGGGAGTAACTTACATACTGAAGGCTGTGTGTGAGCAGACCAGGAGTAGTTGCTCTCACAGCAAAGCAATATAAGAGGCACCCCAGACTGGAGAACTGAGGGAACACAAGCTGTTCATCAATCCAGATTACCCAGAGAACAATGTCACAGTGGAACCATGGCAGGTGTTCAGTCGTGCATACTGACTTTTTAGGACAGGAAGTGAAAAATATCATATTAAAAAGGGATTTAAACGAGTAGAATGTAGTCATCTTGGACTGGGTTTTCCCCAAGACGCTAGGGTTGGCAGAGCAATCCTCTCAAAAGGTGTCTGACACCACTGCTAATACACTGGGCCTGTAGTATTTCAGAAGGAAAAGTGGCATCTACTGTACTACCACCATTTTCTACGAATGCTTACTTAGTTGTCTCCTGTCTATGTAAGATCAGGCCTGACCCATCTTAGCTTGTGAGGTCTGACTAGATAATGATACTCGGTTGTGTGGCTGTTGTATTCTGCATGTACATTTTAAAGGTATTCTGATATGTAGTGTCCACATTATTAACATTTTAAAAATAATGTTTAAGAGACTGAACGACTTGGTGTTATTTTCCAGAAAATACCTGATGCAATAGCTGACCTCCAGTTGATGCAATTACCAGCCATCAATGCAATCCAGAGTAACGTGCATAACGAGAGAAAAGACAACATACATTTTTCTGAATGATTTAAAAATATTCTATAAATGTAAAGATCAGGCACCTGGCAATAGTTTTTCCCCACGAATAATAAAAAGCACAACATTAGACCAAATTCTGCGATTGTTCTTCTCATGACTTCAGCAGAGCTACACCCGAGTAGGGACAGTAGGACTGGCCTATTTATGTGACTATTCTCAGGACATCCATGTATTTACTTGCATCCAGATTTCTACTGAAAAGATGGAACACATTCTTTGGATGTTCTAATTTTTTATATTGTTTTGTTTAAAAGTATTAGCAACAGCAACAGCATTGAAACCCAAATGTTAGAAAACTGAGCCAAAGAAATTCATGCAGTACCAACTGTTACTTGACTAGTAAGATGTATGGGGAACATATAAGCTCTGAAAGAACACAAACAAGTGAAATTTGCCTAACATTTCCCACAGACTGAAAGGTCGACTTTTGATAAAATCCTTGTGCTAATTGCTTAATTTCTAAGTGCCCCAAACTGAGCTAGATGCCTTTTAGAAACAAATAAAGATGTAGTTCCTACCCTAAGGAACACACATTCTAAATCTGACAGGACAGAACTAGTGATAGTCAGCATTAAAAAAGTTGGAAGGAGTAAGGGGAAAGGAAGGACAAGGGTTACAATAATATCAAGCGGCTATGCAGTAAGGCATACACATCTTGATTATAATAAATGAAAAGCTTAGGAATTTCCTACTGTCTCATTGTCTGTAGCATGACTGAACAAGATGGGAAATGATAGAACTTGATATTGGTATATATTGTCTCATTCTGCATATTAAAATAGTAGGTAGGAGCAGAATTAATTTAGCTATCCTGTAGTATTAATGGAAGATCTCTGTGGTATGCTGGAACAGATTTCATTATGTCTGTTTATTGCAAATCAAATGTTTGAAGAATGCTTTATTTCAGCATCAGCACCTCAACTGTTTATCCATCACTTTTTTTACAGAACTACAAAAATAAGTACATGACTGCATGTGGGAGGGTAGTAAAATGAATGTTTATACTGTAGATGAGCAGTATAATGTTTAAGGTATGCCAATAGCCCAATAGTTTTGCAATGACAGGTGTAATCATAATACAGTGCTTAGGATCCTCCCTCCCTCCCCAGTTCTTCTTCATCTTGGTTTTTAGTTACACGAATTCTGGGATAGGGAATCAATAGCAATTTTGTCATATATTCATACCTATCTTACATAAGAATGCAGTTAAACCAGCTATAGAACCTGGTAAAGCAATATTTACTTGCATAAAACTGCTATTGACTGGGGCCCTTAATTACAAATTTGGGGCCAAAGTTGCTTCCATTGATGTCGATGGGCGATTTGCCATCAGAGTCAATGAAGACAGGTTCAGGCCCTTGAATGAAAGGCACAACTAAATGTGTATGTATTGCTTGTCATTTAGCTCCAGAACAGGTTTGTACTCCAGTGTTTGCAGGCCAAGACCTTGAAAAAATGTAGCTCAACTTGCCCAACTATCAGTGGTCGGTGTGGAGCTATGTGTTCTAAGGAAACGTATTGGATTTTGACACTATTTGCGCACTGTGATATTGCCAATGCAAACGTGGCAGTAGAACAGGGCTGAGTTATTTTTTTAAAGGAAAAATGGGTTCAGTGTTCATTAACGAAGGTTAAGAAAATGAATGAAAAAGGGCTGCTTTTGCTTCCTTTCTTGCAGAAATTTTGCAACTGTTGAATGTTTGTTTCAGAGGCACTGGGGCTGAAGTGGACATTTTGGCTGGGTAAGGACTGCAGGGTCGAGTCCATAGCTTTGAACTGTGTTCATATACTGTATACTACAGTGGTCATTTTATCCCTAAGAATTCCTTCTTTACAAAGTAATGTCCTGTGTCTAAGAAGTGCTGAGCATCTGCTTCTCTCATTGACATGAATAATAATGAGTGCTCAGCAGTCTCACCCTCAGGAAAAAGCCCAAATAATGTGTGTTACATGGCCAGAATACTTTGCAGTGTGAAAAATAGAGATGGCAATAAATGAGACAAAACTTTAGATTACACTGCTATTGGTTCTATAAAATCCCAAACCTCTTAATTAAAGCTGGTTGGAAAAAATGAACATCATTTGTGACAAATTGTTATGGACATTTTGATTTTTTAAATTGTTACCCATTCTAATTTTAATAAGTTATTTCAACAGACAAGCAAATTATGTCTTTGTGATGAAGCAGATAGGCACACTGGCAGCAAGAGGGTTAAGGAGAGCCTTTGGACCCAGTAACCCTGCCCTGCTACACTAGCAGCCAAAGTCAGGCACAAAGAGGGGAATTAAAAGGAAGAGACCTAGACCAACTGAGGACTGACCAGGAAAGCAGAGCTTTGCTACACCCTTTATGAGGGAAGTCTTGTTCCAGCCAAGACCCTATGGCAGCTTGCTATCTGGACGAGCTGTTTGGTGGATGGGATGACTAGGTCCAGGAAGACGGACAACATGGAGACAAGCCTGGAGCAGGAGGGTAGAGTCCTGCTGACAAGTCCTTGGATGACCCTGATTTTTAGTTCACTGTTTTCATTTTTGTATTGGACAGGGTAGGACGGTTCAGTGAGGGGCAACGCTCAACTGTCAGGGATCTGAGGCAGCAGAGTCATGCCCTGATAGGCCATAACGTGGCTATGCCTAGACAACCTGATTACAGTCTGATAATAGTGCTTCATGTACCTTTGGAAAGGGCATTGTTTTCACTGCTTGCACTTTTTCCCATTGTACTTGAATAATTTGCATTTTCAATAGTATATATGGAAAACTGAAACTGTTTTATAAAGATATAGACTTTCCCTGGAGCACAGATAAACAATATTTGAGTTTTGCAATTACAACAACTTAATGTTACTTAGTTGCTTGTTAGAGAGACCTTAGGTGGAGGGAATATTTGCAAAGAACACAAAGCATTGTCAATTCAGAGAAATATTTAGTCTCTTAAAAAGTGTGCTCAATTTTGGATTTTGAATACACCCACATTTCCAAATTTTGAATATGGAGTTTTTGGTTTTATTCATTAACCAGATAACTTCTAGCTACAACTCTGGTTCAGATTCCAAATATCAATAAAGTTAGAGAGTGTTGAGTTCAAGAGTTTTAATCTGGGATCCTGTCTACTAAAAGTCAGTTCATACCTATTTAAATCTGTGTGAAAAGAAAAGACGCCTGGCTTAATGTTTTCTGGGGATTAATAGAAGAAACTGTAAATGGTTTATAGAAAGATGTTCCCTGAAGAGTGGATTTAGGCTTAATGGAAATCTGGATATTTTTTCTGAAAAGAGGAGAAGCAGCCAGAAATAAAATTGGCAAAGGTAATTGATTTGAACAGTGTGAGTAAATGAGTTCACATCAGTCCATAAATTCAGTCTCTTACACTTAACTAAGATCTCAAAATTATTTTAATCATATTTGTGGTATCTAACTTAAAGACTTCCATCTGGTTTACCAGCAAAATAGGAAATGACTGTCCTTGCCCATATTCCTCATGATTAGCAGGGTTTGAAATTACCCTATATTTTAACTTAAGGGACACCTTAAATTACCTGACACCAGTCCCAGTGTTGTGCTGTATAGGTATCTGTCGATTGTTCAAAATACACAATTAAAGGTTATAAAATATCTTTGTAAAATAATGGCACATTTTCATCAATGATCTGGAAGCAAGTACAAAATTGCTGCTGCTAAACTTTGTGGATGACAAAGATTGGTAGAGTGGTAAATGATGAAGACAGGGCAGTCATTCAGAACAAGCCATATTGCTTGGCAAGCTGCGCCCATTTGAACAAAATGTAGTTTAAGTCAGCCAAATGCAAAGTTATATATCTAAGGAAGCAATGCAGGTCATATCTACAGAATGGGGGACTGTGCCTTGGAAAGCAGTGACTATGAAAGGATGTAGGGATCAGAGTTGACAAGCAACTGAACACAAGTTCCCAGTGTAGCACTGTAGCAAAAAGGGCTAATGTGATGCTTGGATGTTGTGACATGGGGCTGTACTCATCACTGGACAGTGCCACCTCCTGGCAGTTCTGGGGATTAGCTTGACCAGGTCAACACCCCTTCCTGCAGCTACACTCTGCACCACACTGTCTCTTGGGCCATCTGCAGCCCCTCTCTCGCTCCAGGAGCTGCTGCCTCCTCTTTGTGACTCAGCCCTCCATCCAGGTCACTCCCCAGGTAGTAAAATCCTTCCATACACATGGTCTCAGGCAGTCTTCTCAGGCACTGCCTTGATGGTACTACTTCCCCAGTGACCAGTGCGGGAACCCAGGTCCACCCACTATTCCAGGTTCCAGTCCAGGGACTCTATACCTGACAAATGTGGTCTGCTTTCCCTCCCACTCTGTTGCTTCTTCCATGGAGTCCTCCCTACAGCTTCTGGTCCCACCCCCTAGGTGTACAAGCTCAAACTCTCACCTCTCAGGAAGTAACTACAGAAGCCTGTGGCCTCAAATACACCTCCCTTCTCCTAGGAAGTGACTGCATACTACTTCCCTGCAGCCCCTCTCTAGTCTCAGCTTCCTAGCTTTATAAACCCAGCCTAGCTCCTCCCCGAGCTGGACTTCATCAGCCAATTAGGCCTTTGCACACCCTGGATTTCCTCCAGGTGCAGCCTATAGGTTAATTGGCCTAATCTACCCCCTTCAGGCCCTGTGTGGGGTGGACACCCCATCACAGATGTATAAACAGGGAGTAGTAAGTAGCAATAAGGAGGTGAAGCTACCTCTGTATACTGCCCTTGCTTGTAGTCTGTGCGTTGCTGAGCTGCTGTCTCCACCTCCTTGATTCCACTGCAGGCTGGATGCCAGCAGACAGAAGACTAGAGATCACTGTTCTAAAAAAAGAGCCTTTTCCTTCTGACTTTGCACTTGTAGGCCCAACTGCAGTCAGCTGCAGGTCCAGAGGCACCAGTCAGAGGGAGCCACCAGGTGCTGGAGGGAAAGTATCTGGGATCCAGGCCTTGTACCCAGTCCAAGGAGGTACTTTAGGAAGCCAGGCTGAGAGCCATCAAGGGATGTAAGCAGCTGTAGAACTGAGGCAGGGAATGTAGTGCCGGTTGAAGGAGGGACCAAGGCCTGCATACAGCCTCACAGAGCTAGGAGAGGAAGGAAGCTGGGGAGAGTGTGACTGGGCAAGAGGGATCCGGAGAAGTTAAAGGGACCATGTATGGGTTGTGGGGTTGGAAAGTGGATTTGGATGAGAGAGTGGCAGGTTGAAACGAAATTGGTTTGGTGGTGGGAGGGAGAGATGAGGCCTTCAGTGTGACAAGTCCACTCTTCCCAACTCCCCATGTCTTGCCCCTAGTATTTCCTTCGCCACCAGGCACACAGATGAAGATTGTATGTACATTCAAGGAATTACTACAGCTGCTAGAGGGACATTATCGGCACGAGCAGCAGAGTATGATTTGGGGAAGAGAAAGTGTTACATAATCTCTCTCTCTGCTAAGACTTGCATGCTATGGAAAAATTTGAGAACCCCTGTGATAGACGAATGACAGCTATACTAGGTGAGAGATCGGGTTGTAGTAAAAATTTGTGGTGTGGTGGAAGAGAGAGATGGGATGGGTCACAGACTCCTAGAAATTAGAGCTAGAGAAGACTTAGTAGGTCATCTGTTCATCCTCCACACCAGTTCAAGATTGTTCCCTGCATTTTGTTCTAATGCTTTTTATCCAGCCTAATTTTAAATGACCTGAGTGATGTCACTTCACTTGCTTCTCCTGGGATAGTATTCTTCAAATAGAACATATTGTGAGGAAGCCATATTGCCTAAACATTGCTTTCTTTAATTTCCTCCCATTACTCCTAGTTATGTCCACTTAAACAAAACCTCTCCCACTTTCATGCTCATATTGCTTAGTCAAGCTGTACATAGTTTGCCCTTTTAATCTTTTCTCATAAATCAGTCCTTCAGGCCACCTAAACACAGCAGAAACTGCACAGCCACTTATCATTTTCAAATAGCCTTCCTCACCATTTTTAGCATTTGCTACTTTAGCTTTAAAACAAAAACATGTCCCCTTTATTTGCTAGTATCTCTCAGCATTCCCTGTCTCCAGACCTACCACTCAAACCTTCATTGTCAGCTTTCAAAAAGGAAGGGAAACACTGTGATCCTCCTCTCTTAAACAATATGATTGTCCTCCAAGCTGCTCATTCTCAAATTTGTTTGATTTCACAGTCAACACAAATTAGAAAACTACAATTTTGCAGGCTGAATGACACCTCTGCAGTCTTAGATTCTCCACTATGTCCGAACAGAGAGTGCTCATATTGCTTAGTCAAGCTGTACATAGGTGGAAATGCACAGCTGGGAGACAGATGAGATGTAGGATGAGAGGAAGAGACATTACTAAAATTAATTTTTAAAGTTACATTTTTTCCAGTATCTAAAAGATAATTTGAAGTGGAATATGAAGCATCATGTGGGCAGCTAAGTCAACAGGGTAGTTTTTCTGGCATAATTTCAACATTGAGCAAAAGAGGGTTAATTAAAAAAAAATCTTACTATATATTGCATTACATATGAAGTGGAAACATTTACTAATAGATACATTAATTGTCTGTGTATGTGATTTAGATTGGAAGTGGAACTAAGACTATGAAACAAAATTTTGAAGCAATTGTCTGTTGCATAACAGCTGGTGAGTAGCCTGAGGTCCAAGTCCTTCACCAGGATCTAGCGGAAGTAAAGGTCTGCCTACTCTGACCTCATTGTAGGATCAAAGATTTAGCCTCCCTGATCTTGAAGGGAAGCCTGTTTGAAAGTGATAAATGGCTGTGCAGTTTCTGCTGTGTTTGAGGTGAAAATGTTGTGAAGGTTATACGGATATGTAATAAGATACAGCAACTGTATGTAAATCACTGTCCTTTGTGTACTTAAATGTCTGAATTCTGTCCTTGGATATGTGAAGACATCTCTCATAGAATTCAACAGAAGCTGTGCATGTGAATCCGTAGGCAAAATATGATCTTTAAATTATATTTTAATGTGTATCGTGTATTATTTATTCACTGCTGAAAGATCTGTAACTATTTTTAAAAACGTTTAACTAAAAAATCTCTGCTTTTTGCTACAGTTTAACAACAGTAGTAGTGTTGTTATATTAAATATATGCCAGTGGTACCATGACAAAGCAAATAACTTTGTAAATTTGGTACCAGATCTTTTAAAAAGATATATAAAATTGTCTTGTCTTTTTTATAGTAAAGCATTCTACATATTAGAAACTACATAAGTTAAACATTCAGAGTTTTCAGCATTAATGCACAGGTAAAATTTACTTAGAAAAATTTCTATATGTATTTTGTTGTACTCACATTGTCAGAGTGCTTATCGAAGACCTCTCAGAAAGTCTACTTATTCCTACTTTTTTTTAAAATACTGACAGACTAAGAAATATGTGAAGTGTGCTGCAAACCAACAAAAGCCAGGAAATTAAAATTCTTAAAGCTGACACATAGGCCCAATCACCATTAGGAAAAAAATGTCATCTTGGGATGAAGTAACGACAGGGTCAAAACTTTGCTTTAAGTTATTCATAGCCAGCTTTGTCTCATGGGTAAACATGCACTTAAAAATGACAAATAACACATTAAGGGATATTTAAGAAAATCACCTAAGGTAACTTTCTTTTGGGTTTCTTATTGCATCTAGTGTTTTTATTTTTGCCTTCTGCATTACAAACTCTCCAGGACAGCGACTGTATTGATAGCTATGTCTTGTGCATTATGAAGCCCATGTTTTGTGATTATTAGTACTACTGCTAGTAATAATAATAATAATTAATATAATTAATAATGTGGTCTCACAGAAATATATATCAAGGCCTTCATCCTGTAAAGACATGCTAAAGTGATTTCTTGATAGTAAGGAGAAGCACAGCAGGTTTTTCACTATCTATAAAGCCTGCTAATCAGCAATCATAAGACCTGGTACAAAAGGCCCACTGAGGGAGTCCTTTGATTCTTTGGATCAGGTCCAAATAGAAATTATGACGCTGCTCCTGCTCTCATAGAAGGCTTTTTACAAGTTTTGCCATTAATTTCAGTGGGCACAGGATTAGGCCCTGCTTTTGGTTTGTATGAGATCAGTAATCATCAGTTGATGCCTGAGCTGTTTTTTTAGTACATCTATAGTAAAATGATCTTAGAAGTTCAGATTAAGTTCAAACAGTATCTCAGTGCCCTATACCAAAAGGAAAATAATGCTTAAAATAGCAAGCCTGATTATGCACTTCATATACTTAGAGCTGACTGGATAAATTAAGCTTTCAGTTCAAATGTAGTGTGTGTTACTCTTTCACTCTTTTTAGCCTGAGGTCCAACCTACCAATTATTAAAGAGCTCAAGGATTTAATAATGAAGCTGAAGGAGAAAGTAAAAATATTACCCCAGGAAATAATATATTGTGGTCCAGCTGGCCAGGAGAAAGCATGTGCTACTGTCTCTCTCATGAGGGAAGCAATGCAGAATGACACAAGTCCCTACCTTACTGCCTGGACATCTCTTCATTTACCGTTGAACTGATTTTTGAGGGGGGGGCCCCACAGGTTTCCCTTGTTAATATGCCTGAGGCCAAAAGCTCCAACTCTTTGGTTAAGAAAATAATAATAGCAAAAGAAAAAAAAAAGCAACTGTCAAGGCTGCTTCCCCACTCTGAACTTTAGGGTACAAATGTGGGGGCCTGCATGAAAACTTCTAAGCTTAACTACCAGCTTAGATCTGGTCCGCTGCCACCACTCTCGATGCTAATTCCCTTCCCTGGGTAGCCTTGAGAGACTTTTCACCAATTCTCTGGTGAATACAGATCCAACCCCCTTGGATCTAAAAACAAGGAAAAATCAATCAGGTTCTTAAAAAGAAGGCTTTTAATTAAAGAAAAAGGTAAAAATCATCTCTGTAAAATCAGGATGGAAAATAACTTTACAGGGTAATCAAACTTAAAGAGCCCAGAGGACCCCCCTCTAGCCTTAGGTTCAAAGTTACAGCAAACAGAGGTAAACACCCTAGTAAAAGGTACATTTACAAGTTGAGAAAACAAAGGTAAACTAACACGCCTTGCCTGGCTGTTTACTTACAAGTTTGAAATATGAGAGACTTGTTCAGAAAGATGTGGAGAGCCTAGATTGATGTCTGGTCCCTCTCAGTCCCAAGAGCGAACAACCCCCAAAACAAAGAGCACAAACAAAAGCCTCCCCCCCCCAAGATTTGAAAGTATCTTGTCCCCTTATTGGTCCTTTGGGTCAGGTGTCAGCCAGGTTACCTGAGCTTCTTAACCCTTTACAGGTAAAAGGATTTTAGAGTCTTTGGCCAGGAGGGATTTTATAGTACTGTACACAGGAGAGCTGTTACCCTTCCCTTTATAGTTATGACAGCAACCTTCAAAGCTGATGCTGGCAGCGGCTTTACATGTACATTAAACATTGACAAGATCATTTCAAAAGATTAGTGAGGATTTCCAGTGACAAGTATCTGGGGTTTATGACTTTATTGCGATATCTCAGCTTCAGAGATGACAGTGCTCCTTCTAACCTACCTACAGAAATTGTGGGCATCTCCAAATATAGGAGCACCCAACACCATGAGCACAAATGAAACTGATAGTTATCTAGATAACTCACTGCAAGAGGAACAAAAAATGGTTCTATCGACAAACATAAGCTGAACCTTTCCACAGCTAGTGAATCATTATTATAATATTATCATTGTTATGCTAAAAAAACCCAACAAAACCCTTCAGAGGGTCTGTAGAGTTGCCAGAGCTGTTGGTGCACTGCCAAGTGAGATCCTGTGGGAGAGATTTTAAGGGCTTGTGTTAGCAGAAGCTTAAAGAATTGTTACCAGTGGCTGGGATTATTATTTTCAGTTCTCAAGAGTGACTTTGTGGGAACTGGATCTGTAGTCTAGTGAGAGATCAGAGCTTGGGCCCTTAGCCTATGCCTCACTCCTTTCATTAGCTAGCAAAAACTAGAATTTCTGCCAAGGTTGGGGAGATGATGCTTGGGACTTATCGTCCTAATTTTGAGATGGCATTGGAAAGGGCAGCCTTTCAGTTGCATCCCCATTAATGCATTCCAAATTTTCTAACCTAAAGAGCCTGGTGTACTCTGCAGCATACAGATACAGTGCCTGCAGCATTTGATTTGAATGTGCAATCACAAGCACAGCCAGTTATCCTTGTGAGTTTGAGTAATTGAACTTATGTGGTCACTCCCTACCTAGAGAGGAAAGTGTCCAGTGACAAACCCTCCCACATCGCCTGAGTTAAAAACATCTGAGTCGCCTCCCTAAAAAACCACAAAATGCCTCCCAGGTCCTTCAGGAGACAAGGTCCTCAATCTCCCGCAACTGCCCAAGCCCTCCTGACCCCTCCGTGAGCTAACGAGCCTTCCATCTCCTCTGCAGAGATCTTCCCAATGGCAGTCCCCAGTGATGATATCTGTGGCTGTGTTTGGCTTTGTTTACAGAGACAGGGCCGGCTCCAGGGTTTTGGCCTCCCCAAGCAGCCAAACAAAACAAAACAAAAAGCCGCAATTGTGATCTGCGGTGGCAATTCGGCAGGAGGTCCTTCGCTCCGAGCAGGAGTGAGGGACCATCCACCGAATTGCCGCCGAACAACTGGACGTGCCGCCCCTCTCTGAAGTGGCCGCCCCAAGCACCTGCTTGGTAAGCTGGTGCCTGGAGCCGGCCCTGTACAGAGAGCCCGCAGACAATTTTCCTCCTATTCAAACAGGCTCCAGGAGTAACAATAGAAGTTGCCAGTTCAAGCACTTCATCTGTATCAAATCTCAAATTTTTTGTGACTACTCACTCTATAGCCAAGAAAACTCCTATAGCTCCTCTCTCCTCCACTTCTTGCATACCTAATTCCAAAATGGGTTATACAGTGAGCGACACAGATCTTGTCGAACTGACACACATGAATACATCTGTCACATTTTTGTGAAACTGCAGGAGTACCCTTGACTATTTTGACAACCTCAGCTTGTGCCGCTTCTATGACACAGTCAAGGTGTTCATGGTGGCTGCTTGCAGAAACATTTATATAATCTAGGCACTTTATAGACAAATATTGACTCAGGAATTTAAGTAAGGGGTGTGCAGGTTGTGGTTAAAAGTCCTTATATAATATCCACTCCGGTTCCCCCCCAAAGTTTCACTCTACTGTTTATCAGGTCACATTCCTGGTGGCCCTTACCAAGACGCACCTTGAAGCTAAAGACTGTGGCAGGGGAAACATTTCTGTTCAATTTATGCAAACTGATACTGGGCTCAAACCACTTGTTCATTATTCCCAAAATAAACCCAGTTTTATTTATAGTCTTTCTTCCAAGAAATAGTTCTACCATTTGTTTTTGAAAGATCTTTCATATGACAATGGTGGCACATTTTGGTTGTCCTTTAGGATCATCAGTATTTCTAAATCTGGAAAACTGGACATCTATGTTCACCATCTTATTTGAGCGATCACTTGCTCAGAGAAATTACAGCCTCATGGACTGAGAGAGATTGCACAGTCCAGTAGAGAGAGGATTGGATTCAGTTCAGGCAATCTAGTTTCTACCCCTGGTTCTTTCGTTGACCTGCTATGGACAAAACAGTTCAACTCTGCCTCAGTTTCCCTCTCTTTAAAATGAGGAAAATCATACTTCTCCTCCTGGTAAAGTGTTTTGACAACTAAGGATGAAAAATGCCAAGTATTTACTTCTATAGTTCTATCTTCTAGATACATTGGTAAGACAGCAAATTATTCATAATTGCACTGCTTCACAAAATGATTTTATTTTTTTTAAAGTGTAATCCTCACCTGAATCTACATTCTGATGGAAAGATTTCTCAGTTTCTTTTAAAGACAATTATTCCATTATTATTCCATTCATAATCTCCAACTCTGTTTGGGACGCTACTAACAAAATCCCATTATAGGATCTGTAGGCCTACGTACCCTGCTGAATATTAAAAATTCTTTACTTACCAAAAATGATCTATCTTCTAGTTGACAGGTCCACAAATCTGGTCCTCTCTGTCAAAATGGAGATATAATTGCAGTAACGATATAAAAACTTGAGGTTTCTTAGATCTGCAGTAGGATATTGTATTCCCAGACCTGAAAAAGAGCTTTGTGTAAGCTTGAATGCTTGTCTCTTTCACCAACAGAAGTTGGTCCAGTAAAAGATATTACCTCACTCACCTTGTCGCTTTATAAACCAAAACATTTATCCCTATTCTATTACAATTATTAATCCCTATGTCATAGGTTGGCTAGCCCTTTAAGGGGAGTTGGACTCAGCCTTGCTTGTGATCGTACCCCCACCCCACCTATCTGGATTGTCTGGGGATGAGATTTCTTGGGTCAATTATCAGACTTACCTGGGAGGGAGTCAGGTTATTTCCATAAGGGACTGGGAGAGCTCAGTTGGGAAGAAAAGCACTAGGAATGAGGTTGTTTCCTGTGACGGGCCTTAAAAGGGAGGGTGGCAGGACAGGAGGAGGCAAACTCCAGACAAATGGCCTGGAAGTACACATAGGAATTATGATCCAGTTGACGGAGAACCAGACTGGGGGAAAGACTCCAGAGATAAAACCCTGAGGATCAGAACCAGCTCTCCAGGGAGAAAGTCTGAAGGGTCAGCACTCTACTTGAGAGCAGTGCAGAAGGATTTTATGGTTCCATTGGGACTACTGTTCACTATCAGTGCCCCAGTGGGATGTGCTGAGAGAGATGGACCACAAAGGGATCTGCAGAGGCCAACCCTGCCAGACCATAATAAAAATAAAGTATATTTCAACTTTGCACTGGTTGGGCTTTTCCATGAGCAGGACTTAACCCCATGCTGGTGTAGTAGCTCATAAATCTCCTTCTGTCCTTAGAGTTACAAGTCTGTGCATCTTAGTTTTTTATACTGATATATCACTCATCATCACAGTGATAGACCCAATGAGGATCTGTAGACCTGAGTACTTCAAGAAATGCTTTTTTTCCCTAGTAACTAAGCAATTTTCCTATTACGTGCATCAACAGTTCACATATTTCAATTGTCAGCTTCTTAGTTCTTTAAGGAAATGTTTGTCTTTTGAACAAATGAACATGCTGTCTGCTTCCTTTGGAAATTTTGCTTGCTTGCATACCTTTCCTGTATTTTGATGAGTTTTTTAATTTGGATAGTCATAGCTGTGTTTGTACAACTTGCATTTGATGCCTTTGTTTATTGCAAATGATTGGAGGGATTTTGTTAAAAGGTGATCCCTGTGCCTTGAAGCTCTAGAGGGTAAGAAGCTTTCTGCTCCCATCTGTTGGTGAACAGGGGAAGAACAGCCACAGAGCTGTTTTATCTGAATAGCCCAGTATTCCACATAGATAGATGCTCCTGAGGGCAAATTGCTCTCTGCTCCCATCTGTTGGTGAACAGGGGACTATGGCTACAGAGAGCTTCATTTCCACGTGCTTTCTACCCAGAATTCCTCTGGTGACACTTCTGAATTCACCATAACTGTGCCCGATTTCAGAATTATGTAGTGGAATTGAACGAGAAGGGAGGCAAAGAGAAGAAGGGTTTGTAGCAAGAAGAGGATCTCCCTTGGCAAGGACTCAGGGGTTTTGAATGGTACTGTTTTTTCCTCCACTGAGGATCCTGTGCTGTTGGGAAGATTCTGTGGGAGAGTTCACAGATGTGGCTCTTTGATGGAATGCAATGTAGAACGGTTCCTTATTGAAGCCATAAAGCACAGTAGCAGAACTGGGTGAACTCTGGAGAGGCCCGTCCTACTCAGTCACTAAATAAGTTGAAATACTATAGCTGGGTTAGGTGATGGATCCTCAGGACAGGACCAGGCAGCACTTCCCAAGGGACTGCTGGAAGGTATCTCAGGACTCTAGGCTCACTGATGCCAAAGAGTGGGTGGGGTTTAGTGGATGAGGAAGGGGGAAGTAATATGGTGAAGAGATATTTGCCTGTTGGATGTTGTGATGGGGCTTAATCCCCATCATCTATAAGGCACAGGAAATAACCTAATTATTACGCTTTGTACCTGGGAGGTGATTAATTGATTGCCTTCTGGCCAGAGGAGTAGGAGCTAGGCTGTATAAGGAGCAGAGAGCACTCAGTTGGAGGGGAGACCCAGGAGAGATCAGCTAGGAAGAGTTCCTGTCTCAAAGGGACTGGAGGAAGACCTGTAGTCTTGGGATGGGCTATGGCCAGGAAGCAGAGCTACAGGAATAGGGTTGAGGAGCCCTGAGCTAGGGTCTATGAGTAACAGGGAATGAGGTAGAAGTCCAAGAGGAGTGAAAGACTTATTGTTTAGAATTGAGCCCAAAAGCAGCAAAGGACCTTTTTGTTTAAAGATGAACCCCTCGAGAACTGAACTGTTATGTGACTTGGCCAGAGGTCTGAGCCACAGAGGACCCAGTAAGGCAGTCCAGAGAAGGGACTGACTGGGAATGGTCATCATGGCAGAGGAAGTGACCACCAGAGGGGCACAAGAAGCAAAGTCCCCTGCAATGCTGCGTCTGGGCACAGCAGGGTGCCCTAGAGGTGAGGTTGTGCATTTACAGATGTTCACACTGGTAGGTGGCAAACAGAGTTAACAGACTCCTGCCAAAGTTACTGTGGAGTGTGGAGGAATGTTTATTTATCATCCGTATAGCTAGATTGTTGCTGTGTTGTCACAAGTTGATGCTGTTTGTACCCTTTTCCTCCAATTAAGTGTTCCTTGTTTCATAGACACTTTTAGTGCTTGCATGTGGGGAAGTATTGCCTATTAAGGGAGCTCAGGGAAAGTACTTGGTGTTCCTAGAAATTCTGGGTAGAGCCTTGAACTGGTGGTGTTTGTTAGTTTTAAGAGGGGCACCTCACTATTTGAACCCAGCTTATGTTGCTGCTGACAATACCTTGCAGAAGGATTACACTATGTAACCTATTTATCTTTGGGAACCTTGTGCATGCCTTGGAAGAAGCATAATGCAAGCCAGATTGATGGACGTGGATGAGGATAAGAAAGTCAGTTCTATTTTCATCATGAGAGAAACTTGTAGACAGTTAACACTCATCACTGGCTGATGCAGTTTTTAACACCACTCACTGAACTACTTCATTTGCAACCAACAGTAGCTGAATTTACCACGGTTCTTGTGGAATTTCCCTTTCTAAGCATAAGGAAGAACTGCAAGTTTCAGGATAAAGATGAATCTGATGTTGTAAACAAGTAGTTCCAGTATTAGAAACCAGATCTGGTGTCTGCTTCTTCATTTATGGTTTGACATCTCACGTTCTGCTGATTGTAATTTGTGTGTACTATAAGGAAGCTTCCCTTCTGTCAAAATTAATGTTGTTCCTTCTAATTCAAGTCTATTTACTATTGCTGGTTTAAAGAATCAATTGAGTGCTGAACTTCCTTTAGGGTTTGTCTGGGTCATGTTATTTTCACAATTCAGTCTCAGAACATGGGAAATTTTCTAAATCCTTCAAATAATAGGAAAGATTATTAGAGAAATGCAAGCAAGTAGAAGTCTTGATCCAGCAAAGCACTTTTGCTCAACTTTTAAACAAACATTTATTCCCTTTGACTTCAGTGAGACTACTCATGCTTAAAGTTAAGCATGTGCTTAAGTACTTTGCAGGATTGGGGCCTATGTTCATAAAGACTAATTGATGTAAGAGGGTGTGTGGAATTGTTTGTCTCATGCTCTTTTAAACAATGCCATAAATGTAATGCTCGGAAGCAGTTATGGCCTATGTTCTTTTCGAAAAGTTTGAGTATATAGATATTAAAAGATCTTTTTCAAATACCCATTCCATTGTTGCTAAATGCATAGCAATAAGCTTACAAATACCTTTTTAAAAGTTGTTGACAGCTCTGGGAAGTGACTTTTGACTGACATAATGTTGTTTTCCTCTAATGTATGACACACAAAACAACTTGTTTATTTGTGATTTTATAAGACAAATTTTAGGGATCTCTTCTGGGATCAGATTGTGTCATTGTCATTTTATGATATGTAGCTTACATATCAATTTGTCTGATACAATCATGAATAAACAAGTTGTTGTGTGTCAAACATTAGAGGAAAACAACATTATGTCAGTCAAAAGTCACTTAGTCATCCCAAATATGAAACCCTTAGTATTTCTTAATATTTCCATTCTCTGGTTCACAGTTAAAGCTAAAACTCTAATAAAGGGGAGCGGGCAACTACCCCAAACAAGTTGCACATCAGGAAGACACCTGTTTCCATGAAGAGGAGGGATGAAGTTTAGCTAACAAGAGAAGCCAAAGCTGTTTCCCTGTGATGAGGAGGAAGAGGATGATTTAGGATGGGAGTGGGATCTGAATCAGGCAGTGCTGCTAATGTGAACCAGAGATTTGGAAAATGCTAAATTGGGGAAAGTTTGTGTGGGAGAGGGAGGAAATTGTGATTGACTAGGTCTCCAGAAAACAGCATGGGGAAGTTAGTTGTCTTTCAGCAGGAAGAGAGATTGAGATTATGCTAGTTCTCCTGTGAAAGGGCTGAGAATTATCCTGAGAGCAAAATGTTGACAGGTGCTTTTGTAAAATACAGTGGGGTGGGGGTGGGGTTGCTCAGTGTGGTGGCAGGTTAGGGTTGTTCATGGATCTTGCCAAACTGGGAGTTTGAAAGAGAATTGCAAATCATCTATTATATCCATTGTATCTAGAGTCCTAAAGGCAGCAGGAAAGATGGTGATAGAAGGTGCAAAAGTCACTTTGTATAGCTTCTTTAGACAAGTGAGGACCGCTAATATTTTGTAGGGATCCTTTTTTACTTGTGCAAAGGCTAAAGTCAGCTGGGTCTTTTCTTCACATTGTGTAAAAGTCATGAGTTCTCACAGCTATTTCTTACCAATGTGCAATAGACATTACAAAAATAAGAGTATTATGAGGAATGCCTCATACTGCAGGAAAAATGAAGTGCTCCAAAAATAGTGTGGTCTCAAGATTCAATTAAAATAAGTAAGGATGGCTAGAAAAGTAATTTCAAGCCATAGATGTGAAAAATCCCCTTCCACCACATCATACAATCCCATCTTTCTGTTTCGGAAAAATGACAAAGCATGAACTAATCTGGCAATTTTCAAAGAAAGGAAGATACCGCTTCTATGAATGCCACCAGTCACAGAGGAAGAAAGAGACTGAGCTGTCTGATTATGTTTATATAAGTTTTGTATTTCTTACCAAGTTTCCAGTTACTATGGAACTCTCAGCACCTGCCAAATAAGTGTTCAGGGTGTCACATTCACTTTATTTCACAAATGTCAAATGCTTCAGAGCACAGAGCCTTGGACAAATCCAATGCTTTTCGCGCCAATTTGCAGAAATTTAACCTTTATAGGTCCAACCTGACATGAAAATATTACAGACACCAGTGAACATAAAAGGTGTTTTGTTTTTTTCTAATGGCAAAATAACCTTATTTCTTTGTACCAAAAATCTGTGTGTCTTGTGCTTGGAATGTAGGTGACAGCCATCTTCTCTTGGGATTGGTGAACCAGTTCAGCTATAGGAGGAGCTGGCCCAAACTGTCTCCCAAAACTCAAACCAAGTCGTAGACCAGTATAACAGGGTTTTTTTTTCTTGTTATGGCGACAACTTAGTTTTAGTGCCAGTGTGACAATAAAAGATACATTTCAAATTCACATAACAGCGTTCCTTTTCAGGAAGGAATCTCTCACATCCAGCACTCTCAGCACACTTACTGCAAATCAGTGTTCATAGACTGGTCTTGTTTTTTGTGATTATTCTGTTTTTCAGTTTGAATATTGGGACCCTCCTATTGTCATCTTTTGATAAGCCTAGGGGCAAATATAGCTACCATATCCATGAGCCAGGTAGCAAAGACTTTTATTTGATTTTTGGTATTAATTCCCCATCATTCGTGACCAAAGTAAATAAGACGGGAACACCTCCAACAGCATCAGGTTGGGATAGGGCTGATCTGTTATTGTTTGTAAGCATGAGTTTAGCACTCATGATGATTAACTATGTTAGGTTTAGCCTCTTCATCCGAGTCCTGACAATCAAAGCATGTGGTGTCTGATTCTGCTGGATTTACAAAAGCTGAGAAATAAAAAATCAAGTCTCATTTATCATCCCTCAGCAGGCATGGGCGGATGTGGATATTGAGAAGATGTCTTCCCTCTTTTACAATCTAAACAAATCTATCTAAATCTAAAACAATGTAATCGGCTTCCCAGAAACATAAAACACAGACGATTATCAAAACGTGTATCAAGAAAGCATCTGCCAAAACAAAACCAATAAAGCTCTAATGGGCACCTTGTGACAGCACTGATTAGTCAGGTTTCCACAGGGAGGAAATGTCCCTGAGCTTTCTATGACAAAACAGCATAATAGAATCCTATGGATACACACTGATTTTGGAGTAGATATTGCACAAATCATTCTGAGCCCAAGGGACCTGCATCTACAACAACTCAAACAAAAGAAAATATTTATTTAAAAAAACAGAGGCTCTTCACCAGAGTGCTGTAATAAGCTCAACACAAAGCTGGTATATACTCTGAAAAGGAGTATGAAAAGTGGGTATGTGAGGTAGGACACAAGAGAGTAAGAGACAGAGAAGTAGATTTGTGAGTTGCTGAGTAGGGAGAACAAGAATTCTGTTTTGTAAAAATGTTTGAGGTTTTGAAACTTGTTCTGTTTCATGCTGATGCAGAATGAAAACATGAAATCTTCTTTGGAAATTGTAGTTCTGTGTATAACCTGGCAATGGTGGGAATGCAGATTGGCCAGTGCTGTGATGACATTCTCACACTCACAGTATAGCCTTCTGGAAGGGAACAATTATGAGTGACAGGCATGCAGTAACATGAAGTTGCAGGAAGCACAAGGTAAAAGGGGCCCATGGGAGGCAAAGAGTTCCATTTGAGTATATTCACAGGGAATGATAGGGGAACCATAGTGGAGCTCCAAGCATGGCACAAAAGAATCGGGTACTTCTTCATGGATGGTTCAGCTCTTCTGCAGATCAGCGGGGATCATGGGCGGGTCCTGCAGCCTGTTCCATAGGATGCAAGTCCTGCTCCCCAACAGAACAATTTTTGGGGAAATTGTCTCAGAAGGGCCACAAAGAGGTGTTATAATATCATTGTGCAGTAAAATAAATGTATTTCATAATAAAAACCTATTAAACAGATGCCAAATGATCGCACCTCTAGCAATGGTTATTATTTATATTCATATTAGTATTTTAACCCTGCTTCCAAAAAGTATATTTCTTAAAGGTAGACATACCTGCCTGCTCTAAAGCACTATATTTGTTGTTTCTTGAGGGAGAAATAAATTAACAGATGTTTATGGTAGTCAAAAACATCATAGATATATTAAACCTCCTCCATTTGGGAGGGCATTCTGATTTAGATGGATTCATTCCAAATGTCATCTGGGAAATGTGTCTCTCCCAACATGCTGAAAATTTCTGCTAATTTGTAGCAGTCATAATTCATGAGTAGTTGCTATAAGAAGGATATTGTTGCTTCATGTTCTGAGAAATTTGGGTTATAAACAGGGAATTCAAAAATATGAAACATTAAAGACAGTTTCTCGAAGAGCAAAAAAAAAAAAAAAGCAGAGGAATAAAATAAAGGGTATCATTATGGAATTCCTCCAATGGGACAATTAGAGAAAACATTCAGCTCTGCAGGCTGAATGGTAACAACTGAGAATGTAGACCTGTTAATGTAAGGCGCGTTATTGGTTTCCTTTCCCCTTGTGTAAATCCAGGGCATCTCTTATTTCGATAGAATTATTACAGGGTGGCAGAGCGGTCCAGTGGCTAGGGCAAAGAACTGGGACATAGGAGACTTGTGTATGACCTTGGAGAAGTCACTTCACCCTTTTATGCTTCAGTTTTCCCATCTGTAAAATAACTGTAATAATGGATAATGTAAAATGCATTGAGGTCTTTGTATAAAAAGTGCTATGTAAGAGTCACATCATTATAACTCCTTCAGGGTGATCTCATTTACTACGCCAATACCGTGCCGGGTTGCTTACCGTGTGTTCTGCACAGTAGATACACACTGTGAAGCTCATTTAGGTGAATGGCCTATGTAAGAGTGATCAAGTCTCTTCCTCTTGACAAATTTAAATATGTGGAGGTTTTTTTATACATATTAGTCCGGTGGTGGGAGGGGGGGGAAGAAACCTTTTCATCTGACATGTTTGTGAAAAGATATTTGAGTGTGTGGACTGGGCGAAAACACTATAATTTCTCTTGGCTGGGAAACAGCCTGAGGAGAAATACTTGTAATATTTGCTTTAATTTACTCTTGGCAAGAGTGTGGCAAAAGAAAATTAAAATTTCCTTCTTAGGCTGGGAACCCATTACGACAAGCTGCTGTACTGTACTGGTGTACATTTAGGGTGGTGTGACTGACAGACTTCTGTCAATATTGACCTCTATCTGCAGTTATTGCTATCGAGCATAAAATGCACAATGTTTGATGCTGAGGTGATTGTTTCCTCAAGGTGGTTTACAGATCGCAAAGGCTGCGATCATTGAACATTTACAGCAGGGCTGCACAATCACGGAACTCTTCAGTTTGCAATGCAGCTTATGGCCTGAACCCTGCAGATTTGGTTTGCAAATGTTGAAAATAAACCAATCCCAGCAGGTTCTCTTGGAAATTCCTCGGTCATTAATGCTGAAGTCTGACCCTACTTAGGGCTGGTCTACACTGCCGCGCTAGTTCGGCGGCTGGGGATCGAAGTTCCGAGTTCGATTTATCGCGTCTGGTCTGGACGCGATAAATCGAACCAAGAAGTGATCCCCGTCGACTGCAGTACTCCAGCTCAACGAGAGGAGTACCGCGTAGTCGACGGGGAGCCTGCCTGCCGCGTGTGGACCGCGTCTGAACCGCGGTAAGTTCGAAGTAAGGTATGTCGAATTCAGCTACGTTATTCACGTAGCTGAATTTGCGTACCTTACTTCGACTTGGGGGGTAAGTGTAGACCAAGCCTTATTGTACTATGTTTTGGCAGAATTAGTGGTCCTGACCCACTGTTAGTGTCTAGATCTGTTGCTGATACAGCTGCTTGCTGACTGTTTATCGTAGTTATCTTGTACACTAAACTAGGGGTAGGTTAAATGAAGTGGCATGTTAAAACCATCATCCTCCACTCTTTCTCCCCCAAAATATAAATGTAGGAGTCTGGAATTTCCTCCTGGCTGTCTCTTTAGAAGTTCCACTTTAAAACTCTTTCAGCAAAATCCCTGGAGACAAATGCTCCAATGCCCTTTTTTATACTCCTTAACAGCATTCTCTGCAAAGTGGGACTCTGAAATGGCTTAGAAAACGCTTGAACTCATGCACAAAAAAAGATGCACTACAGTATTGCTTACTTGGTGTCTTGCATATGTTGTATTATATTGCATACTACTGAATAGTCTGTTCCCTCACCATCTAAAGCAAAATCACCATGAAGGTGATTCTCCCTAAGGCTGTCATTCCCTCTTGAGAGAGAATACTCTGAGTTCTTAGTTTCTTCTTCACTTCTCTGACAATGGAGGGGTTATGATCGACTCTTTGGCCCTCCCAAAGTTCAAGCAGGTTTAGCCCCAAGCTCCTGGATCTCCTGAGATCTTTGTAGAACTCATATAAACTGCCAGAAGCAAGAACCACCCACAGAGAGGCTCTTTGCCTCATTACTGTGTTGGGGCATCCCTGCCCTATATCTGACTTCACCTCCTCTTTTCAGTCTTCCGGTCTACCTTCTTGCATATACATGAGACCAGCACTTGGGAGCAAGTAGGCAGGAATGCTGAGGCTTCCTGCCCTCTTGGGGAAGGGAAAAGAACAGGAACATGC
The DNA here is from genome assembly GCF_002925995.2 of Terrapene triunguis. Lineage (NCBI taxonomy): Eukaryota > Metazoa > Chordata > Testudines > Emydidae > Terrapene > Terrapene triunguis. Next base: position 24,695,910 of record NW_020664393.1, read on the forward strand.
AGAGTTGGGAAGGGGAATTAAGGTCCCTTTCTCCTATATCAAATGTATTGTTTTGTCTTTTGCACGGGTGCATTCTGTTACCTTGCAAAGTTGTCCTTTTTGCTTCAGCTTTCTCCTTTATAAAACATGGGTAATACTTACTGTGCCAACCTCACAAGGATTAATTAGGTAATATTTGTAAAATGCTTGGAAGATAAAAAAAAAAAAAAAAAATCTGTGAACCCGTGAAACCCAAATGTTGTCTATGGGTTCAGTGGAGGTAGGAACTTGAGCGATCTCATTTGAACGTCCAAATGATGTTTGGGTGTCAGGGTTCACTGGTTTCATCTTGTTTGTGCTGGGGCACCAAAAAATAATTAAATTAAAAAAAAAAAGGAACAAACACATGTGCCTCTCGTCACCCTGACCACTTAGCATATATGTTACAGGCTGCTCCCCCCCGTTGGTTTATTTTCTTTGTAGAGTGTAAGCTCTTAGGACCAGGAACTCGTCCTTTATGCTTGTTTGGCATTTATAACATTGGGGGTCTTGATCCTTGCTTGGGCCTCTGGGTGCTACTACAATATGAAGAATGAATATTAATGCCCTACATTTTCAAAAGTGACTAGTGATTGTAAGGTGTCAGTGTTTGATATCCAACTAGGGGCACCATAAATGATCCTGATTTTGAAACAGTGGGTCCTTTTTAAAAACTGACTCATTTACATTGTCTCAAGTTGGGCACCCAAAAACTGAGACCTCCCAAATCACTAGTCACTTTAAAAATGTAGGTTAATAATAGTAAAGCACATTTTCCTTTAGGACCAATTTAGCATTAGAGTGCATGAATGGACTTTTAAAATGAAAGTATTTCAGAAATATGCCTGCCGAATGTCATGCATTAGGAAAGATATGCTGACATAATGTCAAACAAATTCAAGTGCTTTTCTATGGGTTTTAAAAAACAATATTGCTTACTAGCTAGGGAATGATCAGACTGGGTTATATGTGATCCGTACAGGCCCCTTGTTTATCTCTCCTCCTCTCTCTCAGAGTGTTCTTTAGCTGTAAGTGCTCCATGCTGGTAAGACTTCCAAATTCCGGTCTCCAAGCGTGTGTCTATACAGCAATTAAACTCCCATGGTTGGTTCTTGTCAGCTGACTCAGGTTCATGGGGCTTGGGCTGTTTAATTGCTATGTAGATACTCAGGCTGGAGCCTAGGTCTCTGGGACCCTCTTCCCTCACGGGGTCCTGAAGCCCAGGCTCCAGCCCGAGCCTGAACCTCTACACAGCAATTTTTAGCCCCATAAGCCCGAGTCAGCTGATGCAGGTAAGTTGTTGCCGTGCCGGGGATCTTTTATTCCAGTTAGACGTACCCCAAGACTTTTCTCAGAAAGAAGATGTTTCAGAAATGATATTGTCAGTCAACTGGAAGCTAAGACGGTGGCACTTGCCATGTATGACTGGGTTCCACATGTGCTGGCTAAGTCCTCACCTTATTTGCTACCATATAATGAAATCTGGACTCTAGGACGGCATGCCCTTCCATGTGACAGAAAGTTACGTGAATAGGAAGAAATGCTAATAGACACCTATAACAATGAGTCCTTGCAACAAACCAGACTGCTAAAAATGGCCACAGAATGATTTGGCTCACACCATGGCTAAACTGTAGTCAGGGCAGAATGCCTGTCTGATGTCTGGGTTATAGAAATCCAAAAGAGAGCAAGCCATTATGAAGCAGGCAATATGATATTCTGTCCTGGCTGCCACCAATTTGATTATGACTAACAACCCCTCCTTGACATTACAGTATACTTTATAGATAAACTGGGGAAATAGCAAGTAAGACTATTTCAAGACTATAGCAAGCCAAAGAAAGCAAAGGAAAATAGAAATAGAGATTGGTAGTGACATTCTTGTGATTTTTTTTTTATTTATTTTTTTATTTTTTTGTTCTCATGTAGCATCCGGCAGTTTTTCTTTCCCAACTCCAGAGTCACCTTCCAAATTATCTGCTTTCTACGTTGTTGGTTTAAATACAGATCCTGAAATATATTAGTAAGCCCATGGAATTTCTCTTTCTGTTAAGTGCATTAGATGTTTTGGGAGAGGCTTGCAAGTAATGAATGGCATGGCTTGGAAAAAATAGTTGTCTGATTTAGAATGTAGAGTCTTTGGGGGGACTGTTTTCCCTTACGTTTGTGTGGTTTTGGCATGCTTGTGGCACTCATTAAAAAATAGGGAACACTTTTATTATCTGCTGCATGATCTCTGAACTCAGAAACTGCAATCTGGGCTGCAAACATCCAGTTAGTGCTAAACCAAAATGTATGTCTGTCAAAATGTCAGCTCTGACGGCTGATCAGGAGTTTTCTTAAGTATGAGCAAAATGTTAGAGAATTAGAAAACTATTACAGAAATGGACTGGGCTCAGTAAATTTTCCTTTCACTTTTAATATGAATATATTTGAAAACTCTCAGAAGTGCACGAGGAAAGTTATTTTACAGAAGACTGCATGCAACAACAAATACTGTAAAAAATTGTTGAATAGTGTTCATAGTGCTGCCTATTATTAAAGTTTCCTGACACTTGCCATTGTAAGATCCCATTCCCAGTTGCTTATAACTTTGCAAAATTTTAATCATTTGGGTTTAAATTTTCCATACTTTAATTCTGCCTGTGGCTTCTGTTTTCCCAGATAAAATAGTTAAACCGTTTCCAAGAACAAGACTTGGGAAAAATACATTGTTTTGCCCATGTTAAAAAATTCTGTCAACTTCTTATTTGAAAATGTCTAGAGTCAAAGTGCTTAGGAGCAGGGACGTGAAATCTGGCAAGGAGAATGGCCTCTGTGTGAAGGATGTGCCCTTTAGTATTCCTGAGACTGGGACAAGAAGCCAGGGAAGGTGGCGACAGAAAGAAGGGAGGAAGACTGAGCCCTGGGAGGGAGACTCAGACTGGGAGATAGTGAGGGAGAGACAGATTGAATGGGGAAGAAGTAACTGGGACTGTCTGGGCAAACAAATTGAGACTCAGCATTGGAAGGAGGACAGACTGGTAGTGTAGGAAACTTGGGACTTGCACAGTGAGCCCTGAGAGGGAAACTAGGACTGGCTGGGTAAGGAGAATGGGACTGAGATGAAGAGCATGGGGTGGGGAAGAGACCGGATTGGGACAGGAACAGATTGGAGGAGACAGGACAAAAGAGGTCACAATTGGGTGGGTGGGGGAGGGAAATCAGTCGGAAGAACTGTGTCTTCTAGAGTATACTCCCCTTCAGAGCCTAGAATGGAACCCAGGATTCCTGAATCTCACCATTCTCTGCTGTCAGCAAGTGTCTGGGAAAGTGTCCCATCCCCTTCTAGTGCTGATGCACACAGAAGATGACAACCTACTACAGCTGTCAGTTACTCTTTTAGGTCAAGTGGCTGGGGGTCCGCATGGTGGATCTAAAGGCTCCAACCCTTCTGATTAGCCATGTGAGTGTCAATATCAAGCCATGTGATAGAATTTCTGTTTTTTCAGTTTGCTTTTTAAACTCATAGGAAATCTCTCTCTCTCACACACTAAATCTCTCCCTCTCTCCTCCCATCCATTAGAAGAGCATTTTTAGGGTTGAAATATCAAGCACTGAAATGACGGAATTAAGGCTCCCATCTATGGATGAATTAGGGTTGTTTAGTAAAGAAGACTGTTGTCTGTAGGAGTCCTGCCTCATTTGTTGCAGAAATTGGAAGGTGTATAGTGAATGAGGCAGGGGATGGCAAAAACAGACAAGGAAGTCTCATGGTTATGGCAGTTGAATGCTGCCGGACAATTGGACTCTATCTCTGCCTGTGCCACATTGTTCCTATGGGATGCTAGTTAAGTTGCTTTCAACCATACGTTTCACAGGTGATCACGAACTGCATTTTCCTCATTTTTCTGGTTGCCTAGCTGGATATCCTGGTATCTGACTTACAGAAATGCTGAGCACTCACAGCTGCAACTGAAGTCATTGGAGCTATGCTTGAATATATACTGTGCTATATAATCCTAATACTCTTTAAAAAATCAGGCCCTGTGTTTGTCAAGTTGGGCACCCAAAATTAGGTATAACTTTTTATCTTAACGTTCTCCAGCTGTGAAATGATGATAACACCTGTCACCTCCCAGAGGTGATATGAAGATAAAATCATGGATGTTTGTGAAGCACCCAGACACTGTAGTGATAAGCACTGCAGAAGGTCCAAGAAGAAATTAACAATTCTGTCTTCAGTGCAGGGTTTGAATAGTGTGCAGAAGATAAGGTCTGGGCCACCCACTGAACAAGGAGGATAACACAAAATATTGAGTAGCTGCTTACTAAGTGAGCAACCACCATTCTATGCACTGGATGAGGCCAGGGCTGGGTGAATGGTGAGTGGAGGAGGAAGGGCTCCATGGAGGGTGGGAAGTACATGATTATGTGATTAAAGACTGCATCATAATACAGCTGCACAATAAAGGCCGTGACAGAGTGCTGGCTGTAGCACCTGGTCACTGAAGTTGCTGTAGCAGAGAGAAGGCTGCAGTCTGCAGGCTTAATTGGAAGTAATAAACCAGTTTCTGTTGGTTTACCGACAGGTGGGTGGTAATTGCTGGGGGCCAATGAGACAATTGGTCCAGAAGCTGGGTGGCTATATATCTGGGATTCAGGGGGCACTCCGGAGGTGAGCTAGGGAGAAAAAGAGAAGCGGTGTGGAAGTCTCCTACTGCTGTATAGTCTTGGTATGCTCTGTTGTATTTAAACTGAAGATTAAATACACGGGGGGTGAAAGGGAAACTGTCTGGGTATGTTTGTGACTGAGAGCATTTTTAACTCCCTCTCCTCACTTTTCCAACTAAAGTGAGGTGAAAGTGATATGCCACTAAACCCAAAAAGGTAGCGAGTGAGGAAAAATATATCTTAAAAAGTTGTTTGCACAAGAGTTTGAATCCATGATGAGAATACCATGGATATTTGGTAACAGCGGAAAAGAAAGTGACACTTTTGACAAGGGGAACAATGCAGCTGGACTCTCCATCAAATCTTTCCTCTTTGACCCAGCAAAAGCATTTATATGTCTAGCAGTTAAATTCTACACAAGACTTAACAGAAAAACTGCCAGCTGCCTCTCTAAACCATCTTCGAAACACTTGACATGGTCATTCAGAAATGTTTATGAAAATTACAAATATAACAAATCAAACGCAGGCAACTCTGTGTGCATAAGCAGATTATTATGGCTAATTTTCAGAAAATGCAAATCAATTAAGTGTCTTCAGAGAACAGAAGTTTCTCGGCTTGATTTTGTTTTCACACCTGTTCTATACCTATGAAGCTCCCTTGGCTGCTCTGGCATCACTCCGGCTTTACACCTGGGATAGTTCTGGCTCTGGATCTCTTTAATGACATCCATCTAAATAAGGAAGGTTTGGCTGTGAAATTCATGTCTTTTTATCATTTATTGGTTTATGCTTCAGAGCATAAGCCAATTTCTAACTACTAGTGGTTAGAAGAGAGCTTTTCCTGAGGCAAGCTATCCCATGCCTACCTATCACACTAAGGGTACGTCTTCACTACCCGCCGGATCGGAGGGTAGCAATCGATCTATCGGGGATCGATTTATCGCGTCTAGTGTAGACGCGATAAAATCAATCCCTGATCACTCTGCCGTCGACTCCAGAACTCCACTGCAGCAAGAGGCGGAAGCGGAGTTGGCGGGGGAGTGGTAACGGTCGACTCGCCACCGTCCTCACAGCCAGGTAAGTCGACCTAAAATACGCAACTTCAGCTACGCTATTTGCGTAGCTGAAGTTGCGTATCTTATGTCGACCCCCCATCCCCTCCCCCTGTAGTGTAGACCTAGCCTGAGTTGAGGGTATATTGGTGGTTGCTTTTGTTCTGTCTCTTTGCACTTTCCACTGAAGTATCTGGTCTGATCCAGTATGCCAATTCCTATGATAGCACCTATTGTGTGCTTAGGGTGACCAGACAGCAAATGTGAAAAATCGGGACGGGGATGGGGTGTAATAGGAGCCTATATAAGAAAAAGACCCAAAAATCGAGACTGTCCCTATAAAATCAGGACATCTGGTCACCCTATGTGTGCTAGACACTTTGCAGACAGAAGAAGGAACAGTCCCTGTCCCCAAGAAATCACAAGATGAAGACACACACACACACAAACACACACTAGTACACAGAGGTTGGGGGAAACAGGGTGGCATGCCATCTGTGTATGCATTGCATGCCCCAGGACTGGCTGTACTCATGGTATGAGGTCATGCCTCACAGAGGATGCCATTTTGCATACAAGAGTAGAATTGTATTCCTGACTAAAAATGACATGGCACACCATCAGGGACCCAACATATACTTAATTTATGGTTCTTATCTTTCCTTAACTTTTGGGATTTGCATATCTGGGGAGGAGAAGGTTTTTCAGACCCATATGTCACTCATTGTGTGTGTATATGTATGTATGTCTATATATTTTACAAAGCAAGGTTCTCTTGAATGAAGATTAGCCTTCAGGTGGACATCCCTGTGGAATTTTATTGAGTTCAGATAAATAATTTATCAGCTTTTGCTCCTTGGTGAACTCAGTGTTGTTGAAGAGAGAGATTTTAACCCTTTTTCTGTATTTGTGTTCAGAGATCTCTTGTATTATGTTCTGCTGCAAGTGCATCATAAGATTCTCTGTTGTCTGCAAGTGTCACTTCAGAAACTGGAGCTTGTTCAGTTACAAGCTAGGCTCAGCAATAGCAGATTGTATCCTAAACTACTTCATACTCTAGCTGTTTGTGGCTACTGTGCATCTTGTATGTAATTAAGAGTCAGTCATTCCTGTGTTTTCCTTTATCTCCATGTCTTGTGAAGCTCAGAGAATTAATAGAAATTCTGGCTCGTCACTCCACATTTCTGCAGTAATGTTTTGATGCTCAAACCTTCTGATCTCTGGTGTTGCAAACTTACTCAGCCAGTGGAATTTACTTTGATAATTAAATATTGGCACATAGGTACAGAAAATGAGATTAAAATATTGTCAATGATTGTCAGTACCCTTACAAGTTTGTAATATTACTGGATTTTTTCTGTATAGTTTTAGAGAAAAGCTATTGACAGAAGCAACCCAAGATATAGGTTGCACAGCCATGGTTAGACGTGCTCACTATATAGATCAAACCTAACTTTTTCAAGATAAAGTTATAAACAGCACAGTCATAGTTTGAGTTTTAATTCAATTTGTACTGAGAAAAATCTCCATTAGGAGCTTAAAAGTGCCAATATTTTATTCAATAAAATGGAAAAGTTAACCACTGTACTCCCATGTAATATTACTTATAAGCTGACCACTGCTTCCCTCCAGCAAAGCACACAGTGTAAAAACAAATATGGGTACCCTGCGGTCTTAAAATACCAACACATATACCTACCGGAGATAGGTAGGGGAGTTTGAATCCTGCTTCTGGTGCTTTTAGGCTGACATAGGGTTGGAAGAGCTCATAGGCAGCATGTTCCACACTTGAAGAAAGATGGTGGCAAAATGCCTTAGATTGCTTAACTAACCCTTTGACTATTAGGGGCCAGAGGTTAAAGGCCTCCTCAGCCAGAAGAATGGCAACCACAAAAAGGGACCTATAGGGTGTGATGTATAAAGTGTGCATGGGGACGAGGAGGAAGACGATTCGCAGTCCCCTGGTTGGAATGTGAAAACACTGAACACAGATATGATAGAAAATTGTGGCACCTCAGGCAAAACGGATGATTTTTAAAAAATATATATTTTGAAAAAAAAGTTGGAAAATGGTATTTGACTAGAGCAATTATGCCTGTTTTCTTCAAAGAAAATCTTGTGTCTCACACTGCAGATGGGGGCTACAATTAAAGGAGAAAACCCATTTACCGAGAGCTGTTTTCACAGGCTCAATCTTAGACTTGTAGCACCAGATTTTTCAAACTAAGATGCGTGCATTTGTGAGTATACATTTGCGGGTAAATTAGTCTGTGTGGGCACAAACTTGATGTTTCTGTATGCAGGCTGATAACTGGCTGCATGCACATACAAATACATGATTTTCATATGCTTTCAGGAGCCAAATTGTGCTATTGGGATGGGGGTGGAGGAGTCACACCACCACACTGGGATCTCAGATAGGTTAAGTGGGGAAAAAAAAGAGAAGAACTACCAAAGAAGAGATGGAAACTTTAGGATCAAGAGATACCTTGAGCAGCTTAGAAATACCAGAGAGAGATCTGGAACTAGACTCTTACAAGTATCAGCATAACTCATTTTCAATGCCCCTAGTGCTGCTTCATAAGACAAAATTGATTCTTTCCATCCTTGTATGCATTCTTTGTCTAGTTTGTTTTGGTTATGGTCAGATTAAAGCTCTAACACATCTGGAAGTTCCTTAAGCACATTTTCTAAGAATATTATTAATTGAATTCTCCTGAAGTAGCCAACACAATAATAACAGGAAAGAAGATATTACATCTTTCCTTATACCAGTAATGGCACCCAGAACTAGCAGTAACACAAAGCTAGGTGCATACTTTAAGTAATTTTCCAGGGTTTTTCACTCAAATAAAAATCTGATCTCATTCTATCAGAGTCTACACCTGCTTTTTTACTTTATATTCCACGAATATGAAGTAAATAAGCTGATTGGCAAGTATGTTTGTGGAAATGGTGACTTTTAAACAAAAATATTAGTAATTATTCAGGACAGCAAATTTAAAATTCAAAAATGTCTTTTAATCAGGACCATTTTTCTTATCCAGTCAGAGACCAAAATAATATGATGCAACCTATGTGTCCAGTCAAAACTAAAGCACACAGCTGAAATGTAAGATAGCAAGGGTTTTCACTGAACTGCTCTTGAACAATCAACAGACCAAGGATTATTCAGAGACATTTTGATGAATTATTGCAAATGATGCATTCACTTGAGTAAACTGTGACTTACAGACAAATTGTGAGCACAGAGACTAAATTTGTGGAAGAAATTATTCCTTATGACTTCTATCTATAATAGCTTGCAAAAGACTCCCCCCAACAGAATAACTAAGAGTCCACCTGACTAAACTTGTGACGAATGTGGAAAGCTCTGAAATACTGATATGTGATTCTACTTATGGGCAGGCCAATTATTTGTTTCCTTTCAATAATTTCAGACAGCTTTGAAAATTATCACCATCAGATGAGGTGCAGCTGAGGACACCACCATCTTTCTTCTTATAATGTCGTCATTCTCTGGAGTAATAAAATCACGTGGGAGTATAGTGCTTTGACTCACTGTCCTGAAGGGCTTTGCTCTGCAGAACTCTCATGCCTGTATTCCTCTTTAGGAGCACCTTAGTGAGAGGATAACGCTCTTAGGAGCAAACTGGAAGATGGCTGTTCCGCTAACATTCTTTATCTTCATTTTCCCAAACGTCGCTAAGCATGTTTTGCAAAATTAATGGAGTAACAGCAAAATTCCACCAAATTAGGCAGAAGGCTTTCTACAGTACAGTGGTTTGATCAAAATGTCTCTGCCTTAGTCACAATGTAAGAACTTGCTTAAACAAAATTTTATTGGAGTGTTTTTGTGCAGATTTTAGTTCATTAGAATACTTTACTATAAATGATCAATTTTGTCCTTACATGTTAACAACTGTACAGATCTAAAGGTCAGACCTGTATACTATTTCACTCCCCAAATATTGCTTTTTGTTTTCTCCAGCTTTATTTAAATATTTTGATCATAACTCTTGTAGTTTTATTTTTAATGAAGCTTGAATCTTTTGGGGCAATAAATAATGAAACAATCAGAAATGTGTTTCTCATTTGGCTTCCAGATCTAAGGCTTTCCTCCCTCACCCGCCCAATTAGTCTAACATGTTAATTTTCTGGGGCCGGTTTTGTTCAACATCTTTGTTAATGATCTGGATGATGGGATGAATTGCACGCTCAGCAAGTTCGAAGATGACACTAAGCTGGGGGGAGAGGTAGATACGCTGGAGGGTAGGGATAGGGTCCAGAGTGACCTAGACAAATTGGAGGATTGGACCAAAAGAAATCTGATGAGGTTCGACAAGGTCAAGTGCAGAGTCCTGCACTTAGGAAGAAAGAATCCCATGTACCGCTACAGGCTGAGGACCGACTGGCTAAACAGCAGTTCTGCAGAAAAGGACCTGGGGATTACAGTGGATGAGAAGCTGGATATGAGTCAGCAGTGCGCCCTTGTTGCCAAGAAGGCCAACGGCATATTGGGCTGTATTAGTAGGAGCATTGCCAGCAGTTCAAGGGAAGTGATTATTCCCCTCTATTCGGCACTGGTGAGGCCACATCTGGACTATTGTGTCCAGTTTTGGTCCCCCCACTACAGAAGGGATGTGGACAAATTGGAGAGAGTCCAGCTGAGGGCAACAAAAATTATTAGGGTGCTGGGGCACATGACTTACGAGGAGAGGCTAGGGAACTGGGGTTATTTAATCTGCAGAAGAGAAGAGTGAGGGGGATTTGATAGCAGCCTTCAACTACCTGAAGCGGGGTTCCAAAGAGGATGGATCTAGGCTGTTCTCAGTGATGGCAGATGACAGAACAAGAAGCAATGGTCTCAAGTTGCAGTGCGGGAAGTCTAGGTTGGATATTAGTAAACACTATTTCACTAGGAGGGTGGTGAAGCACTGGAATGGGTTACTTAGGGAGGTGGTGGAATCTCCATCCTTAGAGGTTTTTAAGGCCGGGCTTGACAAAGCCCTGAATGGGATGATTTAGTTGGTGTTGGTCCTGCTTTGAGCAGGGGATTGGACTAGATGACCTCCTGAGGTCTCTTCCAACCCTAATATTCTATGATTCTATCATTCTTTAGTCTCAAACTTCACACCACAATGTTTCATTTATAGCTTTTGCATGGCATTCAATGTTCTCTAGAATATCCCTTTACATAAACGCATCTGAGATTTGGTTACTGATTTCCTACATATTTCATACTTGTCTTCATACACATATATATGCTAAGCTGCGTTCACTCATGGAAATGGTGTTTCTTTTGCAGGTGTTTCCCATGTGGTGGTAGTAAATATTTCCTAACAGGTGTGAAGCAGAAAATGTCCAGGGCAGAAATTTAATGCTGAGTGAAAACTGTAAACAAAATTTCTACTCTTCTTTTGTTTGGTATCTCAATACATCTGCTTTGGATATGCTTAAGCCTTCCTGATGGCTGCTTTCTGTGACCATCCCTGATCAATTTTTTTGGCATGAAATGTTTTCACAAAAGTGAGGCCATATGTGATTATTCATGAAGTCAAATTTTAAATTTGCACTCATGACACTATTCATGCAGGAAGTGCTTAGGAACTTATTCAATCAAGGAAGTGGGGAAAAAATGCCATATGACTTTTCTGACCAGTTTAACATATGTTAATCAACATGGCTGAAACAATTAATATTAAATATAGCTGTTTTTATGGATCTGTAGTTCTGAAAAATATTTGCAAAAAAGTGAAATAATTTTGAATAATGAATAAAATTCTAGGAAACTGGGATCTATTTGCAGATTTCCCACAATATGAGCAGAAAGAGATTAAATTAACTGGATAAATTATTGGTTGTGAATTATTCACTCAGTTCTATAGAAAACAGAAATATTTGTGCAGGTTGAATCCTGGAGTAAAAAGTGCAACTTTATTAAATGAGGTCCACTTTCACCAGAGCTGACTTTGGCCCACTATATTTAGTAAGGTTGTATTACATCTATGTTGTCCTGTCATATTTTGACTAATCCATTAATCCTTAGTCCATTACCTATCTGTCATATTCTTGATTAAATCTTAGTGAATAATTGATTTTTTTCAGTTCAAACTGAATCTTGGTGGGGTTTTCTAGCCAAAAAAAAAAAAAAAAAAAAAAAAAAACCACACAACCTGAAAACATTTTGCTTGGGTTGAATGAAATCTATTTAGAATGTCAATTTTAAAGTGACATTTCACATGAGATTTTGAAACAGTTAATTTCAAAACAAAATGTTTGACATTCCCCCAAAATGTTTTCAGCTGAAACTATTTGACAAATTCAACCCAAATTTGTGAATAGTTTTGGTGTCCCCCAAAATGCATTTTTGGTGAATTAAGTGTTTAACAACAACAACAACAAAAATCATCCAGATCCAAGTGTTAATATTTGCAAGATCTTTCAACATATATAACTACATAAGGTTACTATATCTTATAATATATTGAACTATAAAATTGATTATTTTATGTGCAGTTAATATTTATTTACCATCTTTTTCCTTTATAGTGTCTTGCGATGCCTAATTCTTTCTTCCAAGAAGAGAGGTACAGGAGACAGGTGATGCCAATTTCTTTGGGAGTTAGTTGGTAATATTGTGCATACTTAAGTGTTTTGCAATAGCAGAGTGCCTTTACAATACTGGTTATTGGTTACAAGATCCTCAGTAATGCACTATTCTTGTATGTGATGCTACAGCTGGAGTTAGGTGAAATTTTAAACAAAATATAGTTTATTTACAAAAATTACAGTTTTGAGTTGACTGAAACTATTTGTGAATTCAGGTTGAATTTGGCAAATTTTCTCTTTTTTTCTTTTCTTTTTTTTGGGGACTGAAACTATCAAGAATGTAACAGTTTCAAACTTGGAGGATTTTGAAATTTTAGCTAGATTTTAAAAAAAAGTAAAATGCCATCGGAAAACAAAACAGGGGGAAACCCCAACAATACTGTTTCAGGTCAAAGTAAACATGTAGTTTGACCTGAAATTAATTTTTGGGTTTTTTTTGTTCTGCTGAGAAAAACTGAGACATTTTTTCTGCTCCTTGATCTAAAACTTTTTTTTTTTTTTTTAATATTTCAGTTTGGTGGCTGAACAAAACATCAATTGTTGGCTTGGCTCTAGCTACAGCATCTTTGGAGTTACAATATAGAATATAGCTAATTCTCTTTTACTGGAGGGAGTAGGGATTGCAACTGAAAAACTTGTTAATATCTCCTTGTCTACTATTATAGTATATTCCCTTTTAATATAAATAATTACTAAATGCAATTACAGTGGTAAAAAGTTCCAAGCAAAATTGTGGGATACCAGAGTCCTAGAAATTTCAAGGTGCATAGAGAGGCATAGCCTATGAATAATTGTTTGTGTGGATAGCTGTTTTATCTAATCTTGCCATGGATATTATTGAGAGGGCAACGAGGAAATATTCTTGCATGCAAGGATATTTAATTTTTTGGCTTTGAAGACTATAAATTTGTTCCTTATTGACAGAGATTAGTTTCAGTTTCTTTCTTACTCACAGACTCTTGGCGTAAACTGATGTTCATTTCTGAACTTACATCTTTCTCTTGCTCTCCTTTCTCACTCTGATGGCGACACACACACACACACACACGTGAACGCAAAGGAAGTTGCTGACTTTTGCCTAACTTTAGGAAAGAATGAAGAACTGCAGTTGGCTCATTATTGTGTTCTGAAAGCAAGATCTATGGAAACAACTCTGTGTAGTGTGTCAAGTCTGTATCTGCTTTGGGAGAACACCTCAAGAGCAAGTCATGAAATTCCAAGAGAGTAGTTCGCATGGGAGATCAAGGTAGATGGGATGTGACATGCTAACTAGACATGTTATTTTAAACCTGATCCCATGAGGATAAAGACTTGTTTGCTGCTTCCTCTCGCAAAGTTCTGATTTTCAGTGCCAATAAGGGGTTGGTTGAAGGCAGGATGCATTCTTTGTAATTTTTTGATAGACAAATTATAATTGGAGGAGTATGACCAGTAATAAGTCTAACAGATAGCATGTAAAGACTAGCAGTCAGATGTGCCCTTCAGTTTGAAAAAGATATGTTTAGTTCAGCCTGCATCCCGAATTCATGGCATTTTGCCCAGAGAGTGAAATCTAGCCCAACAATAAATCACTAGAATTTTCTCTGTTTGACTGTATTAAAGCAATATCCTGAAAAAGCAAGGACCACCAACAAAGCTGTTTCAGCACCATATATCTCCAGTAACTAAATCACTTGTATCTTTACAACATCAACTGTTACTTATCTGAGTACATTGTTTAGTAATATAGGATTGTGCTGTGCATCACCCAACAATTTGTGCTTAATTTTCAGAAATGCCCTATCTAGTTTTCCTGGTTAATGTTTTGCCAAAGCAGTATTGGAACTATATTTAGTTGTTCTCACATGTTGCAAAGCTTCTAATCTTGGTATGAAAATTCTAACCACCATTTCCTGATGCCTTATCTCTTAATTTTTTAAAAAAAGTTATAATTGAAATTTGCTCTAAACTGAAAGATTGGAGCAGTTTAAAGGGCAACTGATTATATTGCTAAAGTTTTCCACTGTTTGAGCCCAGTGCTGTTGGACTTGACATGTTTTCTGGCATTTATGGATCTTCAGACACATTTCGCTTTTACTGTATAACAATATTTAAAATCCTGCGCGGTTTGTTTTCTTACTGTGGAAAATAGAACAAAATGACAGTCTTCAAAGAATTCAAGTCAATTCTTTACGCATATTAGCATATGTCCAGTCTTTTTTCCCCCCTAAAAAAATGGTGAAAAGTTTCCTAGAAAACATCCAACTACTGACAGGCATTGCTGGAAGTAACTATGTGAGTTCAGAAAATCAGGGTTCTAGTTATAGGCATTGTAGCATTGATAGGAAGGGTAAGTAGGCTGGGTCTTAAGGTTAAAAGATCTGGGTGCAAATCCTCCTGGTTCAACCACAGACTTCCTGTGCCTCAGTTCCCTATCTGCAAAATGGGGACAACATTTCCCTACCTCACAGTGGTGTTGCTCTAGGTTAAGAGCCATTAATGATTGTGAAGCGCTCAGATACTAGGGTGATAAGGGCCATATTAGTATCTAAGTAAATAAAATAATGAAATTGTATAAATGATAGTCAAAAATGAATCCTTTCGTTCACAGACACAGGGAGAGAATGCTGTGCATCATGGGATATGTAGCTTGGCTGCAGAGAGATGGGCCTATCAGGGTGAATGGGGGTATGAAAAACCTGGAATTAGAACTCCTGGGGGGCACCAAGGCAGATCATACAGACTTAGAGATTAATATTGATCAGAATAAAACTATTTCATTTAGATTTTCCTGATGGAAATGTCAGTAGAAATCGATCTCTTCCCACAGAAAACTTCAATTTTGACAAAACCCCCTTTTCCAATGGGAATGTGGGGATTTTTGTTCAATTTTTTTTTATCAACCATCATTTTAGGAAGTAACGTGTCAAAACAGGAAGGGAAGAAAGAAGGTAAAATACATATCTGTCTTGATTTGAATATTTGTGTCACAGGATCTGAATCACTCAGAATGTGGTACTGACCACAGTTGTCGGAGACAGGAAATTGGATGAGGTGAATCTCAGGGTTGATCCAATATGGCAACTCAATGTTCCTACGTGTGACAGGGTGTACCTGGCCTTTGCAGCTCTCTATAGGAGACCCTGTGATCTTACTGCACCATACCCCAGGAAGCTGCAATGTGCAAGGAATTACCACATTGCAGTTTCCCAGATCCCCATACCAACGAAGGTGGATCCTCCAGGCCTACCTAGAGAGGCCTCATTGGGGCAGCCATCTTGAAAATTACAGAGATCTGGTCCTTGAAGGGGTGGCAACAGCCAGCAGGCTCAGATAAAAGTTGCTGCGGGTCCTAGCAGGACAGTCTCTGGCTGGGGCTAGAGGAGCAGGGAAGCATGTCCCTCTTTGGCCAAAGCTGTCTGAGGACTAGCCAGGTTTTCTCTCTGGCTGCACTTGCATAGCTAGGTTCACAGGGAGAGAGGGACCTGAGAATCTTGGCCCTGAGCTAAGCGTGAAGATAAACAGGCCGGGTGAGAAGAGGCCCAGAGAAGCAGCAGTAACAAATTTAATTGAGGGGTACATGGCTGCTGTGTATAGGGTCCCGGGGTTGGAACCCTGAGTAGTGGGTGGGCCTGGGTTCACGCATCAGCCAACAGCAAAATGGTGTAAATGCCAAGAAGGAGGACAGGGCTCATTTGGAAGCACGATTGAAGGTCTGAATTTAAAGGGTCCAGAACCAGGGCTATAGAGATCAGAGAGACCATTTATTTGTTGGATTCCTGTCTACCCTGGAAGGGGTTCACTTTGACTGTGTGACCTGGGGGGCTGAGCCACTGAAGACCCACCAAGTGAGGTAGACAAACTATCAGGGCTCCAGGAGCAGGAAAAGGACTGCAATACCATGCCCGGCCATAAGGAGGCACTCAATAAATGAGTGTCCCCTGTTACACTATGGTTAGCAGAAGCGTATAGAAGAAGAGTATGCAAGCACTGGGAAATAAGCATGTGAGGGTAAACTTAAATATTGCTTAAAAGTTACCTTTGTTTTGCTGAGGGAAAGGAACCAAGAAGTTAAAATATGCATAGTGTGTTAGCAAAGAGGAAAGCTGAAAGAAAGTTTAAGTTGAACAAGTGGAACTTTATTAAACCCTGTGCAATGCTCTGTCCATGTGGCTGCTTTGCTTCCAGCCTAATTACCCCAGCATCCCAGGTTTCACTGGTGTCCCTCTGGGAAAATGGGGCCTCTGACTCTAGTTCCACTGATCATGATACATCTTCCCTATTTTACAAACATTTCAGTATAAACATTAAAACCAAATAATTAATTCCCAGATCCCCATACCATCTTCCTTTTGCCAGGGGTTTGCTAGCACATAGCTGAGTTGGAGTCTCATCTTTACCATAGACTCAGCTGGTTACGTAGTCTTTGAGATAGTTTTGTCTTTTAAACGGACAACCACAGTAGGAGTGACCTGTCTCTATGTCCCTGTCACTTGTCTCTGAGTGTAGCAAACTATTCTCTGTGAAGTCTCCTCCTTTCCTGTAGGGTTGTCCTCTGGCTGGTTCTCCATTCTGTGATGATCTCTGTAGGCCCTCTCAGGGTTGTCTGCTGGATCCTAAGTGCCTCCATTGGATCTCTTATCCCTTTTGTGTAGTCACCTCCTATCACCTGGGTGCCACTGCCCCCCTCATGACTCATTGAATCCACTCCTCCTAGTGTCTCTCTAATGGCTGGACCCTCACAGGGGTGCCTTTTCAAGGGCTAATAGGTCCTTGGATGATCTACTGTACTCTGTTGCCTGCTTTCTTTGATTGTTGGCCATCTCCACCCTTCTGGCCGCAAAGGTCTCCCCACATTGGTGCAGGATTTTGGTCCTATGTCCCATCACCACTTGTCCTGGAGTGTTTTGGCACTCGTGATGGGGCATTCCTGTGTGCCAAAAATGCTAACAAGGGGTCTGAACCAGCTGATTCCACCTTACCATTACTCTGTGGGTTAGCTGGGGAGGAATTCTGATGGTCAAACTCCCATTTAAGTGCAAATTCCTTGAATTCTTCTGAGGCAAATTGGGATCTGTTGGTGAATACAGAGTCCAGAATGCTGTAACTTGCAAAGTGGGCCTCCAGTTTCCCAGCCACTGATTTGCTTTTGTATCAGGCAGGGCATCAGCCTCCCTGAAATTTGAATAGTTGTCCACTGTAATAAAGTATTGCTTTTAACTGAAGGTAAGTAATACCACCATTACCCATGTTCAGGTGGGCAGCTTAAATGGTAACAGAGTCTCTTTCTGATGTCAGTTATCACATGACCGGCAGGTATCACACCCTTCTGTCAAGGAAGGGAGTTGTGTATTAATTCCCACCCAGTAAATACACTCTCAAGCCTGTCTGTCTAAGGCCTGGTCTACACTACGGGATTAATTCGGATTTAGCAGCGTTAATTCGAATTAACCCTTCACCCGTCCACACTACAGAGCCATTTAGTTCGAATTAAAGGGTGCTTTAAATCGATTTCTGTACTCCACCTCGACGAGCGGAGTAGCGCCAAAATCGATTTTGTTAATTCGAATTAGGGTTAGTGTGGCCGCACACCACCGAATTAATGTGGTTAAAATAAATGGGGTGGTGTGGCCGCACACCACCGAATTAATGTGGTTAAAAACCGAATTAATGTGCTTAGTGTGGCCGCGCACAATCGAATTCATACAACCTGTTTCCCAAATTCGAATTATCTAAATTCGGATTAATCCCGTAGTGTAGACATACCCTAAGGCAGCTGTCAATGCCCAGAAATGAGGCATGTATTTTCTGCACAATATCCTTATGTAATGAGGCAGAGACAATAGCTCTGCCCTTGAAATATGATTCCATCCTGTACACTCAGCTCATCTTTAAATTGAAAATTCAACATTGTTTCGCACACTGGAGTTGGTATTGTTCCTTGTTGCTTCCTTGTCCCAACAACCTGAACCTGATATGCTTTTGCAGTCGAGGAGGGAGTCATAATGTCATCACTGCTGTCTGATGTGCCATCCCCCTCTTGTAAAGTCTGAATCTTTCTGAGACCTTCCTCTGCTCTTGCACACACTGCTAAAATGTTTCAACTTGCCACATTCCCTGCAATGCTATCCTAGAGGCACTTCTCCTTTATCCTCTCATGCTGTCCTCCCATCGTCAGTGCATCTTACTATGGGTATGGAACCCTGTCCATCTGTTTTCCTTTGCTGTTGTCTCACAGCATGTACTTCTGGAGGTGTTGTGTCTCCTAGGGCTTTCATCCTTTCTCTTGAAGCTTCTGCTGCATGCCCTGTATCTAAGCCTGTCTAATATGTGCTCACCTCTGTGGAATAGCCACTTCCATAGGTGATGGAACTAGGGATGCTGGGGTGCTGCTTCACCCACTGGCTTGAAGTGGTTTCCATTATATACAGGGTTTACAGTTTGGTTCAATGGCTCTTAGCACCCCCATTATACAAATTGTTCCAGCACCTCTGGGTGACCATCCATCCACCAGGTCTAGGTGGGCAAGGCTAGGTTTGTGTCAGCAAAATCTAGGCCTCTGGGGGGGCTTCAAACAAAGATCCATGGCTCATGCTATCAGAGCCGGCTCCAGCATTTCTGCCGCCCCAAGCGCGCAAAAAAAAAAAAA
>NW_020664393.1:24714974-24932635 GCF_002925995.2 Terrapene triunguis
AAAAAAAGCTGCGATCGCGTTCCGGCGGCGGCAATTGGGGAAGAGAAAAAAAAAAAAAGCCGCGATTGGCGGCGGCAGTTCAGCGGCAGGTCCTTCGCTCCTAGAGGGAGTGAGGGACCTGCCACCCCTGAATTGCCGCAGGTGCCGCCCCCCTCCCTTGGCCGCCCCAAGCACCTGCTTGTTAAGCTGGTGCCCGGAGCCGGCCCTGCATGCTATCAGCTGCTGCACTGCAGACAACTCACAGCTCAGATGCTACCACCATGTTTTGTTCACAGTGTGATGCTGACGGCAGATTAAGGGGAACAAGTGGAAGTTGATTGCACTCAGCACTACCCACTCTGTCCATGTTGCTTCCAGCCTAACTCCCTGCACTCTCTGTTCCACTGGTGTGCCATCAATAACAATCCTGTCAGAGAATATGGGTACTCTGACTCTAGCTCCACTGATCACAATACAGAGACAATTGAAGATAGGGAGGAATTTACATTTTTCTGGTTGTAAAGAGGAAAGGGGAAACACCTATGAAAGCAGCTACGTAGAAGGATAGGAGTCAGTGAAAAAGCATGAAAAGCAAGCTAAAGGAAAAGCAAGAAGACCACAGAATAACATTGTAGTGGTGGCAGCAACTCTATTCAATTTCCTTCCAAGACCCATTGGCCTAGTCTGGAATTTTTACTAAAGCAATAGACTTACCATAAGAGATGAGCAATGTGAGGCCTTAAGATGGACCAGTGCCTCAGCATGCTCACTCAGGGAGTACTTCCATTGGCTTTTGGAAGTAAGGAATTTCACATCAGGCGTGTAGTAATATCACTCCTAATTTGTCAAACAATAATGCACCAGAGCTTTCAGAGATACAGAGGTAGTTCAGCAGCCGTTAACTCTGCTTTGTCTAACCTTGTAAGGTGACTGTTTCACTGTAAATTAACCACAGCAATGTCAAACAGAGAATAATTCATATCCAGATCATCAGACCATCATCAGCTGTAAACTATATGGCTACAGGGAGCACAATGATGGGTATTGCAAGTTGATGGTATTTGTGATTTGCTAGTTCAATATTGTTTCCATGGTGTGGTAACATCTGTGGTAACACCCATGCTGTGGTAATATCATTAAAGTTAATATTGTATGTTATAAGGGTAATAAAAATAATGTCTTATATTAATGGTGTGTGAAAGTACCAAAAAAATGTAATTGTATGAAAAAATATTTGCAATGCTATGGCTTTTTGTGAAATGTTAGTGAAGTGACTACTGTCACATCAAAATGAGGATGGAGAATTTGCCTCAGCTCCTCAGCTCCATTCAGAGCTCCAGAGGTGAAGGATGGGGATAAAAGTGTCTTTAAGTTATCATTGCCACTCCCCTGATCTCTGGGCCGCTGAGAGCTGGGTCAGTCCCTTGCTCAAGTTAAAACATTTTTGGCCACACTGCATCCTGCCTCCAATGTGGGGACAGGATTGGTAGAGTTTGCTATGAAGGGATTATCAGGCAAGGAATCCTCTCTACCAGTTGCCTCCAGGCTCACAGTCACTATGAAATGTCCCATTTCTTCACTTGTGTCTATGAAATTCTTAAAAACCCCACCTGAAGGAGAAAGATGTACAAAGCCCTCCATCCTTTGCAATATTTTTGCAAAATTCGACCAAATTGTGAAAAGTTCTAAATTTGAGGTATTCAAATTGTATTGCAAGTTTCCCACAGCTTTAGGTGATGTTAACAAAGTGTCACAAAGCACCCAACAATTTTGTCTTCTTCTGTTAGGCTTGACTCTGCAAAGGGATCTGTTGGGGTGGAACCATATGCTCCTGTAGAATCTCACTGCAGTGCAGTTTTAAGAGTCTGAAGAAGTGAAATTATCTGGAGAAGACCCTATTAGGCCAAAGGGAACTAAACTGGCAAAAAGATCTGGTCACATGGGAGATCTGGGCCTGAACCACTTTGTTTTAGTACTTGCTGGTATCAGTGGGATACAAGGGAGCACAACACATATTTCCATCAGTGAACTGTCCCTCAGAGTAGCAGCCGTGTTAGTCTGTATCTGCAAAAAGAACAAGAGTACTTGTGGCACCTTAGAGACTAACAAATTTATTTGAGCATAAGCTTTCGTGGGCTACAGCCCACTTCATCAGATGCGTAGAATGGAACATAAAGTAAGAAATATATATACATACAGAGAACATGAAAAGGTGGAAGTAGCCATACCAACTGTAAGAGGCTAATTAATTAAGATGAGCTATTAGCAGGAGAAAAAAAATTGTAGTGACAAGAAGGTGTGAGGATATTTAACATGGGGAAATAGACTCAATATGTGTAATGACCCAACCACTCCCAGTCTGTATGCAAACCCAAGTTAATAGTATCTAGTTTGCATATTAATTCAAGCTCAGCAGTTTCTTGTTGGAGTCTGTTTTTGAAGCTTTTCTGTTGCAAAATTGCCACCTTTAAGTCTGTTACTGAGTGACCAGAGAGGTTGAAGTGTTCTCCTACTGGTTTTTGAATGTTATGATTCCTGATGTCAGATCATGTTTTTCAGCTCTCTTCTCTTCTCTTTTTCTTTATAATACAGTCAGAATAAATTCAGTTAATTCAACATCATGCCCCTATATGTTGCCCTTTACGACAGTTACACTTTGCCCCTCCCCCCTCAGATGCAAATATACCCACATTCAATAACATATGGTTGAGTTTTTCAAAGTTGACTAGGGGAATTTAGCCACACAGGTTCTATTAATCACTCAGTTTTGTGGCTAGATCCTCCAGACAGCTCTGCAATTCTCAACCACAGACTTTTGTACATTTGGGAACACTGCTTCTTCTTCTTGGCACTACAGCATTGAAGATATGCCGAAGAATCTCAGGATCAAATTTTCAAATGTGCTTCCAAGCATGCACTGCCAATGTTTTCACACGTACTTGTAGTGTGTGAGCACCTTCCTTGTACTTCAGAAGGTCATTTGCATGTGTAATAACTGTGCAAACAACAGCTTTTTGTGTTTGCATTTCTATACACAGAAGTATGTTTTGCATAAAAATGAAACACACAAATCTTGCAGGTACAATAGTTGTCCCTAGCTTTTCCTCCAAGAACTGCTCTCACAATTCACTGCAATTGCTTTCTTTCTGAATAAATCTGTTTACAAGTAGCTGCTGAGAAAATTTCACAAAATAACACATATTCCTCAAATGACATGACAAACTATCCAAACCAGAGGTGAAAGTAAGCCGGTCCGGTCCGGTCTGGTATGGAGTACCGGCAAGAGCTGGTATGCCATGCAGAATCAGACCGGCTTTCCCAGGCTGGCGCTTTAAAAGGCCCAGGGCTCCCTGCAGCAGCTGGAGCACCTGGCCCTTTAAATCACCTCCCGAGCCCCGGGGCTTCAGCAGCCGGGCTCGGGTGGTGATTTAAAGGGCCCAGGGCTCCTGCTGCTGCGGGGAGCCCTTTAGAGTGCCACCCCAGCCCTGCCACCTACCCCTGGGCTCAGGCAGCCAGGCTCGGGCAGTGATTTAAAGGGCCCGGGGCTCCTGACGCTGTGGGGAGCCCTGGCCCCTTTAAAGCGCCACCCGAGCTTGGCTTCTGGAGCTCTGGAGTAGCGGCGGCAGGGCTCCATTGGCGATTTAAAGGGCCCGGAACTCTGCTGCAGTAGCGGCGGCCAGAGCCCCAGGCCCTTTAAATCGCCCCTCAGCCCCGGGGCTCCGAGCCGCCTCTGTAGCTGGTAGCTCCGGGGGTGATTTAAAGGCACTGGGGCTCCCAGCCGTAGCCGGAACTGGGCCTTTAAATCAAGATTTAAAGGCCCTGCCTCTTCCGGTTGAGGCCACGCCCCTGCTCAGGACTCCGGCGTACCGGTAAATCCTTTAAGTTACTTTCACCCCTGATCCAAACTAGGTAACAAGGAGTTTCTCTAACTATTACATAGTGTGATGCAATGTGAATACTTTTTAGGGTTCTAATCCATGAGGCTGTTTGTTCAGCAAAATAGTTTGCTACTGGCTAGACTGATTGCTCTTTCAATACTGTAAATCAAACATACCCTGAGGCCTCAAGATGAGAAAAATAAATATTTGCAAAAAGTGGCTGTATTCCTTAGACTGGTTCCTCTGAGACTTTTCATTTTCCTGCTTCTACGCTTATTAAAAACATACAAGCAGAATGCAGTGAGTGGTACTGGTGTGACATACAGGGGCACAATCCAGACTAGTGGGGGCGCTGTCTCACCCTTGCCTTGAAACCTTGGGTATCTTACAATAGAATCATAGAACATTAGGCTTGGAAGAGACCTCAGGAGGTCATCTAGTCCAACCCCCTGCTAAAAGCAGGACCAACACCAACTAAATCATCCCAGCCAGGGCTTTGTCAAACCGGGCCTTAAAAAGATCCCACCACCTCCCTAGGTAACCCATTCTAGTGCTTCACCACCCTCCTAGTGTTAACTGTCACCACTGAGAACAGCCGAGCTCCATCCTCTTTGGAACCCCCCTTCAGGCAATCAGGTCGGTCAAATCCCCCCTCACTCTTCTCTTCTGCAGACTTAATAAGCCCAGTTCCCTCAGCCTCTCCTCATAAGCCATGTGCCCCAGGCCCCTAATCATTTCTGTTGCCCTCCATTGGACTCTCTCCAATTTGTCCACATACTTTCTGTAGTGGGGAGCTCAAAACTGGATGCAATACTCCAGATGTGGCCTCACCAGTGCCAAATAGAGGGGAATAATCACTTCCCTTGATCTGCTTGCAATGCTCCTACTAATGCAGACCAATATGCCGTTAGCCTTTTGGCAACAAGGGCACACTGCTGACTCATATCCATCTTCTTGCCCACTGTAATCCCCAGGCCTTTTCTGCAGAACTGCTGCTTAGCCAGTTGGTCCCGAGCCTGTAGCGGTGCATGGGATTCTTCCATCCTAAGTGCAGGACTCTGCACTTATCCTTGTTGAACCTCATCAGATTTCTTTTGGCCCAATCCTCCAATTTCTCTAGGTCACTCTGGACCCTATCCCTGCCCTCCAGTTTATCTACCTCTCCCCCCAGTTTAGTGTCATCCACGAACTTGCTGAGGGTGCAATCCATCCCATCATCCAGATCATTAATGAAGATGTTGAACAAAACCGACCCCAGGGGCACTCCGTTTGATCCCCGCTGCCAACAAGACATCAAGCTATTGATCACTACCCATTGAGCCCGATGATCTAGCCAGCTTTCTATCCACCGTATAATCCATTCATCCAATCCATACTTCTTTAACTTATTGGCAAGAATACTGTGGGAGACCGTATCAAAAGCTTTGCTAAAGTCAAGGAATATTACGTCCACTGCTTTCCCCATATGCACAGAGCCAGTTATCTCATCATAGAAGGCAAACAGGTCGGTCAGGCATGACTTGCCCTTGGTGAATCCATGTTGACTGTTCCTGATCTCCCCTCCTCTGCTCCAAGTGCTTCAAAATGGATTCCTTGAGGACCTGCTCCATGATTTTTTCCGAGGACCGAGGTGAGGCTGACTGGTCTGTGGTTCCCTGGAATTTCCTTCTTCCCTTTGTTAAAGATAGGCACTATATTTTCCTTTTTCCAATCATCTGGGACCTCCCTCAATTGCCACCAGTTTTCAAAGATAATAGCCAATGGCTCTGCAATCACATCAGGCAGCTCCCTCAGCACCCTCAGATGCATTGCATCCGGCCTCATTGACTTGTGCATCTCCAGCTTTTCTAAATATTCCTTAATCTGTTCTTTCACCACTGAGGGCTGCTCACCTCCACCCCATACTGTGCTGCCCAGTGCAGCAGTCTGGTAGCTGACCTTGTCTGTGAAGACCGAGGCAAAAAAAGCATTGAGTACTTCAGCTTTTTCCACATCATCTGTCACTAAGTTACCTCCCCCATTCAGTAAGGGTCCCACGCTTTCCCTGACCACCTCCTTGTTGCTAACATACCTGTAGAAACCCTTCTTGTTACACTTTACATCCCTTGCTAACTGCAACTCCAATTGTGCTTTGGCCTTCCTGATTACACCCCTGCATGCTCGAGCAATATTTTTATACTCCTCCCTAGTCATCTGTCCAAATTTCCACTTCTTGTAAGCTTCCTTTTGTGTTTAAGCTCACCGAAGATTTCTCTGTTAAGTCAAGCTGGTTGCCAGCCATATTTGCTATTCTTTCTGCATATCGGGATGGTTTGTTTCTGTGCCCTCAATAAGGCTTCTTTAAAATACAGCCAGGTCTCCTGGACTCCTTTCCCCCCTATTGTTGTTCTCCCAGGGATTCCTGCCCATCAATTCCCTGAGGGAGTCAAACTCTGCCTTTCTGAAGTCCAGGGTCTGTATTCTGCTGCTCTCCTTTCTTCCTTTTGCCAGGATCCTCATCTCGACCATCTCATGGTTACTGCTGCCCAGGTTGCCACCTACTTCTACTTCCCCTACCAATTCTTCCCGGTTTGTGAGCAGCAGGTCAAGAGGAGCATGGCCCCTAGTTGGTCCCTCCAGCACTTGCACCAGGAAGTTGTCCCCAAAACTCTCCAAAAACTTCCTGGATTGTCTGTGCACTGCTGTATTGCTCTCCCAGCAGATGTCAGGGTGATTGAAGTCCCCCATGAGAACTAGGGCCTGTGATCTGGAAACTTCTGTTAGTTGTCCGAAGAAAGCCTTGTCTACCTCCTCCTCCTGGTCTGGTGGTCTATAGCAGACACCCACCATGACATCACCCTTGTTGCTCTTGCCTCTAAACTTAACCCAAAGACTCTCAACAGGCTTTTCTCCAGTTTCATACTGGAGCTTTGAGCAATCATACTGCTATCTTACATACAGTGCAACTTCTCCAACTTTTCTCCCCCACCTGTCCTTCCTGAACAGTTTATACCCATCCATGACAGTGCTCCAGTCATGTGAGTTACCCCACCAAGTCTCTGTTATTTCAATCACATCATAGTTCCTTGACTGTACCAGGACTTAATTCTTACTGCTTGTTTCCCAGGCTTCTTGTGTTCGTATACAGGCACCTAAGATAACTAGCCGATTGCCCTACTTTCTCAGTATGAATCAGGAGGCCTCCCCTGTTGCGCCATCCTCCTTGTGTTTCCTCCCAGTATCCCACTTCCCCACTTACCTCAGGGCTTAGATCTCTATCCCCCGGTGAACGTAGTTTAAAGCCCTCCTCACTAGGTTAGCAAGCCTGCCTGCAAGGATGCTGTTCCCTCTCTTCGTTAGGTGGATCCCATCTCTTCCTAGCAATCCTTCTTCCTGGAACAGCATCCCATGGTCAAAGAATGCAAAGCCCTCTCTCCGACACCACCTGTGTAACCACACATTTACCTCCACAATTTGATGGTCCCTACCTGGGCCTTTTCCTTCAACAGGGAGGATGGCCGAGAACACGACTTGTGCCTCAAACTCCTTTATTCTTCTTCCTAGAGCCACATAGTCTGCAGTGACCCACTCAAGGCCATTCTTGGCTGTATCATTGGTGCTCACGTGGAGAAGTAGGAAGGGGTAGCGGTCCGAGGGCTTGATCAGTCTCGGCAGACACTCTGTCACATCACAGGCAAGCAGGACACTTCTCGAGTTTCCCGGTCTGGACGACAGATGGATGACTCCATTCCCCTTAGGAGGGAGTCCATGACCACTACCACCTGTCTCCTCCTCTTGGGAGTGATGGTCATGGAACCCCCATCCCTAGGACAATGCATTCCATGCTTTCTGGTCAATGGGGTCTCCTTCTGATCCCTTCCCTCAGATGACTCTTCCAAACCATTCTCCACTGTAGTACCTGTGCAGAGAGCCCGAACACGGTTTCTTACCTCTATCTGAACTGGGGATACATGGGTTCTCCTCTTTCTTCTTCTGGAGGTCACATGCTGCCAATTTTCTTCTCCGTTCTGCACTGCCCTCTCTGATTCTTCAGCATGCTGTGCCTGCAGTACCAAACGTTTACTTCTATCCAGAAAGTCTTCATTTTCTCTGATGCAACACAGGGTTGATACTTGGGTCTCTAGTCCTTAAACCTTCTCTTCCAATATGGAGACCAGCTTGCACTTCATACAGACGAATTCGCTTCTATCCTTTGGAAGAAAGACAAACAAGGCATATCCTGTGCAGGTCACAACAGCTGATCACTCACTATCCATATTGTCTTCCTACTAAGAGCCTCCTCAGATGTTGTATTTACTGCTCACAGAAGCCTGAAAGGCAAAAACTCTGTGGGAACTCCCCCCAGGCAAACTCCCTCCATTTGCAGCTGGCTGCTTTTTTATAAGGCTGCTGGCTCGAAGCACTTGCCCTGGCTTAAAGCCTTCCCTCCAATCAACCACTCAAGGCCCACTTGGAACAAAGCACTCCCAGTTCACACTTTTCAAATAAACGAACACATGGTCAAACAGTCCCTGCAACTAGCACCAGTCAACAAATGGTCACAACAGACAGACACTCAGATATTCACCCCACCAGCTCATAACACAGCCCCCCTAATGCAGCACTCACTGTAGCTCCTCTTGGACAGTTCCCAGGCAAACTTCCTCTGTTTGCTTCTTCTCTGTTCGCAGCTGCAGCTGTTCGCTGCAATGCCTTGCTGGAGTAGCCCCACCTGGGCTGCTCACAAGCAGCCTTCCAGCATGCAAACCACACCCTGAGTGTCTGTAAATGCAGCCTGCCAGCTACACCTTGGCTCTCACCAGCCTTGTTTATACTGCAGGGTGACCCCATCACATCCCCAGTCCTGTATCTTCCCCAGGCATGTATGTCCTGTACTGCCCAGCCCTCTCCAGGACAGTACACATATATTAAATCCACTATCCCTTTAAGGGAATAATATGTCAGTTTATTATTTTAAATGGTTACCCAAACATTTCAGTTTAAACATGCTGGATTAGACAAAACAGCAAAACAAGTTTATTGACTACAAAGGGGTAGATTTTAAGTGTGTCCATGAAATTCTAAAATTTCCACTGTGAAGGAGAAAAATATGCAAAGATAGGTATCAGTGCAACTGAATGAATTGCCAGCAAGTTGTAGATCAAAGAAAAAGACACAGAAAGAGAGAAGGGAGAGGGTTAATTCACTCCAAAGAGTATTTTGTATGTGTTGCACATTCAGAGTGTGTGTGCATCTGAGAGACACACAACCATTCCCAGAGAGTAATTATCAGTGGTTCACTGTTAAGTTGGAAGGGCATATCAAGTGGGATCCCGCCAGGATCAGTTCTGGATCCAGCTCTGTTCAATATCTTTATGAATGATTTAGACAATGTCATAAAGAGTACACTTGCAAGTTTGAGGATAAGACCAAGCCGGGGGGGGGGAGGGGGGTTGCAAGTGCTTTGGAGGATAGGATTAAAATTCAAAATGATCTGGGCAAACTGGAAAAATGGTCTGAATAGGATGAAATTCAATAAGGATAAATGCAAAGTTCTCCACTTAAGAAGGAACAATCAGCCGCACACATACAAAATGTGAAATGACTGCCTAGGAAGGAGTATTGAGGAAAGGGATCTGGGGGTCATAGTGCATCACAAGCTAAATATGAGTCTACAGTGTAACACTGTTGTAAAAAGGCAGACATCATTCTGGATGTATGAGCAGGAGTGTTTGTAAGCAAGACACAAGAAGTAATTTTTCTGCTCTACTCCACATTGATTAGGCCTCAACTGGAGTATTGTGTTCAGTACTGGGTGCCACATTTCAGTAAAGAGGTGGAAAAATTGAAGAAAGTCCAGAGAAGAGCAACAAAAATGATTAAAGGTTTAGAAAACATGATCTATGAGGGACGATTGGAAAAAAACCTGGGTTTGTTTAGTCTGGAAAAGAGAAGACGGGGGAGGGGGGGCAGACATGATAACAGTTTTCAAGTACATAAAAAGTTGTTAGAAGGAGGAAGGAGGGAAAATTGTTCTTCTTGACCTCTGAGGATAGGACAAGAAGCAATGGGTTTAAATTGCCGCAAAGGAGGTTTAGGTTGGACATTAGGAAAAACTTCCTAACTGTCAGGCTGGTTAAGCACTGGAATAAATTGCCTGGGGAGGTTGTGGAATCTCCATCAGTGGAGATTTTAAAGAGCAGGTTAGACAAACACCTGTCATGGATGTTCTAGATAATACTTAGTCCTGCCATGAGGGCAGAGGACTGGACTAGATGACCTCTCAAGATCCTTTGGTGGCCCCTGTGGGGCTTTGTTGTGGTGAAGAATCACAGTGTGCAATTCTGCCCTGGCCATGATCCCTCCAGCCTCTACTCTACCTATGTTCTGCCACAGATCCCTGTGCACTTGTTGATGGGGAGGTGGCACAAATGCCCCCTGCACAAGAGATATGCTCCAGGGTAGGGAACGTATGCCTGTCCTTTAGCACATTTACACAGGTGTGTCTGGTACAAAGGGGCCATAGGGCTCCATTGTGTTCTTGCTGCGCTGAGGGACTAGACTACTGACTGACATACAGAGGGACTTGACAACCAATATCATGCATGAGGTGGAGCAGTGCACGAAGAGGTTGGTGGGCTGCCTAGAGAAATGATGGATTATGCCAGTGGATCTGTGCCACTGGCTCAAAACCTCCAATAGGAGGAGATGCAGAAGGTCCCACCCTCAAGCTGTAGTAGTGGCTGCATTGCAGGTACAAAGACACATTGCATTTTTATCTGCATAGTGGGCAGAAGAATTACGGTGACCTAATTTGTGTACTTTACTTTAAAATGAAATCTGTGCATTAAAGTGTAGTTGTATTCTGTAAATTCTGTGAAAATAGCATCCTAGAGTTCCATCGTCATTGTACCTCAGTTATTGCCAGCTTAGACTTACACCGTTTAAAAGCTAAAAGTGTGTATGTGGGAGGCGGTTGTTTTCTTCAGACCTGCAAACTCCACCTGGGATCTGAAAGTCAAGCTGGCTTTCCTTTTCACTCATTGTCACCAGTAACAAAGATTCTGCAGGCAATACCCTTGCTCACCTGTGCAACCACACTGAGTTCAATTAGGAAGCACAAGTATAACTGAGTCTCTCAACTAGGATTGTATAAGTGTTACTGAGGGCATAATTTGGAGGTTAGGTAACAATTTTTGATGAATGATTCAGCCAAAATACAATCCTATTCCCCCCCTCTCTCAGTTGTCTTGGCTCTGCAGGTGTGAAAACAAACAAATAAATCTGCCACAGATGTTAAACAGATATAACTGAAGCAGAGCTGGGCAAATATGGCTAACTGTGTTCAAACATTTATGCCAGTTCCAGTCAGTAATCTGGTTCCACCACATTCATGCCCTGGCCATGATCCCTCCAGCCTATTTCCTATCTGCAAACATTCATGCTAATAGATTCTTGTTCACCCAGATGTTTGGGGAATAGCTGGTCTTTCTGCAAATAGCCATAATCACAAAAGGACAAGGGTATTCATCCCTGAACAGGGGGATTTGCTATTCATTATTTGCAATTTGTCCTTTTTAGTATTTGTTGTTCTCTTCTTTGCAAAGTTGCAGTCATTCAAACAGGGAGGCAAAACAAATCAGAAACCACGAATAGTGAACAATTCATGACACAACCTAGACTGCAATTTGCTGGCATAACTATTCAGTGAATACTAAATACCGAATCAAGATAGGTCTGCAAACTATTCATGAATGGAGAAAAGGGCTGAATTTGTCATATAACATATTTGTAACAAATAATTTGGTTCTGTCTTTAAATACACATTGGAAGCAAATCTGTTTAATAAGATGATGGCATTTTTAATATTCACTTTCCAGGACCACGAACAGGAATAAAACCCAGATGTTAAAAGAGATTTAAAATAGCTCCTGATCATATATATTGCTTGGGTAATAGGTGTTAAGAGGGAACATGATTGCAAAAAGGAAAAGAGAAATATAACATTGGAATTTGTATAAGCATCCAGTGGGATTGTTGAGGGCCCCTGAATGAGGGGGTGGGGGATGGATGGTGAAAATAGCCTCCCTTCTACCCTACCCCATCACAATTGCACTCATCCTACTCTCCTAAACATAGGGACTACACAGTGCACAGGCGCTGGCTTCCCCCACTGAGCCCCAGACCCCACCTCTTCTCACCCCCGCTCCACCCCGCCCCACCTCTTCCCGCCCACTTCCCATGAGCGCGCCCCATCCCATCTCCTCCTCTCCCTCCCAGCGCCTCCTGTTCTGTGGCGTGCAGGGAGGGAGGGGGAGAAGTTGATTGGCAGGGGCTGCTGGTGGGCAGGAGTGGGGGGAGGAAGGGGAGCTTGGCTGCTGGTGGATGCTAAGCACCCGCTAATTTTTTTCTGTGGGTGCTCCAGCCCTGTAGCACCCACGGAGTTGGGGCCTATGACTCAGTGCCAAGCCACCCATGAAGTAGGTGAAAAGAAAATGGAGCTGTGGCCTAATCCATTGGCTTCTGCACAGGCCAGCTTTGAAGGGAAGTGCATACTGCACCCCTGAAGCGATAAGGCAGTGGGCACAGTCCTCCTAATCCCTAGGGTGTTCTGTGGGACATGTTTTTGTGGTTCTTTGTCAGAACCTGGAGCACTGGGAAACAAAGTCCAGTATGTGGTGAGCAGAAAATCACAGTGGCACTGTGGGATAGATTCTGTCCTGTGCCATGATCCATCTTGTACAGAAGGGGGTGAGGGACCCTCAGGCTGCTGACTCTGATTCATGGATTTTCAAGCTTCCTTGAGTCAGGTTAGAGCAGCTTTCTTTGACTTATAGCAGCTGGATATGGTCACCAATGAGCCATACGTAAGCTGTGAATTGGTAGAGTTGTTCCTTTGCCCACCCCTCAGCAATGCCCCCTTCCTCCTCTTAAACATTATTTACCTCGGTCCCTCCTATTCTTTGCCTGTGGCACATAATTGTCTAGTCTCTTGGGGGCTGTACTGCTTTGATCTGATTTTGGTTGTTGGGTTTAATGTGCAGGTGCTAGTTGGTGACAGTGGGCTGTGATATTCAGAAGGTCAGACTAGATGATCTGGTGGTCCCTTCTGGCCTTAAACTCAATGAATTATGCTGGGGTGGGTGAGGGCATCTGGCACAGGAGTTGGCTCTAACAGTCTCCCCTTCTCCCTAGCAAGGGATTCTCAACCAGGCAGCTGTGGCCAAAATTCAAACCCTCTGCACCACCCAGGTGGGCACATAATCTGGCTCTGCGTTTTTAACAATGATGAAGTTTCCATATATTCATGAGAAAAAGTTACAAGCTTTGAATTTGGGATGTGAAAAATCCAATGGTAGTAATTTAATCTTTATAATTGAGATAGACTCCTTTCAAATATCTAAGTTGGAAAGTTTTATCTCTGTGGATGACCCAAAATGATTATGCACAAAGACAAGTGCAACTTGAATCAGATGTAATTCTAGGTATTCCAGATGCAATATCCTCCAGATTTCAGTTTTGCAGAAATATTTAAATCATACTGCAGGCTGTTAGTAAGAGTGAAGTGACCTATAATAAAAAACTTGACTATTTAGACAAGGGGCCAAATCCTGAGAGGTGCTGAGTACCTACAACTCCCACTGAAATGTGGTGGAGACTGCAGATTCTCAGGATTTGGGCCAACAGTTCAAAATAAGAAACAGATTAGGGGATTAGGTTCAAAAGACGGGCTTTAAGAGATTTACAGTGCTGGAAGTAAAGAAATATTGAATCAGTAGAGGATGAAACACTTATGCTCATTTTTCATTTGAAATGGTGTTGATATGTTGTGCAAAATCCATTGCAGTACTTCATGGTTTCATTTCAAGAGCAGTAGGAGGATATACATTTATTAAAATTAATGAGGAAAAATCACTGTTGCATTCTGAGGAATAACTCTCTCTAGGTAGGGGTGTGTGTGTGTGTGTGTGTGTGTGTATGTATGTATGTATGTGTAAGGCCCTACTTAATTTGCGATACTGTGGAAATTGCGGATCCTGGAATATTAGGCTTCCACCACAATTTTGATGCTGAATTCAGGTGTGTGTGTGTGTGTGTGTGTGTGTATATATGGTCCATTTTAACAGTCAGTCCCGCCCTGCGCATGGTGACCAGCTTTTCCAAATGACCTCAATTAATAAAGGTCCATTATTACCTTTCTGCAATTTTCCATCTCTTGTTCACAGCTCAGCTGCAATTATTTGACAATCACCCCACAATTCAAGTAGGGCTTGTGTGTATGTGTGTGTACACGCTATTGAACTTTAATATCTATACCACATACTCTCTTTTGGCTAGAATAAGAATGGCTAGACTGTGTGACATAAGCCCTATAGTGCTGACATTTGATATAAAATCTCCTTTAGCTCAAGCAGTAGTGCTTTTGGAGCTGGAGGGTCTGAGTTCTATCCCCATTGCCACTATGAAGTTCCAAATAGCTATGGCATGCAGGATAGAGACAATTGTGGAGTTCCTACATAGCCCTGAAGCGGCTATAAAAGGGACTATGCCTTTGTGTTTATAAAGCACCTAGGACAATAGGGCACCAATTCTGATTGGGCTCTCTGGGTATTACCACAGTATAAATGTTAATGAAAACCATAGAATAATGATAATGGAACATTCCTACTACTTGCACACACTCCTGTCTAACGAGAGCTGTTCCTGGCAGTCTAACTGTCAATACTGCGTTGGAGTTTTCAGAACCCAAGTGTCTCTCTCACTAGTTTTTGAGGGAATTAATGTGCAGTATATAATAGGGAGCGCAATCTATTTATGTCTTCTAGACTACTTCCTCCTCCGGTGAAGGCTTTTCATTCTACATTTTATGCCATTTCTTAGCTCTTCTTTGTGGTCCTTTAAGTTTGAATGATTATTTATTTATAAAACAGCGCCCCATGGCTAAGATCAGAACCCCACTGGGCCAAGCTCTCTACAACCTTATTGAAGAGAGAGTCCCTGTCCCAAAGAGTCTACAATCTAAAAGAGACAAAGTAATTAGGTTGGGGGAAATGAAGTATTTCCATTTTTTACAATATGGGGTAGTGAGGGACAGAGAGAGTGAGTTGCCCAAGGTCATACAAGAAATCCATGGCAGAGCTGGGAAATGAGTCCCAGAGTCACAGTTCAGTACCTGAACCACAACCAGAAAACCACCCTTACTCTCAAGATAGTTTCTAGATACTGGTTTAAATATTGGACAATATTAATAAAAATACATAACTCCTATAATCTGCCCATATATGGCCCATGACATAAGAACTAGGGACCATTGCTATTCCCTTCACCTACTCAGGGCTGGCCTTAAGGTAAATGGCGACCTGGACAAACTTGTTCTGGCGCTACTGGCCCTTGCTGCCTCCCCTCCCCTCCATTGCCCCTGGCCCCTGCTGCTCCCCAACCCCATTGCCCCAAGCTCCCTTTCATGGCCTCGCACCCCAGGCCCACCCCACTGCTTGCCTCTTGACCACAGTGCCCCCCTGACCACAACACCCTGGGTGGCCACCCACTCCTAAGACTGGCTCTGCACCTACTCAGTTATATCTTTTTTTACAGGCTCATAAGATGTACACTGCCCATAGACTTGATTTCAGTGTGGGGGACACTGGGATTCAAAAACTAGGATTGTGAGAGGTTTATTGTTTTTGTTTGCTTCCCTCCCTCCTCCCTTTCTTTACAAAGTTTTTGTGTTCTCTTAGGCTAGGTCTACACTACAGCGGACTTCCGACCTAAGATACGCAACTTCAGCTACGTGAATACCGTAGCTGAAGTTGCGTATTTTAGGTCGGCTTACCTGGCGGTGAGGACGCGGGAAAGTCGACCGCTGCCGCGCTGCCGCCGACTCCGCTACCGCCTCTTGTCGAGGTGGATTTCCGGAGTCGACGGTAGAGCCATCAGGGATCGATTTTACCGCGTCCTCACGAGACGCGGTAAGTCGATCCCCGATAAACCGATTGCTACCCGCCGGATAGGCGGGTAGTGAAGACGTAGCCTTAGTAGCTTTTACTAGCATCATGAGATTCTAAGCCCTCATCCAGGACCAGTGAGCATGGAAGAAAAGTTTAGCCATGGGTCCTTCACCTAACAATTAACACTACCCCCCCTTGCATCCAGCAGCCACAACTTCCATCACTACCACCCACCTGAGAGAGAGTGGTGAAGAAGTTGGAAAGTGGATGCCTGCTTGCAGCAGGGAGGAGGCATGTTGGCTGTGGACTGGACTGGTAGTACTGCATCTTGGCCTTTGACCCAGCCATTCTGCCCCACTTAAACTTAGTCACAGCCACTGCACCTGGGCTGACAACGAGGAATTATGGTGAAAAATAAGTGATTAGTCTTATTTTATCATTTATTTTTCCCAAATGATTTCAGCTTTTGATAACAATTACTAAGAAGCATCAATTGAGATTTCTATTAAGAGTCTGACGTTTTATGAAACAGCTATTCTGCTCTAAGCTCACTGACCCTGAATAGATTGATTATGTGTGAACCTGTCCCACAAGTGAGGAGTGTTCTAAGATTCCATGAGCATGGTTTAGGCTAAACCAGGGTTTAAAATTGGCTCATAGCACAAGTCCAAAAATAGATAAAATACATTTATTCAAGCTTTAGCTGAAATTAACATGCCAAAACCAACTCTGCTGAATGAGCACAGCAATAACTGTATTTCATTTGTTACTAGTAATGTTATCCTATCTCTGCGTAATTGATTTCTGGTTTATGAAAAAATAAAAAACCCTCAAATATTAGCCTTGCATAAAAGGGCCAGTATCAACACAGTTATTCAACTGCCACGTGCTCAGAGCTAAGTATGTTGAAAAAGGCACTGTCAAGGTAAAAATTCCATTAAAAAAATTCTTTACTTTACCTGTGATGCAAATAACATAGATTAGATCTGTTAAACTTTCCACTTTTAATTGAGTTTACTCCATTTCCAGGTAAACTCGCTATTTAATTTTTGTACTTTATTCAGCTTGGATAATGAAACTTATTTACGTGGAGACTTAGTGTGCGGCAAGCCAGGGTGTGACTCCAGAGCACATAAGCTTCTGCACGCTAAGGCATGCACTGCATGCCACCAGCATGAGGGTGCGTCTACATTGCATGCTCCTTTTGGCGGTGCTTAGAGTATGTATACGTGTAGCCTCCCTAACATGGGTATAAATTGCAGGGGGGAATGGCTTAGGTGAGTAAAGATGCTCCTGAAGGGTGTGGATATGTCTGCAAGTATTTACCCTACACAGCTCCCTACTTGCCCATGTCTTGCCTCCGTGCCTGCAATTTCTAGCAGTGTAGTGTCCCGCTGTCTCCCTGTTACTGGAGCCTTTCCCTGAGGCAGGAAAAGACTGGCCGCAGGGAAAAGCTCTGGCAGCTCCCTGCTATTGGAACCTTCTCATCCACAGGGAAAGACTCCTGCAGGTGGGCAGGGGGAGGAGCAAAAGACTCCCTGCTGACAGTGCCTTTCACGGACACGTGTAGCTACACACCGCAGTGCGGATGCAGCAGGCTTTTCACTGCGGCATGTAGCTACATGTACACTACATGCTGCCACCGCCACTGGCATGTAGTGTAGATGTAGCCTAAGTAAAAGGTTCCCAGATGTGCTTTGACATGCTGTAAGCAGTACATCAAGGTGCACTACAGAACTGTTAGTACACAGCAGCAAGGTTTACACGGCCACTTGGTGTGTTATAGATTCACATCCTGGTTTGGTTTGCACTAAGTCTCCATATAGACAAGACTTTAGCCTCAGGTCTGAAAAATCTAAGGTGAAATCCTAGCCCCATTGAAGTCCGTCTTAAAACTCCCATTTGACTTAAGTGGAACCAGAATTTCTCCCCTTCTTGACGGGCTTCCTTCAGATCTCAGCGAGGGGGAACACTTTTATGCTTCCAAGGTAGTTTGAGTATTTAATTCTATTCTGAACTAAAAAGGTCGTATACTGTCCTCATCATCATAGTAACTGAGTGCTGAGTACCAAGCAGGTTACTGGGTAAGGGTCTTTCAGATGAGACCTTAAAATGTAATATATATCTCTGTATGATCATGTGACGGGGTGTATAAATCCCACACCAGTCACAAAGGAGTTAAAGAGTTGCTCTGGGCAGGGCTGGGCCCATCTCTCTGGCCCTGTTAGTCATGTTGGATGGAACAAGGGTTTAAAAACAGGAAATTCCAGTCCAGACAGTTGCTGGGCAGTTGTGGGAGAGAGCAGAGAGCAGCTCTACTGTTCCCAAGAGGGACTCTGGAAAACTTTAGGGCAACTGCCCTCATGAAGGTAACACACTGATCCTAGAAGAAGACAGCAGACTCCAGTATAGCGGCAGGGCAAGATAAGTTTGGCAAGCTTCAAGGTGAGCCATTTTGTGGTCAGTACCATTAGCCTTAACCCCTCCCAGGGTGAGGGAATCTGAGACTATACTGAAAGGACTTGGGGAATGGGAGCCAGGAGCGCCATCCCATTCAAACGCAGTCAGATTATTCAGCTTAATTTGGTATCACTGAGACACTTGTTCATGCAGATGGGGGTGCCCAATGGGTTTTGCAGCGCCCAGGAAGCACCCACCAGTAAGCTGAGAACTGTGCCAGGCCAGGAATGTTCTCCAGGCACTTTACACCAGAATAGGGATTGCCAAAATACAATTCTTAAACCCACCTGAAAATCAGGAGTGAGGGACAGTCTGGTGCCAGGTTGGCAAGATATTTAAGCATGTGTCTAAACTGAAGACAGTGGGACTACTCCTGCGCTGAAAGTTAGGCATGTGCTTAGATACAATATAGGTCAGATTCAGCAAGGTATTAGTATACTAATAACACTATTAAAAATGAAGTTTGTGTATATATTTAGTCTGATTTGTTTAATGTCCCTTTAGTTCTTGTGCACTAGCACAATGCGGAGAGCAAGTGGAGATTAAATCCCAAAATACTTTTTGTATTGAATTTTAAGAAAGGAATATTCCTGTTCATATTTTATAAAATCTTATTAATAAAACATCCTGTAAGCTACACTATTTGAGCCTTCCCACTGGCAAAGATTCTTCTTGGGTTCACTTTTGTTGTGAGGTGTAGATGCTATTCCAGGGAGTAAATTCTGATGTTAGTGATACACGTAAAAACTGCATTAAATTCAAGTATGATGGAGCGTAGAATTTGGCCCATGTTTTTTGTGGGCTTGGAGACGAACATTTTAGCTCTGATTTTTTTTTTAATTATTATTATTTTTTTGGTATACTGTTCATTCACTACATTCTTGGGCAACATGCACACTGAAACAAAATAAGGTGTATCTTTTTTAAAATCAGCCATCACAAACTAGCACCCCAGGGATCTCATGTCTTTGCCAGTGGTATGTGCCACACAACTGCTATTCTCTAAATAGTATTTCTGTTAGCAAGTCTGGCTGTAGACATTCCACAGGCAGATATCTTGTAATCTAATTCACTTCAGTTAGTCCAGACAAAAGCTCTCTCACTTTATGTAGTTAGACCCCAGTAACGTATTACTGTGCTCTGTCAGCACAAATGGTAATTCATTTCTCATATAATGAAACTGCAATTTGTAGCTTTTTATCAAAAGGTTGTCTCAGGGAACCACAAAATCCCTTCTCACTATTTCTTAATTTTTAATGTCCTTACCACACAAGCAATTTAACTTAATAAAAGAAGGTAAAGTGAGTGAGACTAGAAAATTATACACCTCTCCTTATCGCTAATCAAATAATTATAGTTTTTAGAAATCTTAGAATTTTAGAACAAACACAGAACTGTGCTTTAGGGTCAGATTCTGTCACCCTTACTGTGTTGAATAAAACCTTACTTCATGAATAATTGATTCCACTGGGACGAACGTGTAGGGTAAGGTGGTACTAACAGTAAGTAATGATATCAGAATCTGCCACAATATTAGGAGGAAACTGTGGGGCCTAAACAATGAGTCCTACCAGGATTGTTTAGATGTAATATTTGTGTTATGTGGTAATTGATGGTCTCCAAGAGCCATGATTGTGAATTCATAAAATGATAGGTACTGTACAATGAAATGCAATAAATATTTTTTTCTGATCTTCTAAGCTAGAGACTTATCCCCTTAACACTACAGCTGCATAGGAAAAACTCTTTGATCTACTCTAATTAGTCTTTTGCAGAAACATGTACAGATATTTACAAGGTATTTTTCATGCAGTAAGTTTGATTACATGTAACAAATCCGTCTTGTGCAAGAAATTGATACCCAATACCTAACTGTCTCTGCTGGGCAAAGAGTCAAAGGTGAAGATACGATATGTTAATGCTTAGATAGGCTTTACATACCTTCAGGTTCAACTATTTTCACTGTGTCCTATAGAGTGATGTGATGTGCTTCAGAATCCGTCATGATGGCTCCTTTGAAGCACTGCTGAAGTCAGGGAAAAAGGATTCTGAGATGCGTTTGAGAACTGAGGATGATTAATGCAGGCAAGTGAGCAGGAAACAGAGATGCCCCTTCCAAAGGGCAACCAGCACTGGAGAGTGGGTTTGGAGAGTCTTGTGGTGGGCAGGCAACACAAGAAAAGTCTAGAGTGATATTAAGGGTGAGGGATTAGGTGGACACTAGGTCCTTTCTTCAGCTAGGTTGTCAGCAACTGAACGGCACGTGTATCTAAATGGTGGAAAGGTCTGTCCAATATGCACAGATGGCAAGCAATACTCCTCTATTTCTGAAAGTTTCCCATTATTATACCTGGATCTCTTCCAGGTAGAAATAATCACGTTACTATCACTCTAGACAACATGACCTAATGGACTGAGCACAGGCTGAAAGCAAAGAATACTTGAATTCTAACCTGTGCCATCTACTTACTGCATGGTCTGGGGCAAGTTACTTAATCTCTGTGTATCAGTTCCTCCAGGTGCAAAATACTACCTACCACAGAGGAGTGCTGTGAGGTATAATTAGTGAGTGTTCAGACAGCATATTGAATATGCAAAATACTCCATAAGGTCCAAGTGTGTAACCCTTCCTCACATCATTGGAGTAAATGGACTACTTGTGTGAATAAGTGTTCACCAAAGTAAGACCAAAAGGTGCACTGTCATTATTTCCATTACCTATATCTTTTACCATGGAAATGTCTCTATATCGATAACCCTTATAGTAAACTATCAATAGTCAAAGTTAAACATAAGTGTTTTTCTGTAGAATACTAAAGTCTGCCCCTTCTAGGGTAAAATATCCTGGAAGTAATTTTAGAAGCACAGTAGATAACGCTTCCATGTCTAGCCATGCCCTAGGAGAGGATAAATGAGTTGTGCAAATACATTCCACTGGCGACCTGGTAATAAATTCCACTTATACCAAGTTCATAAGAATGTCAGCTTGTTTTTTTAATGTTTTAAGATTGATATTCTGATCGAGAATGTATGCAGAGGTCACACATCCAGAGTTAATTAACAAGTTGAAATGTTTTTATTTCGTGAAGGTTCCAGGGACTTCCAAGATGCTCATAATTCACAAAATATCTAAGAACAAACATGCTGTTAAAGGGCAAATCCATTTCAACAATATTAACCTCCTGATATTCATTTCCCTGATAGTTCTGCGGGTTAGAACTGGAGCTGATTTCTGCAGGTTCTGCAGGTTAGAGTGGAACATTTGAATTGTAGGGACAAATTCTGTTACCTGTTACATTGGCATAAATCCAAAGTAACCCCACTGACTTTAATAGCAGAATCTAGCCCATTGTCTTTTACTGACTTTCAGAGTTATATTTGCTGGACTTCCCAGCAATTTCAGAGCTGCCGTATGAACTGCAAGGTTGGGAGAACTTTTTGAGGCATTTAGAAACCATGCAAAACCGTGGGCCAGATTCTGTTCTCTGGCTTTGGCCCCTCTGTGTTTCCCAAGAGGTGCAAAGGAGCTGAGAATCATCCTAGCATGAAGGTGGCAGAGCTGCCTCCGATGCCAACTGCCCATGGTATAGAGGGAGCGCATTGAATGGAGGAAGGGACATGTGGGCACAGTGTAGAGCACAGACCTCCGCTGCCAATTCTCAGTGGGTATAAATCCCTTTAAGGTACATAGTCAGTGAACCAAATTTAATCAACTTCCCCCCTCAGACTCCCTCAGCTGCCCCGGGCAGCTGTCTGCTTGACAGAATCTGAGCCATTGTTTCTAGATTTGGAACAGAATTGAAAAGTTGTGAGGTTTGAATTCCTTTTGGTAATTGAAAATGCAAGTTTGGGGCCGCTGAATATTTTTTCCGACCTTATCTTATTCACTGGTATTCTTATAAATAGAGCAGGAATTATTCCCAAGCAGGAATACTTATTCTTTGCATAACTCATGCTGCTACTGACTTAGGGGAGAACTTTTTCTTCTCTTGGAAAAACATTTTGTGGAAGATGACAATAACTTATGAAACCCAACATTAAAAAAAATCTAGTAGTTTCATTAAATCCTTAAACATTAGCATGTTATTGCATCTAAAACAGCAACTGGATCAAGTTCTTCTGCAGGGGATAAACTCTGTTTTTGGTAGAGCACACTTGTCATTTCCTGCCTTTCATTAATATCATATCAGATTTTGCACTGTCAATTACGTTTCTTACCTTAGGGCTGAGGTGCATTGAAGTTACCTGCATTATTTTGTAATGATCTTCTCTCCAAGTCTCATCCACTAATTCAATTGTGAATAGAAACTCCCTGTCATTTTATCCAAGTGGATAAAACAGAATTTCAATACACAATTTAGATTCATTGGGCCTGATTCTGATCTCAGATTCACTAGTGTTAATTAAGAGTAACTGCTAGAATCTATAGAGTTATACCTGTGTAAATGAGATCACAATCAGATTTATCAAGCCTTTTCATCATGAGAATAGATGTAAGGAGCCTGGAGGCTTCGTAAGAAGAACCTTGACTAGATAAACCATTGGCTGTGAGCAAGATATCCTACTGTGACAGAGTGAGCAGCATTCTTTCCCAAGGATTTCTTTCTAGAATCTGAAAAATCAATGCTTGCTCTTATCAACTCAGTTTATTACATTACATACGTTAGATGACCTGTACATTCCCCACTCCAAGTAATTTTTTACTGGTCTGAAGCCATATGAGTGTGCAACTGATATATA
The DNA here is from genome assembly GCF_002925995.2 of Terrapene triunguis. NCBI lineage: Eukaryota > Metazoa > Chordata > Testudines > Emydidae > Terrapene > Terrapene triunguis. Next base: position 24,737,959 of record NW_020664393.1, read on the forward strand.
TTTTATTTTCAGCAGAGGACAGTCACTGGCTTTTGACTTTAAAGGAGTAACAGAAATGTTTGATACTGAGCATTTGGGAAAGAGAACCTTTATTCTGTTCCACAGATCTATTTGCACTTGAAGGCATGTCAGTTCCTGACACATGATGTCATGCAGATTGCTTTCTTTGATACATGTCAATTAGCAGCAGTACTATCAAATTTCAATTCCAAATCCCTGTATCAGAATGATACTGTCACTCTTATCGTTTTGTGCTTTGGCTCATCCCAGATTTACTTCATCTATGCAAAGGCAATTCAACTGAAATGGTTAGGGCTGGATTTCAGGTATCCCAACAAATGTCCTTTTAGCCTGTAATGTCATGTGGAGGTGGAGATGACCTACATTTCCATGCACCTCCTGTTTTCATCCTGCTGTTGCAATGCCAGTCTGTGCATGTCTCATTGTGGGGCAGAGAGATGGTGAGGGTGCCTATTTCAGAGCTCCGAAGTGATGAAGAATAATTTTTAAAAGGGGACTATCCTCCTCTCAGACTCTGGAGGAAAAACAACAGCTCTCTTAAGAGCTGATTTTTTTTCCCACTTCCAGCTAACTTTAAATTGTTAAACTGAAAAGCAAGAACATTTTATTTTAAAGTTCCCTGTGTGAGTTAGAACAGTTACCTCAGAAGACAAAGTGCTGAGTTTTATAGATACATAATTACCTACATCAACTGTAATTGCCACTGGGTATTAACAATAAAACTAAATTTAGTATTAGAGATATTAACACTTACACTGTCTGATGTAGAAGGAGGAGCAGGCTCTTTAACTCCAAACCATATTCTGGCACTTGCTTCTAGTTGGCCATCTGTTCTTTATTGTCTGTCCTTCTATCATCTGCTCTGCCAATTAGAGACAACATTACGACCCCACCTACTCAGATTCAAGAAGGCAAAAGACCTGTCAATCAAGGCTAGTATATAAGCACCACTTCCTTTCTAAATCTCTCTGCCCTCTGAACTGGAAACATGGAATGAATATTCATATCTCAGACATTGTCTCAAATTCTGTCTTTTCTCCAACCTCTTCTTTTTCGTCCAGCTCCTCTTCATAAGAAGGAAGGAAGAAAAAAAAACAATTAGGAACGACTAAGAAATATGGACAATGAAAAAGGAGGGGAGGAGCAGGGACAGCATGGAAAATTCCTTTTATGGACATCGCCACCTTGCTGCTACAAGGCGGTGTCTGATGAGCCAGGAGATGAACCTCCTTGGAACCACAGGAAAATTCCGTCCTAGTTACCTTACCTTCCTCTCAGGCTTCTCTCAGCTGAGACGTGCTCAGCATCAACTCCCCCTGCCCTCCTGTAGGGCTGGAGGCTCAGTTCCTTCTCCCAGAATGAGATTTGGCTTCTCTGCCTGCCTGCCAGCCAGCCAGCCAGCCAGCCACCATGACAGCAAATTTTTCTCATTCTGGGCTGGTTCATCACTTTGCCTTACAAGTCTCTCTGGGCAGACTTGTGCTTGTATATTAGTCTTGACTGACAGAAGACTACACTAAACAGAATAATCAGTGAGTAAATTCTCCTTAACTTCAATGACCTGTAGAATATACTGTATTGCCAAAAATAAAACAGGAAAGAGGAGGAAACACTTCCCAAAGTGTGTCTCAGGCTATATAGCATGCTGCTGTCACAGTCCTCCAGGGAAAGAGCAAGCATAAGCAGTGTTTTGTCTTCTAGGGTATGTCTACACTACGAGAGTAGTTCGATTTTACTTAAAGCGAATTTGTGGAACCGATATTACAAAGTCGAACGTGTGTAACCACACTAAGGACGGTAATTCGACTTTGTGAGTCCACACTAACGGGGCAAGCGTCGACATTGGAAGCGGTGCACTGTGGGTAGCTATTCCACAGTTCCCGCTGCCCATTGGAATTCTGGGTCGAGCCCCCAATGCCTTCTGGGGAAAAAAATGTGTGGTTTTGGGTAACTGTTGTCATTCAACCCTCACTCCCGCCCTCCCTCCGTGAAAGCGCCGGCGGGCAATCAGTTCGCGCACTTTTCTGGTGATTGACAGCGCGGACGCCACAGCACCGCGAGCATGGAGCCCGCTGCAATCATCGCTGCAGTTATGGCCGTTGTCAACACCTCGTGCCTTATCATCCACCTTTTTCAGAGGCAGATGCTGAGAAATCGGGCGAGGAGGCTACGGCAGTGTGGTGAGGACATTAAGTGTGAGAGTGGCACAGACCTCTCACAAAGCATGGGACCCTGCGCCGTGGACATCATGGTGGCAATGGGTCATGTTGATGCTGTGGAACGGCGATTCTGGGCCCGGGAAACAAACACGGACTGGTGGGACCGCATAGTGCTGCAGATCTGGGATGAATCACAGTGGCTGCGAAACTTTCGCATGCGTAAGGGAACTTTCCTGGAACTTTGTGAGTTGCTGTCCCCTGCCCTGAAGCACAAGGACACCCGGATGCGAGCAGCCCTGACTGTCCAGAAGCGAGTGGCCATAGCCCTCTGGAAGCTTGCAACGCCAGACAGCTACCGGTCAGTCGCGAATCAATTTGGAGTGGGCAAATCTACCGTGGGGGTTGCTGTGATGCAAGTAGCCAACGCAATCGTTGAGCTACTGCTCTCAAAGGTAGTGACCCTGGGAAACGTGCAGGTGATCATAGATGGCTTCGCTGCGATGGGATTCCCAAACTGCGGTGGGGCTATAGATGGAACTCACATCCCTATCCTGGGACCGGACCACCAGGCCAGCCAGTACATTAACCGAAAGGGCTACTTTTCAATGGTGCTGCAAGCACTGGTGGACCATCGGGGATGTTTTACCAACATCAACATCGGATGGCCGGGCAAGGTTCATGACGCTCGCGTTTTCAGGAACTCTGGTCTGTTCAGATGGCTGCAGGAAGGTATTTACTTCCCGGACCACAAAATAACTGTTGGGGATGTGGAGATACCTATAGTGATCCTCGGGGACCCAGCCTACCCGCTAATGCCCTGGCTCATGAAGCCCTATACAGGCGCCCTGGACACTGAAAAAGAACTCTTCAACTACCGGCTGAGCAAGTGCAGAATGGTGGTGGAGTGTGCTTTTGGACGTCTCAAGGGGAGATGGAGAAGCTTACTGACTCGCTCTGATCTCAGCGAAACCAATATCCCCATTGTTATTGCAGCTTGCTGTGTGCTCCACAATCTCTGTGAGAGCAAGGGGGAGACGTTTATGGCGGGGTGGGAGGTTGAGGCAAATCGCCTGGCTGCTGATTATGCCCAACCAGACACCCGGGCGATTAGAAGAGCCCAGCGGGACGCGCTGTGCATCCAGGAAGCTTTGAAAGCTAGGTTCCAGAGTGACCAGGGTAACCTGTGACTATTACGTTTTTGTAAACAGAAGCTGAACCTGCCCCTGTTTCTTTACCCAGTTAATGTTGACTATCCTCTCCAGTTACCAACCCCCTTCCCCCCTTCCAACACACCTTTAAAAATAAAATAAATGAAACTTTGTTCATTAACACCGTTTTCTTTATTAAGGATTTCGCGGTAAAGGGTTGAAACTGGGACGCAGACTGTGGTGGGGAGCGGGTGTAGTGATGGAAAGGACGCTTCTAAACTCGAGGAATGACAGGCTCCTGCTCCTAGAGCGGTCCGCAGTGGTGGACTGGTTGTTTCAACGGAGCCTGCCACCCCTCCTTTTCGGGACTCTGTGTGTGGGGGCTATGTGACTTTGTGGCGGGGGAGGGCGGTTACAGATCCCCTGCTGCGTGGCTCTGTCATCCAGGCTAAGGACCGCTGCCTAAGATCTGTAACCGCCCTCCCCCGCCACAAACTCACATAGCCTCCCCCCCACAGAACATGAAAACCACCTCCCAGACTGACCAGTGTGCCTAGTGACTGCAATGTGTGTGTGACCTTCTGCTGAACCTGCCCCCGTGTCTGTACCCTGGTGAAGGTGACTGTCCTCTCCAATTACCAACCCCCTTCCCCCCCTTCAAACACACTGTCCTCTAAAAGAACATGACGGAAACAGTAATTAACAGAAACGTATTTTTTATTAAGAACTACACAGTTAGGGGATGAAACTGGGATGGGGGCTTGGGTGAGGTGCAGTTGGAGGGAAGGAAAGGATGTATCAAATCTTTGGGAATGAGAGCCTTCTGTTACTTGAGCAGTCTGCAGGGGTGGAGTGACTGTTTTCACGGCCCCTGCCGCCCCTCCTTCTTGGGACTTTGGGTGAGGGGGAGATGGGACTTTGTGGCGGGGGAGGGCAGTTAGCGATAGAATGCAGCGGGGTTCTGTCCTCCTGCCTCCGGTCCTGCAGAACATCTGCAAGGCGCCGGAGCGTGTCCGTTTGCTCCCTCATTAGTCCAAGCAGCGTTTGAGTCGCCTGCTGGTCTTCCTGCCGCCACCTGTCCTCCCGCCGCCACCTGTCCTCCCGTTCGCTGTGTGATCGCTGGTATTGCGACATGTTCTCCCTCCACTGGGTCTGCTGTGCCGCCTCAGCTCGGGAACAGACCATAAGTTCTGAGAACATCTCGTCCCGTGTCCTTTTTTTTCGCCGCCTGATCTGCGCCAGCCTCTGGGAGGGGGATGCCGGGGTAGCTCGGGAGACACTCACAGCTGTGGGATGGGAAAAAGGGAGTGAATTCCTCAAAAAGATACATTTTTGCAAACAATGAATATAGTCTTTCTCTGTGAACAAGACCATGCACAGTACCTATCATATGTGCACTCAGTACAAGGTCGAATTTTCTGTCTTCACATTGAGTGCCTGGGGTCTTGCTGTACAGATCACACAAGCGGGGCCGGACAACAGAATTCTGCTAGCAGGCGGTCATGGTAAGCCGTAGACTTTTGGCTGCTTAAAGCTTAATTTACAGCAGTGCCCTCCTTTCACGTTCCAAGCAATGCTCCTAGTGTTGGCCAGTTCCTGCTGCCAGCGATCCGGCCAGCATGAACTCTGCCCCTGTCCCACCCCCGTCGTGGCTGTCCCCGGGAAAGATCCCTGCATGCTGCCGGCGAACCGCTCAGCATGAACGGTTCGCCTCCCCGCCCCCACCATGTGGCTGGGCTCGGGAAAGATCCCTGCATGCTGCCGGCGATCCGGCTGGCATGAATTCTGCCCCTGTCCCACCCCCATCACGGCTGTCCCCTGTCCCACCCCCGTCACGGCTGTCCCCAGGAAAGATCCCTGCATGCTGCTGGCGAACCGCTCAGCAGGAACGGTTCGCCTCCCCGCCCCCACCGCGTGGCTGTCCCCGGGAAAGATCCCTGCATGCTGCCGGCGAACCGCTCAGCATGAACGGTTCGCCTCCCCACCCCCACCACATGGCTTTAAACCGCCGGTTACAGTTATTTAAAGGAACAGGCAATCAGTCCCCATACTATAATTCCCCTAATTCAAAGCAGGTCACCATGAGTGATATCACTTTGATGAGGATTACGGAGACAGAGAAATACCGCATGCTGCGTGAATGCCAGCAAACACCAGGGCCGTATGCCGCCATGCTTTGCCAGGCAATGATACCGGAGTACCTGCTGCTAGCCTGGCGCGGAAAAGTTTCCTACCATGGAGGAGGCAATAAGGCTGCTCTCCCCAGGAACCTGATGCAAAGGCTTTCACATTACCTCCAGGAGAGCTTTGTGGAGATGTCCCAGGAGGATTTCTACTCTATCCCCAGACATGTTAACAGACTTTTCCAGTAGCTGCACTGGCAAGGACTAAAAAGTTAAGTGCCTAGGGCAAACTAATCATTAAAAACCCATTGCTAACATACCATGCCTATTCCATTCAAAATAAATGTTTAAAACACTTACCTACTGATCCTTCCCCTGATTCACGGTCTGGGTTACCGCCTTGGGAGGGTTGGTAGGGGATCTCCGTGAGGGTGATGAAGAGATCCTGGCTGTGGGGGAAATCAGCGTTGAAAGCGCTGTCGACTGCCTCGTCCTCCTCATCTCCTTCCTCATCTTCCCCGTCCGCGAACAGCTCTGAGGAAGTGGCCGTCGACAATATCCCATCCTCAGAGTCCACGGACAGTGGTGGAGTAGTGGTGGCGGCCGCACCTAGAATGGAATGCAGTGCCTCGTAGAAACGGCATGTCTGGGGCTGGGATCCGGAGCGTCCGTTTGACTCTTTGGTCCTCTGGTACACTTGTCTCAGCTCCTTGATTTTGACGTGGCACTGCGTTGCATCCCGGCTGTATCCTCTCTCTGTCATGGCTTTTGAGATCTTCTCGTAGATCTTCGCATTCCGTCTTTTTGATGGCAGCTCCGAAAGCACGGACTCATCGCCCCACACAACGATCAGATCCAAGACTTCCCAATCAGTCCGTGCTGGGGCCCTCTTTCTATTCTGCGATTGCATGGCCATCTCTGCTGGAGAGCTCTGCATCGTTGCCAGTGCTGCTGAGCTCGCCACGATGTCCAAACAGGAAATGAGATTCAAACTGGCCAGACAGGAAAAGGAATTCAAATTTTCCCGGGGCTTTTCCTGTGTGGCTGGTCAGAGCATCCGAGCTCGGACTGCTGTCCAGAGCGTCAACAGAGTGGTGCACTGTGGGATAGCTCCCGGAGCTATTAGTGTCGAATTCCGTCCACACTAACCCTAATTCAACATGGCCATGTCGAATTTAGCGCTACTCCCCTCGTCGGGGAGGAGTACAGAAATTGATTTAAAGAGACCTCTATGTTGAAATAAATAGCTTCGTTGTGTGGACGGGTGCAGGGTTAATTCGAATTAATGCTGCTAAATTCGACATAACCTCCTAGTGTAGACCAGGCCCTAGTGCAGCTAGTATCAACAGTAGAAATAAACAAAAGTAATGAGCCAGATTTTTATAATCAAATCTGTACATTATCTGGAGTCCTCACTGGACATATTTGAGTTCATCAGTGAACAAATGAAGGAATGCTACTAAGTAAAGCCAGAATAACTGGATTCCTTATAGTTGTCTTGAAGAATATAAGCAAAGTCTTCTGTATGCTCTGTCTAAATGATCTGTTGTGTTGCACAAGTTCTGAAGAACAGGACACCTGCGCCATTGATAGCTGCAGCAACCAGAGTTGTGCAGCAGTATAAATATGTTGTTTAAGTAAGAAATCAAGGAAAATTTTCTTGTCAGATTATGTCTGAATGTTTCTGACAAATATTGATATAAGACTGTAAGAAAGGAAATGCCCCAGCTCTATAGTAGAGTTATATGGGAAAAGCACAGAGTGAATGATGGGCCTAGCTATAATTATCTCCTTTCTTTCCTTCATGCACAAATAGTTTATCCTCTGTTGTGCTTGGCTGACCCATTCAGAAGACATCTGTCACCTGTATGTTGGCCAAGAAATATCCTGAGTTGCTCAAATCATTCAGCCCTAGCCTTCCAGGATATATATATATTTTATGAAGCTTTTTCTCAGAACTGTACTTCTATCTTGCCAATCATGTGTGACCAACATTTGTTTTATTCCCCTCCAGTCACCAGTCCTGAAGCTACAGCAAGCCAATCTTTAAACTCTTGAACTACACTGCTGTGATGTCATGCTGGGTGTAATATTCCCTTGCCAGTGTTTAAGCCATCTGCTAATGAGAAAATATGAACATCATCAGAAATGTCTCTAACCAAATTTGAGTGACCATGTGTCTCATTTCTCCTGTTATTTTATTGTTTCTTTGCTTCCTACCTTGTAACTAGGGCTTCTCAAGCAATTAAAAAAATTAATTGTGATTAATCGTGCTGTTAAACAATAATAGAATGCCATTTATTTAAATATTTTTGGATGTTATCTACATTTTCAAATATATTGATTTCAATTATAACACAGAATACAAAGTGTACAGTGCTCACTTTATATTTATTTTTTATTATAAATATTTACGTGGTAAAACACAAGAAATAGTATTTTTCAATTCACCTAATACAAGTATTGCAGTGCAATCTCTGTATCGTGAAAGTTGAACTTACAACTGTAGAACTACGTACAAAAAATAATTGCATTCAAAAATAAAACAATGGAAAACTTTAGAGCCCATGAGTCCACTCAGTCCTATTTCTTGTTCAGCCAATCGCTCAGACAAACAAGTTTGTTTACATTTGTAGGAGATAATGCTGCCTGCTTCTTGTTTACAGTGTCACCTGAAAGTGAGAACAGGAGTTTGTATGGCACTGTTGTAGCCGGCATCACAAGATATTTACATGCCAGATGTGCTACAGATTCATATGTCCCTTCATGCTTCAACCAGCATTCCAAAGGACATGCATCCATGCTGATGATGGGTTTTGCTCGATAACAATCCAAAGCAGTGCAGACCGACGCAAGTTCATTTTCATCATCTGAGTCAGATGCCACCAGCAGAAGGATGATTTTCTTTTTTGGTGGTTCGGGTTCTGTAGTTTCCACAACGGAATGTTGCTCTTTTAAGACTTATGAAAGCATGCTCCACACCTCGTCCCTCTCTGATTTTGGAAGGCACTTCAGATTCTTAAACCTTGGATCAAGTGCTGGAGCTATCTTTAGAAATCTCACATTGGTACCTTCTTTGCGTTTTGTCAAATCTGCAGTGAAAGTGTTCTTAAAGTGAACAACATGTTCTGGGTCATCATCCAAGACTGTTATAACATGAAATATATGGCAGAATGTGGGTAAAACAGAGCTGGACACATACAATTCTCCCCCAAGGAGTTCAGTCACAAATTTAATTAATGCATTATTTTTTTAAAGTGTCATCAGCATGGAAGCATGTCCTCTGGAATGATGGCTGAAGCATGAAGGGGCATATGAATAATTAGCATATCTGGCACATAAATACCTTGCAATGCCGGCTACAAAATTGCCACACGAATGCCTGTTCTCACTTTCAGGTGACATTGTAAATAAGGAGTGTGACGGGCTGGATCATAGAAACCCCCTTGGAAGCTGCCACCTGATGTGCCAAGACTACTTCTGCCCCTGCTTTCCCTGCCAGCATGGGACCCCAGCACCCTGTCTTGCTGAGCCAGACACGCCCATCTGCTCCAACAAAGACCAGGGTCTGAATTACTTGCCCCAAAGCTGCAGACTTAACTGAAAGCAGCTCACAGAAGTGTTCTTGTCTTTAACACTCAGATGCCCAACTCCCAATGGGGTCTAAACCCAAATAAATTCATTTTACCCTGTACAAAGCTTATACAGGGTAAACTCATGAATTGTTCGCCCTCTATAACACTGATAGAGAGTTATGCACAGCTGTTTGCCCACCCAGATATTAACACATACTCTGAGTTAATTAATAAGTAAAAAGTGATTTTATTAAATACAGAAAGTAGGATTTCAGTGGTTCCAAGTAGTAACAAACAGAACAAAGTAAGTCACCAAGCAAAATAAAATAACACACGCAAATCTATGTCTAATCAAACTGAATACAGATAAGAGCCTCACCAGTTCCAGAATGCTCCCTTTTACAGACTAATCTCCTTTTAGCCTGGGTCCAGCAATCACTCACACCCCTTGCAGTCACTGTCCTTTGTTCCAGTTTCTTTTAGGTATCCTGGGGGGTGGAGAGGCTCTCTCTTTAGCCAGCTGAAAACCAAATGGAGGGGTCTCCCATGGGCTTAAATAGACTTTCTCTTGTGGGTGGAGACCCCCTCCTCTCTCCTATGCAAAGTCCAGCTCAAGGATGGAGTTCTGGAGTCACCTGGGCAAGTCACATGACTCACAGTTTCTTACCAGGTAGCAGCCATGGGTCACATGCTACCTTGAATGTCCTCAAGTAGACTTCTTATATGGATTGGAGCATTCCAAGATTTATTGTCCTTTAAGTGTTTCTTGATTAGGTACTTAATTTTAACATTCCTTTCTCCAGGAACTGACCAAATGCTCTACTAAGGATATTTAGAAATCAAGCCAGTACACAGCCAATATTTATAACTTCGAATACAAAAATGATACATGCATACAGATAGGATTAATAGATTCAGTGGATCATAACCTTTACATAGCTATGTTACATGATATATGTAGCATAGCACATATTCCAGTTATGTCATATATATTCATAAGCATATTTCTATAAAGCATTATGGGGTACAGCATCACAAGGAGCAGGCAGATTATCTCCTGTAAATGTAAACAAACTTGTTTGTTTTAGCAATTGGTTGAATAAGAAGTAGGACTGAGTGGACTTGTAGGATCTAAAGTTTTACATTGTTTTGTTTTGGAGTGCAGTTATGTAACAAAAAAATCTCTATTTGTAAATTGCACTTTCACAATAAAGAGATTGCACTACAGTACTTGTATGAGGTGAATTGAAAAATACTATTTCTTTTGTTTATCACTTTTACGTGCAAATATTTGCAATAAAAATAATAATATAAAGTGAGCACTATACACTTTGTATTCTGTGTTGTAATTGAAATCAAGATATTTGAAAACATAGAAAAACAAAAAATATTTAATAAATTTCAATTGGTATTCTATGGTTTAACAGTGCGATTAAAACTGTGATGAATCGCGATTAATTGTTTTGAGTTAATCGCATGAGTTAACTGCGATTGACAGCCCTAGTAGTAACTAATAAAACTGCCTGTTTTATAAGGGTGGTTTCATTTTTTTTTCCAGATAATCCATTGGAATGGATTCTGTGCTAGCTTCAACTCATCCACAATCTTTGTAGCATGACAGATATTTAACATATGCTTGTGGCACTGAATATCATCTTGCATTCTTACCATTAAATAGATGGAATAATGGATCTCTTATTGGAATTGATGGTGCTAGAGGAATATGGAAAAATGTGATGTTTATTACTTTCTATTGTCAAAGTCCTCTTTAACTTCCACCTGGTGTTACAAGATTTGACTATAGGGCATGCTAGTTAGCCATGTCATGAAGAAACAGTTGCATTTCCACTTTCTGTCCATATTGGTGGATGTTCCGAGATGAGTGGACAAATCCTTTGGGGATACAGTTCTTCAACCCTAGTATTTAGACATACAGGTGTACACAGGCTGGTAAATACCCTAAGAAACAGCATATGCAGTAGTCCTCTTTACCCCTTTCCCATGAGTAACAAGGATTCACTGTTTTCTCTATAACCATTCCTATAAATACTTTGCTTTCTCTTTATCCCTAGTAAAATATCCTCTTTCTTCTTTTACTCTTTTGTTCATCCTACGTACAGTAATTAAAAAGGTGTGAAATGGTCAATCTTTGCTTTGCAAAAATGTTCACTGCAAAGATGATTTTGCAATTTTTAAAAGATGTTATTTTCCCCAAGTGTGGGGAGGAGATTCACCTCTGAGAAAGCTGGCACCTTTGTCTCAGAATAACAACTATTTTGCTGTCAGCCAAATTCTGTGTTTCTTAATCAAGCAAAACTCACAATGAAGTCAGGATCAGAAATCATCAGAAGTTTAATTTTGTGTTTGTATCATCTGACAAATCAGTCAAGAAACTGAGTGCCCTCAGTCTTAGTCTTAATTGTAATAAGACACTTCAGTAATTGCCACAAGGACTCCTCATTGTTTTTGAGAAGTAACTGAGTTTTTTATTGCCTTTGATAGGTCCGGGGATTCTCCCATTTGCTTATGTAGCACCAGAGAGAGGGGGTAACATCTGAAAGGTACCAAGATCACATTAGGTAAATAGTATGATCCCCTGAGTTGTCTTTGATGCTGAGGGTTTGTGTAGAACATGTAAAAGACTCTAAACCCTTTCACAACATCAAAGATATTTTTGCAACAGACAAAAGATATTTGAAATTCACCCATGCAAAGCAGAAGGGCTTTAAAAAGAATTAATGAGCTGAAGCAAATATGTTGTAACTTAGAAATAATATTTATAGCTGAGCATTGACATCTGAATCAATGGCCTAGGGAATGCGCAATGTACTAATGAAGGCTGTCTGGGCTCACAAAGCTGCAAAGGGTTATAAACAGAGGGTCTTTGGTTACATAGAGAAACACTTTTTCCCTGGCCATATCTTGGTAGGTCAAGTTACACAGACTTCCAAGGAGAGAGGCTGAAAGACAAAGAGGTTAGGCCTAGCTAGGCACAAGTATTACAGTGTTTCCATCTGCATTTCGGTAGATTTGTTTATATTCTAGATAACTTCTGTTTTGGTAGGATTAGACTGTGACCTTGCCTCATGTAAACTGGAGAAAGTGTGGAGGAGCTGCACTGACTTAGCCAGAATTCATCCTCAGGGCTCCAGAGCCATGCACAAGAGCAGGGCAGCAATTAGGGAATCTTAGCAAGACTGCAGTCTGTTTTCCCCACTGGGCCCAGTCAGCTCTACTTACTGGTGTTGAAAGGCAATGCCCTGTTCTCAGTCTTTGCACATCCATGCAGGGGCTGGCTTCAGTCTGTGTGGGCCCAGGTGGTTTTCTCTTCAGTTTGCTCCTAACTATTAAATTGGCGATTTACTGGGGACAAACACAGGCAAACATGAGAAAAGGTGCCTGAACTCTGCTGCTGAGATAGGGAGAAGATAATGGTGTGATCATAAGCTCCAAGGTGAGGGAAAGGCAGTGTCAGTCCCCATAAGATGAGATGAGGACACTTGGGGACAAGGAGGGTGCAACATCTTTTAGGGCATAAGATGTGGTCTTAGCCACTATTTGTAAATAAGTCTTACTTGTATTAGCACTGGAGGAGTTTCCATGTGGAAGTCTGCTTCTTGTGCTGTTCAGAAATGGAAAGTGGGATGTCTGCTAAGATCATAGATCAGTCACACCTGCAGAAACTGCCTTTCAATATAGCAGAAAAAACAAACAAACCCTACATTTTTCATTTCTACTAATGAAAATCCAGAGAGATGAAAATAATACCTTGTTCATGCTACAGCTAGTGTATACTGAGAACTCTAAAGTTATGTTAATGCTTGGCTTGTTCAGACATCAGATAAGTTTCCCTTGGTGATCTTTGTCTGATGGGCTGAAAAAAGCCCCAAAGCCCTACATTCACAGAAGGGTGCACACATTTAGTATGACTGGTAATTTGAGCTTACTTTGGCTTTCTCACAGAGAACTTTAAGTGACACAAGTAAGGGCTTGTAGATGGGAGCAGGATGACACAAGCTAAAATTATTCAGCAAAAGTCAAAGATTTGCACACCTATAGGGGAAAAAGTCAAAAAGTAGTGTGGATATCGAAGTGTATGCAGGAAATAAATACTTTGAAATTTGTTATTTTTATTGACTTTTTTTCTGAAAACGAAAGTTGGAATCTATTTCTGCTGTTTTAATTAGTGGTGTCGCTTGTAGGAGCAATAGACTTTTTACTGAAAACCAGTCAGGACTTAGTGAACAAACACCCTATGTAGTAAATGTACTGTGGGAGGAAAAGGAGTAAGGAGTGACCCTTGGCTCTTATGGAAGTGAGCTTGCTGAAGAAGCATCCTCCCACCTCCTCCTGGTAATTTGTGAAAGTGAGACAGCATTTTAAGCTCAGTCTGATTCAGTTCCAAGCAGAGAGAAAGGACAGAAAGGTCCTGTCTTCTCTGCTGGAACTGAAGGTGACTTTTTAATTGCATTTTCTCTACACTTGGACAATCTCTGTTTCATTTTGCTCCTATTGTTTTGTTACTGTCATTTTTAATAACCTTTTATTATTCTTTTGAAACAGTGTAAAAGGAGAGAATGTATGCAACCAGAGTAGGGCCTTGTAGGAGATTGGAAAATACATGGATAACTTGTATACTTTAAAAATTCATTTACTCCGTTCCCAGACAGGCTAAGACATTAGCCTTTTTATTTATTCATGTTACCTTTATCTCATGGCTACTGTGAACTAAAGGGTTAGAACTGGGGTGATGAATGTAACTTTGTGCTGAAGATTTAGTATGTTAATCACAAATACCTACATTTCTGTGATTCTATGATTGCTGAATCGGGATCTGGTCTGGACAAACTGGAGAAGTGATCTGAAGTAAATAGAATGAAATTCAATAAGGATAAATACAAAGTAACAATCAGTTGCATACATACAAAACGGGAAATGACTGCCTAGGAAGGAGTACTGAGAAAAGGGATCTGGGGGTCATAGAGGATCACAAGCTAAATATGAGTCAACAGTATAACAATGTTGCAAAAAAAAAAAAAAAAAGGCAAATGTCCTTCTGGGATGTATTAGCAGGAGTGTTGTAAGCAAGACACAGGAAGTAATTCTTCCACTCTATTCTGCGCTGATTAGGCTTCAACTGGAGTATTTTGTCTAGTTCTGGGTATCACATTTCAGGAAAGATGTGGACAAATTAGAAAAAGTTCAGAGAAGAGCAACAAGACTGATTAAAGGTCTAGAAAACATGATCTATGAGGGAAGATTGAAAAAATTGGGTTTGTTTAGTCTGGAGAAGAGAAGACAGAGAAGATTGAGAGGGGACATGAAAACAGTTTTCAAGTACATAAAAGGTTATTACAAGGAGGAGAGAGGTAAATTGTCCTCCTTAATCTCTGAGGACAAAAAGCAATGAGCTTAAATTGCAGAAAGGGCAGTTTAGGTTGGACATTAGGAAAAATTTCCTGTCAGGATGGTTAAGCACTTCAATAAATTGCCTAGGGAGGCTGTGGAATTTCTGTCATTGGAGATTTTTAAGAGCAGGTTAGACAAACACCTGTCAGGAATGGTCTAGATAATACTTAGCACTGTCATGCGTGCAGAGGCTGGACTAGATGACCTCTCGAGGTCCTTTCCAGTCCCATGATTCTATGGTATGCAACACAGATTTCCTACCTTTCCCTTCACAATTCCCCCTTCCCCTCTTCCTCCCCCTTCCGCCACACCCACACATACCAGACCTTTTATTTTGGATCCTGTAGAGGTAACAACTCAAATTCTTTGGAGTATGTTGAAGGTTCTTCACATAATGGCTTATGGAAATAGTTGTAAAGTGACAACATATGGTACCATATAGCATTCATGCCAACGTCTTTACTTTCCAAAATGTCTTACTGTAGTATAGTTAGACTGATGCCCATTTTTCTCACTACCAACCATGCTCACAGTTTGGCCCTGAGTAATATTCCCACTATTCACCCAGCTCTGTCTTTGACATACAGGAGGTTAGAGGGTTCTGTGCTCTTTCAAGTGAAAAAAGTGCAGAATACACATATGCAAAAACTACTATGTTGATTATGTCAGTGACTGGAGTGGATGGAAATGGCTTGAACAAATGACTCCAGTCACAGACACAAACAATTTAGTAATGATTGCATGGATGTATTATGCTCAGATCTCATTGTAAAAGGGAAAATTAAAGTCCAGTAAATTCAGTGACCACATTTATTAGTTTACATATAATCTTACTGTCTATGAAACACAGCACCCTGGGGACTGTATTAAAATTAAGCAATATGATTTTTGTCTATCTGTATTAGTATATAATGTATAGAATTTTTGTCTGCCTATTCAAAGGTATTTTGTCATCTCTGATGAGGATAAAAAATGGCTTTGTGAAAGGCAGCAGATTGCCAGATGGCCTTTCTCCAGTTGTTGCTTTCTTTAATTTTCACTAAGAAGAATAAGACAACTGCTTCCAGCCACTTAAATGTCTACGAAGTTATATTCCAGCATCTGGTAAATTACTAATCATAATTTAATTCTGAATGTTCTGATGATACAATCCTTTTCACAACTATAACTTATGTCCTGAAGTACTTTTCTTCACCTCTGAAATGATAGCACACTAAATCATATCAGTGAGGAAGTAATGATATAGCCTTTAAATAACCCCAAGTTTGATTTAAACAGGTTGCAGAACTATTAATAAGTAGCACCAAAGCAGTGTCATAACACAGTGGCTACACACTAGTGTTGAGTCCAGCTAGACACAGTGCACTAGATTCCCAGTCCCGGTGCTATTTCCTTTGTGCCACCTAAGCAAAGGGGATGTACTCTGGCTGCCACCCATTAGGGGAATTCTCAACTAGGGTAAGGCCCCATAGCATGGACTCTAGGGTACGGCTGGGGTTGGGACAATCTGAGAATCATAAAGCTGTAACTGGATCCCCGAGAATCTCCCCTCCTCCCACTAACCACCCACACCTATGGCACCAAGCACCTGGTGCAGGAACAAATAGAATCTGGCCATGTATTTGATCAAATGTGCAAGCTTTGGACAAGGTTCATTCTCCTTTTTCTCTTTTCTTGTGAGGTGATATTCTGTCAGGCCTTGTCTACACTAATGCTGTAAGTCTATCTAAGTTACACTAGTTAAGTGACGTAAGTTATGAAACTTAAATCAACGTAACTTACATAGACTTAAAGAAGTGTCTACACGATGCTATATAGACGGGAGACGCTCTTCCATGGACATAGCTTCTGCCTCTTGTTAAGATGTAGTGCTGAAGTTGACGGGAAAGCACTCTCCCATTGGCTTAGTGTGTCTTCACCAGACCTGCTAAATCGACGCTGCTGCATCAATGACAGTGGCCCTGATTTAGCATGGTAGTGAAGACAAGCCCTTAGAGTGACTGCAACTGGAAATGTAGAGACAGGCTGGATTTCAATCCTTCAATCTCATGCATAGCACACAAAGAATCTTGTTTATCTTTGGAGAAAATTCCAAGTTCAAATGAATAGCTTCTGATTTTAGATTACCTTCAAAAGACAGTAGCAGGTTACATATAAAAGCTCAGGCACTTGATGTGTTTCATTAATTAAAGCTGTCTATAGTAGGCAAGCCAATCATTTGGAGAAATCCCCCTTTTAATCATGTGAGTCTTTGAAGCTTTTCTATCTTTACTTAATCAGTATATTTTTCTTAAACTTAAAATATCTGTTTCTTCCTGCCAATAGCACTTATGTGTCCATCATATATTGCTGACCTGGGTTTTTTAGTTTAGAAAAGTTTACAAAAGAATGAGTTATTAATTAGACTTTAGGCATTCCCTTCTTTCTGTCGTGCTCTCTCACACCCACCCATATGTGCACACACACAGTACATGAAGGAAAAACAAACAGTGGTACTCTTCCAACTTTTCCCACAAATTAAGCTCTTCCCACTTGAGACATTGCTCACATGTTCATGCATTGGAATGCCCAATTTTCACACTTCTGTTTTCAGGAGCTTATAGCATAAAATATGACTTTAACACAACTGGGAGTTTGATAGGTGGCCTTTTCTCTTCGATAGAAATTGTTTTCCATACTTTTTATTTGTCAAACAAATCCAAAGTTTCTTTCAAAAACTAGAAGTCAAAAGAAATCCTGATAAAATGAGGGTGCTCTCAGAGATAGACACTAATCCTAATACCGCTGGATTCATTAGTCTTGACCAAATGGAATGACAATTCCAAGGGAGAAAACAAATGCAGAGCCAATTCCACCCACTACTGACACTGATTATAGTCAATAGGATTTATACTTTGGGAAGGGCTCAGCTAAAGTTTTGGGCACTATAGGAATAAATCCTGTGAAATGTAATCAAAATGTGCATAGAAAATGCTTGGTGTGTGACGTCTGCAAGAAAATCAGTGTTTTCAGAACAGCTGTTTATCTACACAGGGCAGCTCCATAACTAGCATTCATAGCTGCACTCTAATGTACTTTGCGAAGAAAAGAGTGATCTTGAAAAAAAGAAAGGCACCTGAGGTTACCCCTAGACTTGCACCAAAATCCATTGTGAATACATGCAAGCCTCCTGGTGGGGACCAGCTGTGGTCCCAATGAATGAAATTGAAACTTTAAAAAAAAAATCTCAAAGAAAACTCCGATCTTACATTTAAACAAATGCAGCAGAAAGCAGTAAACCCTAACACATTACACAAAATGAGGCATTAACATAGGCTACCTGAAACCAGGGAGAATGTACTGAGCGCAGCTTAGCCATGCCTCCGTTGCTGCTACCTATGTTACCACGGCTACACTGCTATTTATGTTTGTGCTAGCTAGATGAGGGCTAGCACAAATATGTACACACAACCAGGGGACTCACACCCCTTAGCTCATAGTGTAGACATAGCCTAATTGACTTCCCTAATTTTCCCTGAAATGCCAAGGCACTGAAGGATGTTGTACACATTTCTACCTTAACTGGGGTATGACCTTGATCCATTTTGTTTACCTCATAACCTGTAGTTATTGTAATTATGTTTTGTATGTGATTTTGTTGTATGCTAACTGGCCCCAAATCTTGGGCCCAGCCACGCTGCACTTAGAGCAAGACCCAAACAGGGGTAAAGGTGGCTTAATGATGCCATCTTGGTGGCTCCTTGATTCTGATGCTGGCTACTAGCTTAACTTAGAGCAGCTTTAGGGCTTCTCTTATCTGTATCTGGTTGTTTGTGGCCCCAGGAGGCTGTTCCAGCAGCTAGGAATATGTGGTATATGGATAACTGTATGAAAATTGTAAACTCTGACTTTAAGTTTCAAGGTTGTTTCCTGGCTCTGCTTGCAGGTGAGTGTGCTCTGTAAGGAAGCCTGTGATCTGGACCTTGCAGCAGTCAGTCTCCAGAGAGGAAACCTAGAGTCAGGTGGGGGTGAGATGTGCCTCACTGTTTAGGGAGCAGCCTGCTCTCTCTCTCTCTCTGATTTTTGGATTCTTGTGTGTTATTGTTCTGAATTCTACAAAACAAAGTAGTGTTACTTTGCAACCTTCCAGCGAGACTATTTGGTTTTTATCTAATTTCTTTGTATGCCATGAACATAACAATATAAGAGCACAAAGGTGCTTAAGCTATGCCCCCTGTCCTTGGACACACTCCCTATGTTGTAGTGTTGCAAGAGGGATCGGCACACAGCTAACGTTCCATGGGGAATCCCCAGAGAGGCTGTACCAATTTTGTGGTGACAAAGTGGCACAAAGGGGCAATTGGGTAGGTGAGAATCTGTCTCACTGTATCAAAGAACCATTATACAGTATAGCATACAGGAAAGTCAATAGTACTTCCAAGTAAAACTGAACTCTTATTTATTTCCCAGCAGTAGAGTGATGCATAGGTCAGTGAGTCATTGCGACTTTAGTTTCACTGTGCTTTTTTTCTGGGGCAAACAAGGAGGAAATAGAGAGATTTTTTTTTCTATTTTAAATTACAGCAACAGAACTCTCAGATATAAATAGAAGCTCTACAGCTATGGGATAAACCCTCACCCATCAAACATTTGCCTTCCTTCGGATTTTCCATCTGTGACCTCTCCACTTGGAAATATTTCCCTGTGATAATTTTTGCAAAGTTATGGTCCTCATCCGGCAAAAAGTGCAGTAGAATGTAGGTGCTTAGAGCCTGAGAATTTCTGGCAAGCTCAGATATGTTTTTAATACAAGTTTTTGAATAAAAACATAAAATTGTTTAGACATTTTACAATGTATTACCTAATTCTATAACAACTTACATCATTTGGGAAAGACTGTAAATTGATGGCAACGCCCAAACAGGAGCTCAATAAACAGAATGGTTGTTTCTGGATTTTCAGAACTGAAACTGAAAAATTAGGAATTTTATTCATGTCTGGGTAGAATCATTTAAACTATCTTTCCCACAGACTCTAGATTCAGTTGTATTTAGGCTACCTGTTTTCCATTCCACACACGTAGTGTATAGAAATACCTTGTAAGTGCCATCTGTCCCTTTCATAGGTACACTAGAAGGCTTTCTTGCTGGTGGCAAATTAATCCAGTTTGTTTTAAAGACACACACTTTTGTTGTGGTGTGGAGTGGGGCGATGATTCAGCAGGTTATTGTGCCAAATGTTCACCTTGATATCTAGGGAGATAACAAGGGAAATGGAATTGAAGTCTTCATCCTGGTACACATTCCTCTTCACAAAACTTGGATTGAGCTGACAGCCTCTGCTTAGAACAGGCCCGGTGCTGAAAATAGCAGAGGATTTATTATAGGCAGGATAGAAGTATATTGGGAGAGTCCTGTGAGAAAGTTTGTCCACTCCAGTCCTGATTCTATTAGATGGCTAAGTTTTCTGAAGTCTCCAGAATGCTGGCTCAGTGCCTGATAAAATATAACCCAACCCCCTTTTTTACTTGAATCTGAATCAGTAGTGAGACAGCTTACCTGCAAGAAGCAAGAATTGTTCCTTAATAGTTCAAAGCTGGTCATGATTCATCTAAGAGAATAGAGATGGATGAATAACTGATTCTTCAGTTAATTGGCAGTTCTGAAAAATCAGAAAACAAAAAAATTGAAAAAATCAAATTTTGTTTCAGGCATTTTTAATAAAAAGCAAAGGAAATGAAAGGCTAGAGTCACAAAATATTAGTTGTGGTAGTGATGACTATTCAAATATTCTTCCTCCTCCGATGTGAATGAATCTAGCCTGAAAAATGGAAACAAGGCCTTTAATATTGAAATAAACCATTTTGACATTTCCAAAATGTTTATTTTGTTTTGTTTTGCCTGAAACAATTGTCTGAACATAATATGAACTCATGAAATGTTTCAGGTAGGGCTGTCAATTAATGCAAAACAAATTAACTAGAATAAAAAATAGGTGCAATTAATTGCAGTTTTAATCACATTGTTAAACAACAATAGAATACTAATTTAAATTAATTTTAAATATTTTTGGATGTTTTTCTACATTTTCAAATGTATTGATTTCAATTACCACATGGAATACAAAGTGTACAGTGCTTTATATTATTTTTTATTAGAAATATTTGCACTGTAAAAAAGATAAACAAAAGAAATATATTTTCCAATTTACCTCATACAAGTACTGTAGTGCAATCTCTTGATCATGAAAGTGCACGAAATGTAGAATTTTTTTTACATAACTGTATTCAATACCAAAACAATGTAAAACTTTAGAGCCTACAAGTCCACTCAGTCCTACTACCTCTTCAGCCAATCACTAAGACAAACAAGTTTGTTGACATTTACGCGAGATAATGCTGCCTGCTTCTTATTTACACTGTTATGTGAAAGTGAGAACAGGTGTTCACATGGCATTGTTTTAGATGGCATGGCAAGTTGTTGATGTGCCAGATATGCTAAATATCCCTATTCCCCTTCATGCTTCGACCACCATTCCAGAGGACTTGCTTTCATGCTGAATTTAAATTTGTATTCTGTTATTGTTTAACCGTGCATTTAACACGGTCATTAATCACAACTATTTTTTTAATCTCACAATTCATTGCGATTTTTAAAATTGTTTGACAGCCCTAGTTTCAGTTAACCCGAATCTGCATTTTTCAGCATTAAAAAAGCTTTGGCTAAAAATTTTCACCCAGCTCTGCTAAATATACAGACATGGTTATAGTTCATCTGTTCCTGTCTAGGTGTTATATAAGGGTGTGCTACTGTTTTCTTTTTGGAAGCATATTATTTTTCCTTTCTAGAAATATATCTATAGTAATCACTTTAACTTGAGCTCATCTGTCATTTATTATCATGCTATCCGTAGGTCTATTGCATTTAAAATACCACACACTGACTTCTTTCAAGAACATGCAACAATTTCCCATGAAATATCAACATTGCAACAATCTTGATTTAGGATATCTTTATCTTCAAAGCCTTGTCCTCATTTG
Organism: Terrapene triunguis; assembly: GCF_002925995.2. Classification (NCBI taxonomy): domain Eukaryota; kingdom Metazoa; phylum Chordata; order Testudines; family Emydidae; genus Terrapene; species Terrapene triunguis. Next base: position 24,759,412 of record NW_020664393.1, read on the forward strand.
AGGAAGTGCAAGACCCTAAGGAATTCTTGCAGCACTTAAACATCTACCACTCACATCACAATTGTACAATTTTCTATCAATCTCTGGCTGTAAATGGAAAGGTTATTGAAATAATTTTGGGTGGCTTTTTTTAAGTGATGTGTGAGGTCTTGCTAGACTCTATTTTTCTGTTCCCTTTTTTCAGTCTTTTTTCAAACTGAGTCTGACACAGAACCAGATTCTGAGTTAAGTGAGGCAGCATGAGGGTTACTCGCGGCAGGAATTGATCCAAAATCTGCTTTTCTTTTTTTTTAAAAAGTGAGGGGAAGAGACCAGTCAGACAAATCACAGTTTACAGAGATGAAATGTGCTCTGTAGTAGGGACTGAGTGGTTTAGGACAATCTGAATTTATAATCCAAATTTACTGCAACTACATTTAGGGCCAGCTGATAAATTGTTAAAAATTGACATTGCTCCACAGACTTCAACACCACTATGCTAGTTTACATCAGCTGAGGATCTGGCACTGTGGGTTAACTTTCAAGTTATTTCTATGATTACTGACCTGAAAAAACAAAAATCACCAATAAAATATTTTTCGCAATTGATTTAATATAGAAAATTGGGGAGGGAATGAGGTTAAGATTATACTAACTAAAAATTAAAAAAACAACATACTCATTCTTAGGAATTCCTTTCCCCCCTCTTCCTTTTGCAACATGTTTTCATTTCAGAGTTTCCCTTTTACTTAGAAAGTCCTTGCCAAAAATTCTGTTGGTAATAATTTAGTGCATGTTCTTTTTTATTAAATGTTAATTGTACAAAGTTACTGCCCTTGGTTGCAGAAAAGCACTCACGCATTGTAGGAAAGAAAGAGTAGAAAACTGAGGGTGAAATCCTGAAGTCAATGGAACCAAGATTTCCACCTCTCTCTTTATTCTGTCTTACTATAGCTATTGAAGCACTGCAGCTGCAGGTAGCCATCTGTCTCTGATCACCTTCTCCTGGTCAAAGGAACGATTTTAGCCTTATTGACTTACCCCACTTGGAATAGGAGAGGATGTCTTCAGTTTAACTCTCAGGAGCACTGAAATAGCAAAGATCCAAAGTGATCAATCCCAAATCTAAAGAGGCAGAAGTATTAGGAAAGATAGAAAGAATGGTGGAGGGGGAAACTGAACACTGTGATGAGGATTTTCTTTGACCAAGAATTTTAAACAACCTCTTGAATAGGTTGTAGGCTTTGTTCCAAGGCAAGTTGTTCCAGATAGTATTTGGGCTGGACTCCGTGATACCACTGATGTTTCAGCTTGGTTGAAATTCTGATCCAGCCTACTCAAAATTAAGTTCAAATTCCACGGTAGGGAGAAACTGAGCCAATGTCCCAAGATAAACGAAAAGAATAACCCCCTGGACTATTTCTGTTTTAGAGACCATTACAATGGGTGCTATAGAAAACCCTGGGATAAGTAGAATAGTCAAAGTTCTACCTCCCCAGCTCTTTGTTAATCACACTCTCTCAAACAGTGGGTTCTTTTAGCAAATATTCAGCCCTTTGTTGTTTATATCAAATTTATGGTCTTTTCAGATTGACCAGAAATGATCTTGATAAAGGAAAATATCTTTTCCTTTTCAATTCATTTTCACCAGTACCAAAAACTTTCTCAGGTCACTTCAATTAGAGGATTTTTGTATTTTATAACACAGTCTTTCTGATGTTTGACTTTTCACCAAACTGAGAAGGGATACTGAGAGCTGTTCAGAAAATGGAATTTCCATCCTGTCCATCTGTAAAAGGGACTGAGGAAATTCTGATATTTTAAATTTTGTTTTTGCTCAAAATGTTTTTATAGAATGGAAGTTCTAAAAAATTCTGATTTGGAAACATCGAGATGTTTTATTTCAATAAGGTTAAACATTATAATAGAAAATATTAAATTTAGTAAATATTAAACAAATATTAAAACAAATGTTACTATCATGGAAGTTGAAATGATTAGTTTAGATATTTTTCTGTCAAATATCATTGAAATAATCATGTTTCTCCAAAAGACTTTGATTTTGATGCAACTGTGTATTCTGACAGAAATTTGTTGAGTTGAAAACTTTGCAACCAGCTCTAGTGATGCCACAGTTCCTACCGTACTTCAAAATAGTACTTTGAGTTGCAATTAAAAGAGAAGAGGAGAGACATAATCCAGTGCCTGTTGTGTCACATCAGTAGTTAATGTCTAAAAACATCGAAATCAATGTATTTTAAGCAGGAATTTAATGTGGGTTATGCACTATCATGTACCAGGTGCCATTGCCCAATATATACTAAAGATGTATCGTTTAGATATGCCACTCACATTGTTACATTTAAATGTCTGGAAACAAAGAGGTTAAACTTCTTGCCATTAAAGAAAAAAAACAATCATTTGCATTGCTCAATGATCCTGGAAAGGGGTAACAGTTAAGGGAGAGAGCAATCTGAGAAACAAATGAAGCTGGAAAATAGGCTTGAACATTCTTTGTTTGAAGTTTTTTGAAGAGTTAGCAAATGTTGTCAACCAGAATTTTAGATCTTTCCTTTGCCCTTATGCTTCAGTGATTACTGGGAAAAGGTTGCATATTGCAGTTCATCCCACGTAATCATCTGATGGGACCTATAACCTCAGAAAGTGGAACAGGGACAAGGGAAGGAAGGAAGGAGGTAATTCTTGTGATTGCAATTTTATGTTTATCACATGCAAATACATTTCATTTAATTCCTCTTGGCTGAGATTTATTTAACCTATACTGTTCTGTTAACATCTAACGGAAAATCACCAGTGTGAATCTTCGTCATTCATAAAGAAAGAAGAGGTTGGGGAATGAGAGTGGATGGGGGTTAAGTAATTTTTAAACTCATTGTTACAGCTTTAAGTCCAAAGAATGAAATAAAATAAATATTTGCATTCAATTGACAGTTTCAGTGAAGCTCACAAAGTCAGTGTCTATATTGTGTCATTCAGTTCTGAAGCCCAGTTCTCAGAAGTTATGGAAGTGAAAACATGGCCTGCTGAACACATGGATACTACTAAATTAATCTGGTTGAGGGCCAGATTGTTTTCCCTGCTAACATTTTCCTGTCTCTTTTCAGCTAACATGAAGTGCCAGTACCTCACAAACTCTGTACCTTCTTCTTACTCCCTCATGGTAACTTTTTTTTCCCTGTTACATCCCCTTCTACTCCGTTGGCAAGTTTATCTTGCTCATTTTGTACCCCCCAATCAATGCCAGGTCTGCAAAAGTGTCACTATTTTACCACTCCCACTTGTTTTCAGCTCAGCTTAGAACACTCCGGGCCTTATTCTCATCTGACTCTATTGATGTATTTCTGTTGACTTTACTGGAGTCACTTCTGACTTACGTTGCTGTAAATAATATCACAATCGTGCTCAGAAAGCCTGGCATATGTTCTCACTCTGTCATTTTTCTGGCTAAAAAAACTTTTGGCAAAGTTGCCCTTAAAAACTTGTCAGTTTTGCTTTAGATAAACAGATACAGTTGCCTATTCTTCCCATAGAGAATACCTAGGGAATAGGGTAAATACTGAAGTAACATTCTTTAGTTCCTTGAGGCAGTTGGCAAGTTTTTAAGGGTGACCACTATGCTTAGCCTTTTCCAATGACAAGACCCTCATTCCACTCTGTTTACTTATTCCTTAATGAATTCTAGATTTCAGTTTAGTCGTACAAACACAGGTCTCATAATTTCACATGCTTTTGTTAATTTCTGTGACCCTCTTCTACTCCTGATGGTGGTTCTTCTGTAGGGCAAACTGCATTGATGATATACTGCCTTGATATATAGGGCTCACTCACATCTGGCAGGCATGAGCCATACTCCCCCTCCTTCCCAGTGCTTCTTGCATGCTGCAGAATAGCTTAGTATGCTACAGTGCTTAGTTTGTGCCAGAGCTTGCCAGGGCTGAGCCCTGGCACCTCTAGACTTGGCAGTTCATAGCCCCGGCACCTCTGGGCTTGCCACATCAGTTATGAAAGAAAAAATTGCTAGAGCCGCAGCACCTCTTTCATTATAAATTAAGCATTGGCCTGCAAGGGTAGTAATGAGAGAACATTTGTTGTGCTCAGGTCAGTGCAGGGTCCACAGTTCCTATAACTAGCAAGAACTCAAGGAAGAGAGGGGGGGTTCATCTCCTTATCACCTCCCCACAAGTCCAGGCAGCTGTACCAAGAACAGTCACAATCTGGTCCTTAGTTTCTCATGGGGAGTTAATATTAAGAATCCTATTCTCGTCTTTGAAATCAATGGAGTTCTGCTATTGACTTCAGTAGGATCAGGATTGGGCCTTTAATAAATTGTGACCAGTGACTTCAGGTACTACTGAGAAGACTGTCCCTTTAAAAACTCTCAAAAGAAAGGAGGGGGCTTCTTCTCTGAACATGACAACATAAGATTGTCCATACTGGATCAGACCAAAGGTCCATCTAGCCCAGGTGCCCCAGAGGGAATGAACAGAACAGGTAATGATCAAGTGATCCATCCCTGTCACCCATTCCCAGCTTCTGGCAAAACTGAGGCTAGGGACACCATCCCTGCCCATCCAAGCTAATAGCCATTGATATACCTATCCCCCATGAACTTATCTAGTTCTTTTTTGAACCCTCTTATAGTCTTGGCCTTCACAACATCCTCAACTAACACGAAGTACCAGCACCTCGCAAACTCTTTACCTGCCTCTTACTCCCTCATGTTAACTCTTTTTTCTTGTTACACCCCCTTCCACTCTCTTGGCAAGTTTATCTTGCTCATTTTGTACGCCCAATCAATGCCATGTCCGTGAAAGTGTCACTATTTTACCACTCTCACTTGTTTTCAGATCAGCTTAGAACACTCTGGGCCTGATTCTCATCTGACTCTATTCATGTTTTTCTGTTGACTTTATTGGAGTCACTCCTGACTTATGTTGCTGTAAATAATACCATCACCATGCTCAGAACGCCTGGCATATGTTCTCACTCTGCCATTTTTCTAGCTAACATTTTTCTGCCCTTTCCTTACCTTCTCGGGTCTGGGTTATCTCAGTGGTCCTCTTGGCTACTCCCAGGCACCCTTCAGCACTTGTGTTCCTGCTTGTCTCCTGTATGTGTGTGTAATACCTGCACACTCCTGATAGAAAGATTGCTGGGAGGCCTGAAGAGCTGCTATGTTAGAGCAACATGCCCTGGGTTTTTGGTTAAAATCAAGATTAGTTCTGCAATTTCACTGCACCTACTTAGTGGTAGCTTTCATATTGTGTAGTGTTTGGCTTGGACAAACTTAGGCTTGCTCTTCTCTATGTTAAGAAAAAGACAACTGGTGAATCCTGAGTTTGCCTAAAACAACATTTCTGATTTTTACTGAAAAATACTTGAAGTTGCTAAGGGCAGAAGAAGTAACTGCTATGTCTGCATCGATAGTAGGCAAGGTAACATTCTCATACCCAGCCAAAGGGCTTCCGTGATATGGGTTTGATAAAGCCGTAGCAAGAAAGTGTGAGTGCCGTTGAGACGAAAGCATTCCTGTAGGCATCTGCCTTTTTTAAAAGTGCAGCTAAATCTTCTGAAAAGTGACTGTACAAATGGCAATGTCCAGTTCCACATCTGTTTCTCAAAGGCGTCAACATACAGTGTGCTCATTTTACAAGTAAAACAATAGCTTTTCTAACTGACAGCCTTTCAAGCTCACCCTGGGATTTGAAAGTCCATCCCATGTTCTTTCTGGCTCACACCTCACCACCACTAATGAAGATTCTGCAACTGGAATTTAGCTAAAAATTCTGTTGGTGACGTGTGAGCCAGAAAAGAATCCAGTTCCCTCTTCCCAAGCTATGCTGGTTTTCTATTGCCAATGAGATAAAAATAATATAAACTTACGTAATGAAAGCAAGAAGATAGGGCTTTGTATACAAATAGGAAGCAATTTTTTTTCAGTAAGGACGTGCCATTTACATAGTCCATTTTCTAGCCATAACTGTATTTTAAAAAGCCTAACAGTAACTCCTAAGCAATAATGCAAGATAATGTGACAACTGTACCAAATAATATTTATGTCTTGTTGCTGCTTTCTCCAAACTCGGGTCAGATCAGTTATTTACTATATGCACACTAATGAAAACAGCACTACAGATATTTTCCCAGTTTTCAAGACTGTGTTTTCATAATGGCAAAGAACTGCAATATATGTAAGACATTTCCTACTGAATTAGTGGATGTTTAATTGTAGTTCATCTAAAGCTACCACTTTCTTTGATTTCACCACCAAGTGCCCACAAGCAATTAATACACATCATTCAGCAATATTCCTTTGACACACAAGAGGGAAAACTGATGACAAATGCAGGGTTAAATATAGAAAAGGGAACCCATAGAGAGTAAATTTTTTTTATGTTTGCAGACAATGCATATGTTTTTTGAGATTAAACTGCTCAGGCAAAGTGAATCCTGTCATGCTAAACCAAGCCTGAACAAAGTTCATTTTTACTACCTAAAAAGTTTAGACTGGGCTAAAACAAAAACTAGAATTTTACCTTCTTCCCTCCTGCATTGCAGAGTTACAGAGCTGGCAATGAGTATACACTGTAATTTCATTAAAACTGTGTCAGGCATGGACAAGAGCCCTAGAGCGAACCTATTTCGTATGTTTATTTAAACTTTTTAGAAACAATCTACAAGATGGAAGGAAAAGCATGTCAACAGATAGATTGCAAGAATGTAGAGGCCTCTGAGAAGCTGAAAAATGCAGAGGTATGCAGAAAAGAAAAGCCCTGTTTCTGGGTGGGGATTCAAACTTGCATCTCCTCTATCCCAGGTGAGTGCGCTAATCATTGGGCTAAAGTGGGTGGTGGCGGGGAGTTGGTTAGTAGCGCCATCTCTTACTCTTCCTGCTCTGGTGGGTTTGTAATGGCTGAAACTATATGTGTCAAATTCATGAATAGCTTGGGGTCGATCAAAACAGTTGTTTGTTCAATAAACTGCTAGTCTGAAAATTTCGCCCAGCTATTGTCTAATTCTACTCCCGTTAAGGTCATTAGCAAACTCCTATTGACTTCAGTGGGACAAGTTCAGGCCTTAAGTAAAATGCACAGGCAAAGCAAGCTGGGAATGGGAATACAAACTGAATCTGCACAATAAAGGTATAGTTGGAGCTGGCAGAAACAGAGATTGGAAGCAGCTGCAGTAAAAGTGAATTATTAGCATGTATGTTTATGTTTGTATACTTGCACAAATGAAACATATGTTTTAGTGTACTTTTTCTGCCTTTGCCAGCTGTTTTTCCCTTATTTGACCTGTTCAAGTTGTTTCCACTCGGACAGTCTTGCATAATTTAAGTTTTAATATGTATGATCTCATTCAATTAGCATATGTAAATTTATTGAATCTTCTAGTTTAATAAACATATTAGTGATACTATGGAAAGGGGAGGCAGCGTTTCTCAAACTGGGATCCGCGGACCGGGAGGGAGGGAAGGACTGGGATCCGGGCTGGGAAGGAGAGGGAGGAGTGGGGATGAGGCGTGCTCCGGGGAGGAGGAAGAATCATGTCTGGGGCCACTGGACCCGCTGATCAACTACTCCCCCTCCTTCCAAGTGCCTCCTGCATGCTGTGGAACAGCTGTTCCCCGGTGTGCAGAAGATGCTGGGAGAGAGGGGGGGATGTGGGTACTTGGGGGAGGGGTGGGAAGAGGAGGGGCAGGGGTAGATCAGGGACGGGAAGAGGTGGGGTGTGGCCTTGGGGGAAGGGGTGGAGTGGGAGCGGAGCCTGGGGCTGAGCGGGGGGGGGGGGGGTTGGAGGTCCATGGCAAAATTGGAGGTCCATAAATCAAAATGGGGGTCCTCGGGTTACTAAAGTTTGAGAACCGCTGCTAAGGGATAGAGTCCGGACATCTGGGTACTTTTTCACAGGCCTATAGTGTGGCTTTAGATAAATCATCTTGCCTCTCTGTATCTCGGTCAACCCATCTGTAAAGCTGAGATGAAGATACTTACCATCCTTTTTAACGTGTCTTGAGATTTTTGAATGACTATGTGAGAGCTAAGTAATTTATGGCAATTAAATAAATGTCTTGTTACCAGTTTTTCCATATGTGGAAAGCTCATAGCAGGGATTCAGATAGGAAAAGTGATTTGTTTTTGTTTTTTATTAACTTTCACTACAACCTCTTATCATATGAATTAGGCTTTTAAGAATACAGGGTACAAAACAGTACGCAAATGGGAACATGAATGATAAGACCTGCAATTTTATACTTGTCTATCAAAACTGCATTGGAAGGTGGACAATTGTTAACTTATCCCATTTAATTTGGAGGGAAGTACCAACCAGTAAAGAAAAAGGAACCTGGAAATATCACTGTCACGTAAGAGTTGTCATCTCTCAAAATCCTATTATGACAAACTAAAATGAGCTCGTAGAGTAGTTTGACCCTGCCCCACTAATGTTCCACTTGTGGAATTGAGGGGTAGCTTGATAAAAGGCTGGAATACTAGTGATGTTTCTGGGTGGCTATAGGGATTATAAAGCTCTCTGGTGCCTGGGAAAGAGTAGTAATTCTGTCAAATATTCTTGATAGGTAACTTTCTGGAGGAATCCCACCAGAGACATATATAACCCAGAAAATGAACGAACTAACTAACTAAAATAAAATAGGATGTTTTGCTGCCAGAACAAAGAATGTTACAGTTAGACTAATGAAGTTCTTCAAGAATGATGGGAAAGTGAATGACTGTTACATCAGTTAACTAACTTTGCAATTGATCCCACTGATTATAACTCGTATGGAAACAAAACCACAACAGTAAAGGAAGATTCATTATAAGCAAGAATTACTTCAGGGAACTGGGATAAAGAACAACTATGGGCTCGAAGGACTCAGATACTCTTCTCTGAGATACTTCCATTGTCAAGTGTGAATGAAGAAGTCCAATGTAGGTCCCCTACTGATGGATGTGTTTGTGGTTCAGAGGGGAAGGGTTTGGATGCTCAAGATATTACAATTACAATTAGCTGAATGAGATGATCTCTAGCTTCCTAGGCTGAAAATTGGCTGGACTTGTTAAGTAGGCTTTGAAGTAGGTAGTGAGTGGGATAGAGAGCTTTCACTTAACCAAAATAATGCTATGTAATTTCAGTTTACAAAATCTGATAGTTGATAGAGATGAAGAATAAAAGCATTAATTTACTAATATGTTGATATAACAAATAATGTAGTGTTTCAAACAAGTATTAAATATAAGAGAAGTTCCTAAATCATGGAGAATATGGTGTAATGGTCATAACTTAAACGTTTATTTTCTTAACAGTAGTGTCATTCTCAGTTAGTATAACCTGTGTAGGAGACAAGAGAAATGTTAGCAATATATCTCAAAAGTAGAGCTGGGTGGAAAACCCAATTTTTTCATGTGGTAGTTTTCACAGGATAACTATTTAATTATTTTAAAAATAATTTCCGTGGACTTTTTCAAAACAAAGCTAAGCAATATTTTTCATTTAGAATGTTCTGATCTGAAAATCTAAAGCAGTGGTTTTCAACTGTGGTCCATGGAGCCCTGGGGGTCCACAGACTGTCTAAGAATTCCAAAGGGGTCCCCACCTCCATTTGAAATTTTTGAGGGTTCTGCAAATGAAAAAAGGTTGAAAACCACTGATCTAAAAAAATAATAATATTTTCTCATGGAAAATTTCAATTTTGAGGCAACCATATTTTCCAACAGGAAAATGTTTTGGTCAGAAATGTTTGACTAGCTGGAGGCAAAAGTATTGTGTAATGACAGGGAGCAACAACTCAAAAGTGATGAATGTGGTAGTGAAATTTTGTCCTGTTGTTTCACACTTTATTCTCTCTCTCTCTCTCTTCCCATTCCCCTGACACCTTTTGTCCTTCCAGTTCTCTGCTGATACCCTCAGATGATTCCTTCCAACCCTTTTCCATTCACTTGCTGCCTAGTTCCACTCCTACCCCCATTGTTTTTGCCCTTTCCAATATTACATTTTGTCCCATTAGCTAGCCATCCACCTTACCATTTCTTTGTTGAATTGTCCCCTCCCTACACACACTTTTCTTCTGTGGGAGAAAGGATGGATGTGAACTCCCATCCCTACAACATGGCACAGAGAAGACCAGAATCTTAATTGCCCTGCACCTCACACAGTCATTTAAACATGAGGAAAGTGTGTATAAAATGCTATGTAACCACTTTGGGGTTTAGAGAGCATGTCCCTTTAAATCTTTTTCCTAAGGGGGAGGGGGAGAGTAAGAAAAAAGGAGGGAAACTGGAGCTCCAGGGAGAGGGAGAGGCAGCCTGCAGGCCCTGGAAAAGTGAAGCAGCAGAGAACCTGCCCGAGGCCTGAGATGGACAGGGCCGATCGGGGACACCCCAGGACAGGAGCCAGGAGGAGCACTGTGCCGGGGAGGAATTGCCGAGAAGGACAGGCCGGAGCTGGACCCAGTATCACTGCTGCCCAGAGCTGCATGGGGCTGTGAGTACTGGGGCTTGTGACTCTGCATTGGGAACAAGGAGGGAGGCTGTAGCTAGTTAAGTGGGGAGGTGGTCGCTCTGTGTGGCTTTGCAGAGAGCGGCAGAAGAGGGCACCGGAGGGGTTTGTTGGGGAAAGTTCACTGGCGCTGAAGACGACCAGGAGCACCCAAGACTCACCACTGGACTGGAACTTTGCTCAGGACTCCTGAACTCTGTGTGCAGACACATTGCTCAGTGTCTGCCCTTCCAGACTGTGCTACCACTGGGCCTGTGGGGCCTTGGCTTGGATGCAGCCCTGTTTTACTGCTCCCCCTATATTCCCCCTTGTTGTTTTTCTCTTCTCATCTCTCTGTAAATAAATATTTCCCTTGTTATATCCACTGTACTTTTCCTGTGGGTGTGTGTGTTCACTCTGGGGGGTTTGGAACAGGTGCCCCTGGGGTGGAAGGGATTTCTCCTGCTGCATTCCTGCGCGCGCCATCTCTTGGCCAGAGCTGTCTGCAGAGCAGACTCCATCTTGGCCACGAGGGCGCTAAAGTTACAGCTACATCACAGAATCTCCTGGGATGGTGAAGGTGCTGGTGATGTTCTGCTTCTTACAGAAGCATAGGTCTTAAATGGTGGCATGATTTTTCTATTGGGCAGATGGAGGCAGAAGGCTGTGGCACAAAAATGCCATTGAGTGCCCTTGTAGGTACAGAGGAAGTCAAACTATTTAAGAGTACAAGGAGCGTGATGTAATATCTTGTTGGTAAGAGAGACAGAATTTGGTTCAATAAACAATATTACATCACTAATATTCTGGGATCGACACAACTACAAGAACACAGCATAAGGGTACAGGGGTCAGTCAAAGCACGAAAGAGGATTCTTGAGAACTTTAACATGGACAGATCAGCTGGTCTAGCTGGTGTGCATCCTTAACAATGAATAATACTTTACGGAGGCTTATGTAGCAAGAATCTTGCTAGACCAGGGATCGGCAACCTTTGGCACGCGGCCCACCAGGGAAAGCCCCAGCTGGGCCAGGCCTGTTTGTTTACCTGCCGCATCCGCAGATTTGACCGATCGCGGCTCCCACTGCCCCTGGTTCACCGTCCCAGGCCAATGGGGGCTGCGGGAAGTGGCAGCCAGCACATCCCTCAGCCCGCGCTGCTTCCTGCAGCCCCCATTGGCCTGGGACGGCGAACCATGGGCAGTGGGAGCCGCGATCGGCTGAACCTGCAGACATGGCAGGTAAACAAACCAGCCCGGCCCGCCTGGGGCTTTCCCTGGCGGGCTGCATGCCAAAGGTTGCCGATCCCTGTGCTAGACAAACTTAATTATTATTATTTTTTTTTACAACATTTCAAAATGAGTGGGGAAAAATATATTTTGATTTTTGAAAAGCATGTTAGTGTCTCAAAATGATTAAAATAATTCAATTTTTTTTATTCATTTGTCAGTTATTTGTCAGGTCATTTGCATGGATTGAAAACTGACTTAAGGGTGATAAATAAATTATGAATGGGAATCTTAGAAATGTAGGGTTGGAAAAGACTTTGACAAGTCAGCAGGCTGCTGAAGCAGGTCCAAGTAAACCTAGTCCATCCCTGACAAGTGTTTGTCCAACTTGTTCTTAAAAACTTCCAGTGATGGAGATCCCACAGCCTCTTGGAAGCCTATTCCAGAACTTAACTATCCTTAATAGTTACAAAGTTTTTCCTAATATCTAACCTAAATCTCCCTTGCTTCAGATTAAGCCCATTACTTCTTGTCCTACCTTCAGTGGATATGGAGAACAATTGATCTCCATTCTCTTTATAACAGCCCTTATTATATTTGAAAACTATCAGCTCCCCTCTCAGCATTCTTTGCTCAAGACTAAAAAATTCCTATTTTTTTTTACCTTTCCTCATAGGTCAGGTTTTTTAAACCTATTATTTTTCTTACTGTCCTCTGGACTCTCTCCAATTTGTGCACATCTTTCAAAAAGTCTGGTGCCCAGAATTGGACACAGTACTCCATCTGAAGCCTCACCAGTGCCGAGTAAAACCAGGACAGTTATATCCTGTGTCTTACATATGACACTTTTGTCAATACACCCTAGAATGATATTAGCCTTTTTTCCAGCTGCATCATATTGTTGACTCATATTCTATTTGTGATCCACTATAACATCCAGATCCCTTTCAGCAGTACTACTACCTGGTAGCAGAGTTATTCCCCATTTTGTAGATGTGCATTTGATTTTTTCTCCACTAAGTGAAGTATTTTGCACTTATCTTTATTGAATATTATTTTGTTCAATGTAGACCAATTCTCCAATTGGTCAAGGTCATTTTGAATTCTTATCCTGTCGTCCAAAGTGCTTGCAACCCGTCCCAGCTTGGTGTCATCTGCAAATTTTATAAGCATACTCTCCACTCCATTATCAAAGTCTTTAATGAAAATATTGACTAGTACCAGATGCAGGATTGACCCCTGCAGAACACCACTAGATACGCCCTCGCAGTTTGACAGTGAACCATTGATAACTACTCTGGTTGAAAGACCATACTCACAGTTGTGCACCCACCTTATAGTAATTTAATCTAGTCTGCATTTCCCTAGTTTGCTTATGAAAATGTCACATGGGACTGTGTCAAAAGCCATACTAAAATCAAGATATCATGTCTACTGCTTCCTCCCTGTCCTCCAGGCCTGTAACCCCATCAAGGAAGGAAATTAGACTGGTCTGGCATTGTTTTCTTCTTGACAATGCCATTCTGGGTATTCTTTATAACCCTAATTTCCTAATTTGTAAACACCTAGAGGGAAATGTGATCTAGATGAAATGACTAAGGGTATGTCTACACCCAGCCGCTAGTTCGGCGGCTGGGAATCGAAGTTCTGGGTTCGACTTATCGCGTCTTGTCTGGACGCGATAAGTCGAACCAGGAAGTGATCGCCGTCGACTGCAGTACTCCAGCTATACGAGAGGAGTACCGCGGTGTCGACGGGGGAGCCTGCCTGCCGCGTGTGAACCGAGGGTAAGTTCGAACTAAGGTACTTCGACTTCAGCTACGTTATTCACGTAGCTGAAGTTGCGTACCTTAGTTCAAATTGGGGGGTAAGTGTAGACCAGGCCTCAGTGGTTGGTACACAACTAGTTGAAAATCCAGCTAGTTCCTTAAGTACCCTAGGATGAATTTCATCACCTGCTGACTTCAATATGTTTAACGTATCTAATTATCAGAGGGGTAGCAGTGTTAGTCTGGATCTGTAAAAAGCGACAAAGAGTCCTGTGGCACCTTAGAGACTAACAGACATATTGGAGCATAAGCTTTCGTGGGTGAATACCCACTTCGTCAGGACTCTTTTTGTCTGTAAGGTGCCACAGGACTCTTTGTCGCTTTTAACTTATCTAAGTATTCTTTAACTTGTTCTTCCCTATGTTGGTGTGTGCTTCTTCCCCCTTGTTGTTATATTAACTGTGTTGAGTATCTGGTCACCATTGCCTTTTTTAGTGAAGACTGAAGCAAAATAGGTATTAAAGACTTCAGCCTTCTTGATGTCATCAGTTATCAGCTCTCCTTCCCCACTAAGTAGAGGACCTATATTTTCCTTCATCTTTCTTTTGCTCCCAATGTATTTAAAGTATTTCTTCTTATCATGGGTGGTGCATATAAGAGGCTTGGGGAGGCTAAGCCTCCCCAGAAAAGGCTGGCCATGCAGACGACAAGAAATGCTGGATGCAGCAGGGTCACCTCCCTTTGAAGGTGCACCAGCTTTTGGAGCACCGCCAGCGGAAGTTCCCTAGAAGTGGGGGGCCCACTGGCACCCAGACTGTGGCTCCTCCTTTGCTCTGCCTCTTCTCCTGTGACCCCACCATCACTTGCCCTGAAGGCAGGAAAAAAGTGATGGGGCCATGGCCCCCTGATCCCCCCTCCCCCCCGTTCCGGCACCCCTTAGCTGAGTTGCACCGTCATTAACAGTCCAGCTGTGGGACTCCTCCTCCTGCTGTGCATACTGATGCTGGAGCAGCTCAGCTAAGGAGCACCAGACTAGGGGGAGCCAGGGGCCATGGCCCCATGACTTTTAAAAGTGGGAAGGCTATGCCCTTCCCTATTTTCCTGCCTTAAGGGAGAGCTATGGGGGGTAGAGGGAGGAGAGGAGCCAGCGGCAGGCGGGGCGGGGGGTGTTTTGGGGGAAGAAGCTGAGCAGGGACAGGGCCTTGGGGTTCGGCAGGGGGGTGGGACCATGGTCAGGGAACTGGTGGCTCCCCATAGGTCTAGGGAACTTCCAGCGCTTGCATAAGCGTCTCCAAATGAGAGTCATGCACTGCCTATGCTTCTTATTACCTTTTACGTCCTTGCTAAGTATAGCTCATTTTGTGCTTTAGCCATTCTGATTTTCTCCCTACACCCTTCTACTATTCTTTTGTATCCCTCCTTAGTTCATGTTTCCACTTTTTGTAAGATTCCTGTTTGATTTTCTGGTCTTTAAAGGTCTCGTGATAGAGCCATATTGACCTCCTACTATTCTTCCTTTATTTCCTTCATATCAGGATAGTTTGTAATTCTGCATTTAATATTATCTCCTTGAGAATCTGCCTGCTGTCCGGGACACCTTTCTTTAGATTTTCTTCCCAGGGACCTTACCTACTAGTTCTGAGTTAGACTTAAAAAAAAAACCTCAGACAATTGTCCTTATTCAGCTTCTCTACTTACTTCCTTTCCTTAGAACCATGAAGTCATCATTTCATGATCACTTTCTCCCAAATTGCCTTTCATCTTCAGATTCATTACCAACTGGTCAGAACAGAGTCTAAAATGGCTATCCCCCTGATTCCTTCCTGAAACAAAAAGTTGTCCCCAATACCTTCCAAGATTGGAAATGTTGTGTTTTGCCATATCACTTTTCCAACAGCTGTCTGGATAGCTAATGTCCCTCATTACTACCAGGTCTTGTGTTTTTGATATTTGTTGTTTGTTCTAGAAATGCCTCACCCACCTCCTCTTCCTGATTTAGTGGTCTCTAATAGACACCTACCTTGACGTCACTCCTATTTTTTGCCCCCTTTATCTTTACCCAGAGCCTTTCAACTGGTCTGCCTCTGACCTCTTTCTGGACCTCAGAACTAGTGTGTACATTCTGATAACTATTGAAACACGCCTTTTCTTTTTATCCTATCTGTTCTTCCTGAACGAGATATACCAGTCTATACCAATAATCCAGTCATGAGACTTATCCCACCAAGTCTCTGGGATGCTAATTAAGTCATAATCTAGCTTATGTACTAATACTCTCAGTTTTTCCTGTTTATTCCTCATACTCCTTGCGTTTTTGTATAAATATCTAAAATTTCCCTCACTGATTTCCCTCTTTTTGCTCCTATCAATAGGAGCAAGAAGAGGGAAATCTGTAATTTCCCAGGCCCCCTCCCCCACCCGCGCTATCATCTAGCCCTCTGTTAAGGTTACTTTTTTGTACATACCTGTGAGCTTTTGTCACTTGTCCCCTTTGAGCCTAGCTAAAAGCTCTCCTCACTAGATTGGTGAGGCGGTGCGCAAAGATTCTCTCCCCCTTCTTGGAAAGGAAGACCCCATCTCTTCCCACCCGAACTCCTTCCTGCAACAGCATTCCCAGCAAGTCAAGACCAGGGCCTGAGCAGAAACCTTCAGAGTCAGGGTGTCTGTCTACTGGGATCCTCCACAGGTGCAGGCAAAGGAAGAGCTAATAGTGGTGTTGGTGTCATGCAATTTCTTCCTACTCCAAGTTCTTCCTTTTAAAGTATCTGCAAGTTAAGGAAAGGAAAAACAAAACACACAACCTTACCTCCCTACCTTAATCAATTTGCTAACTCCCTTAATCTCCCAGCTGCCTTCATTTTACCAGCTCCTCGAAGCCTACATGCTCTTTAAAGTCTGGGTCCCAAACACAGCTAGAATGGGTGACTCCACCACCTCTCACTCAGCTGCTTCTAGTCACTGGCCTATCCAATCAGAAACTGTACTGACTTCAAAGAACCCGGACTGAAAGCAGGTGCTAATTCACCTAACATAACGGCAAGCTAGCCCAAATAGTGAGCAACCTAGCCTAGATTACACAACACAGCAACCAGCCCAGAATCCTACCAAACTCAATGGCAAGTTCCCAGCACAGAACATGCTCCTCTTTTGCCCCCACCCATCCCCAGAGTTAATCAATAGCCATAAAACAGAAGGGCCCACAGATACTCACCAGCTGGCTAACTCCCTTAGTCTCCCAGCTGTGTAGACAACTTCTGGAAAGTTTATAGTAGGGATATCCCAGGGATTAGTGCTAAATGCCTAACAAAGATAATAAATTGAGTTGAAAACAACATGAGATTCAAGTGGGAAATATGCAAACTAATACAGCTGGGAAAAATAAGTTAAATACAGATATTCGTTGATATGAAGAAACCCAGAAAACAGTAATGCTCATAGACTTTAAGGCCAGAAGGGACTATTGTGATCATCTAGTCCAGGGATCGGCAATCTTTGGCATATGGCTCATCAGGGAAATCTGCTGGCAGCGTCCACAGGTTTGGCCGATCGCAGCTCCCACTGGCTGCAGTTCGCCGTTCCAGGCCATGGGAGCCACGGGAAGTGGTGGCCAGCACATCACACCGCTTCCCGCAGCCCCCATTCTCAGGTAAACAAACCATCCCGGCCCGCCAGCGGATTTCCCTGATGGGCCACGTGCCAAAGGTTGCCGATCCCTGATCTAGTCTGACCTCCTGCACATTGCAGGCCACAGATCCTCACCCACCCACTCCTGTAATAGACCCCTAGGGAGTTACTGAAGTCCTCAAATCATAATTTAAGGCTTTAAGTTACAGAGAATCCACCATTTACTCTAATGCTGAAAGACAGCTTTAAGGTTAGACAAAATTAGCAAAATTATGTATGAGTTTGAGATGGGGCAGGAAAAAATATTGGGCTACAAATACATCATGTCATGGAGTATAGAAGTAATGGTCAGGTTTTATATTATAATGTGACTGTACCTGGAATATTCCATTCATTCCTGGGCACCATTTTACCAGAAAGATATTGACAAACTGGAAAGTTCAATTTTGCATTGGCAGGGAGGTAGACTAGACAACCTAACTGGTCCTTTCCATCTTAAATTTCCATAATTCTGTAACTGAAATCATTAATGTTGTTCCTGAGATTCGGGTGGATACTTGAGGACTTGGATGGTTATGCTACAAATAGAGGCTTGATTTGTGGGATGGGTACAGTTTTGCCAAAAACATGGATTATACCTAAGAGAATTTATTGCTGAACTAAAGTTAAGTACAGAACTTGGCTGCGGTCAATGCTCCTAGGCTTAGGAACAGTCACAGGGGCTCCATGTGCTGCCCCGACCCTGCCCTGAGTGCTATTTCTGCAGCTCCCATTGCCCGGGGACCATGGCCAATGGGAGCTGCGGGGCGGCGCCTGCGGGTGGAGGCAGTGTGCAGAGCCTCCTGGCTGCACCTCTGTCTAGGAGCAGCAGGGACATGTCACCGCTTGCGGGGAGCCGCCTGAGGTGAGCGCCGCCCAGATCCAACACCCCGCATCCCCTCCTGTGCCCAAACTCCCTCCCTCTTAGTTAACTGGAATTTTTGACATATCACACCCCCCATTCCCGCAACATGCCGGATAACAACGCTTTTACTGTATCTAGCTAGTCAATTATGACATATTTATAAATATATTTCATGAGATGCTGAATTTCCTTTTGCTCATACTGCACATACAGTGTTTCAACACAGCATTAATAACCTATTTTTCACATTTAGGACCTTAATTCTGTTTTTCTTATTTAGGCTCAGATTTATGTTGAGTAGCGCCTTACTCCACAGCCATACATAGTCTTACAGATTTCAGTGCTACTATTCATGGAGTATGCTGCTATTCAATGTGAATAAAAGGTGTCAGAATCTAGCTTTAAAGCTATTATTTAACTTTTAAGCCTATAGCGCACTATAATATAGCAAAATAATGAGCAAACCTTATAAGGCTGACTCTAGCACAATTTGTAAGCTGCTTTTAACAGATTGTATGAAAAGCATTTACAACTAGATCTGCCTCTGCATCTTTCACCAGAATCACCTCTCTCTTGCCTCCCAATCCCACCTGCTTCCAAAAAGTCTGAAATTACCATACAGGTTTTTCTGCCAGAACAGATATTTGATCTGAGATTTTCTTTTTTGTCTCCTGCATATCTTTCTTGATTTTTGTCTAAACCTTTTTCAGAAGTCTCTAGCATGACCCTACAGGAGAGGAAAAATGCCAGGATTACAGTACCCAACTGTCTTTGTTATGAAGTGGAAATATTTTTTATTCATTTTCCAAAGGACTCATACCTGTTGTCATAATTTTTATTCACTTAATTTTCCAAATGTGCTTATTGGAAGATATGCAAGATCATCAGGTTTTATCACTGATTATTTTTCCCTTGAAGGGAGTTAGTGCTGCTTAGTGTCAGGAGGATGTGGGAGAAGGACTCCCAGTCTTTCCCAGGAATAATTTATTTTAATGTTCAGTATTTCTCTCTAGATAAACACTAAGTCAGCTAAATATATATTACACACAATAAACTACAATTGAAGATCATTATTAAGGTTAAAAAGTCAAGTACTCAACAATAAGACTATGCCAGGATTAAGACTGTCTGTGCAACCTTATGATAGTCTTTAATTATATGATCATATTATATTTTGTTGCCACAGGACCCCTGCCTAATTCGGTGCACAGACTGGACCTATTCTGGGGATGAATCAGGTTGTATAGTGAAGGAGTTTGTTTGTAGGACACCTGTCTCATTTCTGCAGAAGTTGGAAGGTGTGTGGTGAATGAGGTGGGGAACTGCTGGAAGAAAAAGGGTGGTCTCATGATTAAGGCAGTTGAAGGCAGCCTTGGAGAACTGGATGCTATCCCTACCTGTGCCACAGAGTTCCTGTTTGATTCTGGGTAAATCACTTAAGCCAAACTTTTCCCAGGTAGTCACTGAGGGTAAGGTCCATCAATACCAGATGGACTATTGTGAGACGTTAGAGAGGACAAAAGACTCAGTTGTCCTGCTCTCTCGCCCCAAGAAGATGAGTCTTGCAAATGAATTCCTCTCATCAACTGAGTTTGCAGCTCAGAGCACATGTCAGGAAGGGGATAAAAAACACCAAACAGAAGGACCTGATTATCTGTATGCTGCTTGGACTCTGGGGGAGACAATTTACTATGCATAAGCAAAAGATCCCCAGTGCTTAGCCTGGGTTAGCCCTAGAGGTCATATAGAGATTGCTTATTATAGAAGCTTATATTACTTTTGAAACTCAAGATTGTAACTCATTTGTGTATACAGATTCATCTGCTTTAATGTTGTAAATAACTTCTTTCCTTTTCCTATTTAATAAATCATTATATAATTTATTATAGGATTGGCTACAAGTGTTCTTTTTGGTGTGAGATCTAAGGTGCAATTGACCTGGGATAAGTGACCATTCTTTTAGGATTGGGAATAACCTGAATATTGCTGTGATTCTTGGCAGAAGGGACCATCTATCCATCTATCACAAAGGTATGCTCACCTGGGTGGCAGTAGATCAGCGTACCCAATGGCAACAGAGAGTCCTGTGGCACCTTTAAGACTAACAGATGTATTGGAGCATAAGCTTTCGTGGGTGAATGCCCACTTCGTCGGAGCCAATGGGACCCAATGGGACTGTCTTTGACTCCATGTTTAGGGTGTTATAGTGCCAGAGGAGTTTAAATTTCACCATCCAATATCAAGTGTAAGTATAGAATTCACAATCAATTTGGAGTTTGTGCCCTGGTTCTGAACAGTCTGCTCTGAGGTTTTTACTCATGCTCTGGAGTCACTGCAGGCAGCTTGATACTGGCATTTCCTAACTTTTGTGTGTTTGACTTTGCAACTTTCAAAATGTTCTTCTAATGTGGTTTCTGTAAGTAGTTTCCTAGAATTTAAAAAAATGCAGCTGAAAAAAACAGAAATTCCATCACAAGATGACATATTGGCACCACAATTCCTCCCCTGCTCCCCTCCTCTTTAGGGGGAGGGAGTGAATCACTTCACGCTTTTACATGGAGCAGATTGCTGTGCACTTGAGCAGTTACTCTGGGTGGTGAGTTGAGGGGTGCAGAAAAGGAGGATTCCTCTCATTTCCTGTATTTCTTTTTCCCCACCTCACCCATGTACTTGTGCTGGGGAGTGTCAGGGGAGTAGCATCTGCTGTGGCTGGTGCCAGAATCTGAGCAGCCCTTACTTGGCAAAGGAAGGAGGTAATGCTGTAGCTTTATCTTGCATGGCTGAGGAAGAGCTGTAACCTTCTAGCCCAGACGCTTTATTTATCTTCACCAATGTGGCCACCACAGAGGAGTGTATCTGTATCTTATGGTTCTGCACTGCTGTCCGTCACTGTAGTATCTGAGCACCTTTTTTATACTGAACACTGATTTGCCAGGTTTAGATGGCAGCATAAAAGCAAAATATATTTCATCTGCTACTTCTTCCATTTTAATTGGATAAAAACAGTTGGGGCTGAAGATTTCCAGGGCAAGCAATAAAAATATACATTGTGTATGTATGTTAATTGATTGACTCACTGTACATTTACTGAATACTTTACAGCTAAACCTAGTGGATAGTTGTATACAGCAGATTGTTTCATGTTCCTTACATGTGTAGCCCCCATCCTGTCCACTGGCCCAATATGAGGATGTTCAAGATAGGGTAAGTTTGCCATGTGGTTTTTTACACAATTCTGGGAAACTGGGCCTGAGGTTCCTCTGTGTGCTCTGCATTGTGTGTCAGTGTGTGTCACCTCAGACCGGACCTACTCAGATGAACCACCAGGAACAAGGTTTTATTCTGTAAAGAAACATGCAACAGGATTACAGTCCAGCAGCTTCCTCTCTGCTTGCCTCATGCTCCCAGTTTCAGTCAGTGCTGAAACTTCCTGCTGGGAGGGCACAGGGGTATTCCCAGTAGGAACCAGGAAGTTCTCCCAACATGCCATAGTATGTGGTCCACAACTTGTAGTTCCCACGGTGCTGGACTTTGGGCTACACATGGGCACATGAAACTAGTGTGGTCATGTACAGTGGTTTATATTCTGTCTGGAAAATTGTACCCCATTGCACACTTGCCTGGAAATGATTCTCATAGTCACAGAATTACATTTTAGAAGAAAGTGTTGCAGTTGAGACAACCCCTATTTATCTGAGGGGCTTGGGAATAACTTTATACATTCAGACTGTTGTAAATAATAGGCAGTCTGGGTGGGCAACAAAACTGAATTTGATAACCTGACATCTCAGATGCTTAGACTTTACTTGTATTATCTGACTGTCTCAGGCGTGTAAGAATTGCTGTGGCATGTATTAACAACTCTGGAACAAATCCTCCTCATAAAAATATCATAGGCCTGTTTCTGCCTCTCCTTTGCATTGGTTTTACTCTGGTGTAACTTCATTAACTGAAATGTTGTTACTCCTGATTTGCCTTAGTTTAAGTCAGAAGTGAATCAGGTCCCATGTGGGTTTTTTGTTTCATACAAATTGAAAAATTAAATTTATTAATAAAGGTTGAGAGGCAAAGATCCTGAAGAACTGACTTTACCAGGCAAAAAATGAAAAGTATCCAAGGTGCAATCCTACCTATACTTTGTAGTGTATGCTCAAATCCACACAAATATTAAAAAAGGAAAAACCCATTTGCTATATAGGGATGGGTAAAACCCTAACTTTCTCATCTGAATGCCTCCACGGGGTTGGCTGAATTCTGTATATACCTGCAAGACCATATCTGTTCTGTCTGTCTATATATACCCACATATCTCTTCTCTGTCTGTATATCTACCCGTTTACCTGTGGAGACCTCATCCCTATAATTGCTGAGCCCCGTTGCAATTGTGATGAACTGAAGCATCTAAACTAACATTTTTTTTTAAAAGGCAGCTGGTTGCAGGACTTTCTGGGCGAGAAGTCCTTGGTTCTGGTGCTCACTTCCCCCCTTGGTTCCCTGGAGCCAGATTTGGTGGCCCTAAAGCCACGCTACAAGACTCATTTATTTTCCTAGGATTTTCCTTGTGTCCTTTGATGAGGGTTTGATTGTGGGGCAGACATTACAAGAGAAGTTTATTTTGAGGTTGAAAAGGTCTTTATCTGGGAATTCCTTTGGGAATGTTTAAAACTGATCTTTGTGTGTTAAATCCTGCATGTGCTTGCAGAACTTATGCATACATATTAATAAATAATGCATGTAATGGGCACCATGCATATGTATGAGCTGAGTAATGACAAAGGCTTGGTAAAAATAAGTTTTCTGAAAATTTCATGGCCAGCTTACGTTGATACCATTGAATAAAGGGAACCTGGGTAGAATGATAAGTACAGTAATATTGACTCTACTACGTATTTCCAGGTAACTGTAACATTGTTTCATCATTATTGTATTATTTTATATTTATTGTAAATATTAGTGGTAGTTACTATGTAATACACCTCTACCTCGATATAATGCTGTCCTCGGGAGCCAAAAAATCTTACCGCATTATAGGTGAAACCGCGTTACATTGAACTTGCTTTGATCCACCGGAGTGTGCAGCCCCGCCTCCCCGAAGCGCTGCTTTACCGCGTTATATCCGAATTCGTGGGGGTAGCATTATATCAAGGTAGCGGTGTACTGTGACCGAATGCACCCTGTATTCATACCCTAAATACTCTGTAATAATCTGTGTACAAAATATGCCTTGTGAGGTATCATTTAAAAAACTAACAACTGTCTTGTCAATAATATCATGGTGAAATGTATGTAGCAACATTATATGTAAAGTTATGAACATTAGCTTAAATCATGACTGAAATGTGTTTACCAGACAGGTCTGGGGAGTGGGTAAACCTGTTTCTCAAAGACAAAGGACAAGCTGATGCCTTTAGCCAGGTGTCATCAATATTGAAGGACAATCACCTGTGAAGTGGCCATTCTTCAGCAAAGAAAAGGGAATAGGAACAGATTGATTTGCCTTTTAATAGACAACAACATGAAGCCTCTTTCACCATGAGACACCACGTCTCCATCCTCACAGTGGGAAGGAACTTTCTTTAGGGGTAACCCTCAGGAAAATGAATTTCAGAGTGACTGGGACTATAAAAGTTAGGGGTAAACACACCCCAGCTATTCTTTCTTTCTCTCCCTATCTCTCTCTTGCTCTCTTAAGAACATAAGAATGACCATACTGGGTCAGACCAATGGTCCATCTAGCCCAGTATCCTGTCATCCAACAGTGGCCAATGCCAGGTGCTTTAGAGGGAATGAACAGAACAGGCAATCATTGCGTGATCCATCCCCTCTTGCCCATTCCCAGCTTCTGACAAACAGAGGTTAGGGACACTCAGAGCATGGTGTTTCACGTAAGAAGACAACAGAGCCAGCCTTGGACTTTGGGAGGAGTTCTGACCCGAGAATTTGGTCAGCCCTGTAGCTGGGAACATATGATAGGGATTTTACCTTGAACCAAGTCTAACTTACTAAGTTTTAGTTACTGGAAAGTGTTTTATTTTTGTCTCTTGTAGCCATTTTTTACTTTTATGCCTTATCCTTGTATTCACTTAAAATCTCTCTCTTTGTAGGTAAATAAACTTTTTATTCTTTAATCAAAACTAATTCAAAACTGAACAGTTTGGGTAACTTCAGTTAAAAAGCAAACTGCTGTATATTGACCTTTTACAGAGGCAACAAACCTATAATATCTGAACTGTCTAGGAGAAGGCTGGACAGTGTAGAACACACATTTGGGGGGAAATTCGTACTGGGAGTGTGTTGCGATCACCTTGAAAGTGGTAACCAAGGCTGGTGGAAGCCAGAGTGTGACCGGTCTGTTGCCGACAGGCTGCTGGGGCGGGGTCTGACCTGCCTGCTGTATGGCTCTTTGTGAGCGGTCCAGATTGGGAGCTACAGCAGCAAAGCATTGTAAGGAGCCCCAGGTTGCAGAGCAAGTGGTGACACAGACCTCATTGGTCTGGACTGAACCCCAAAGTGTGACAAATACTCATTATATTTAATTGTGACTTTTTTCTATATCCTTTGGGCCAGATCCTCATTTGCTGTAAATCAATGTAGCTAAGCAGAAATCAATAGTTATGTGATCCTCAGCAGTTGAGGCTATGGCCCTTTTTCATTGTTTGACTTGTGGTTTGAAAAGCTATGACTAAAAGATGAATTCATCTATATTTAGAATCCATGTTGTATTTTATCAAGTTTTATGGTTTGATTATATATAAATGCATATAGTGCTATAGAAATTAGTAAACTGGCTTTTATTTTTGCTTATCTTCTCTAGCAGATTCGTTCAAATTCATTTTCCCACCCACCACAACCCCCCCAAAAAGAGAGGGAGAATATGACAAAATACTGAAGGGCCAAATTCTCCCTTGTTACTTCTGCGCAAACACATATACACTTATGGGGTAGTTCTGGATGATTTGGCTGGAAAACTGTCCTGTGGTGATTCACTGCCTGGACACGAAGCAGATAGGGCACCAGCACAAATCCATTGAAAGACCTGATATTTATACATCTAGATACATTATCTGTTTGGAAAATTTTGTTTCACTGGAGTGTCAGTGTATGATGCTGCATTGTAGAACTAGACACACTTTACCTATAAGGCTCCAAATACAGATGTATATTCTGGCTGCTCATGGAATGGGTTGGCATGTAACATTAGTGGCGGCTGGATATTAAATTAACTCTAGAAAATTCTCAAATTGTTTTCTTGATAAATGATTCACAGTTGTTTCATAAAGTAATATTATTCTGAAGATAAGTAACTACTGGCATTGCAGTTTGAATGAAGTATGCATGTCTTGTAGCCTTGGAGAAGTTCAGGTCTGAATGAGTTATGTAACGAAAGTGTTTCTACAGTTAGTAGATGTTAAACATTTCATTTGTGCAGTATAAAATTTTTATGAAAAAAGCGAGAGAGAAAACATATAACTTAAAAGTGGAAGTGCTGAGACCACATGAGAGACAACTTTCTAGTAATTCCAGCCTTCCAGGCAGAAATCTTTCATGACATACTGTTCTCATAAAATATGCATCCCAGTTTTTGTAGCCCAAAGATGTTGGGATAAGCATCCAACTTTTGGATACTTGAACTATTTGGACCGATGTTTTGAGGTTTGCCCATACCTATTCATTACAAAGCAATTGGATGTTTCCAACTGGAGATGCTTTTATAATTGACTCTCAGTGGGTCATGTTCTGCTATTAGGTACAATGATACTAGCCTACTGAAGTCAGTGGAGTGGCACCAGTCTAACTGAGCAGAATTTGGATGACTCTGTTCTTCTAAACAGAATAAACATGCTGGACCCAACTCTCCTCTCAGTAAACTTCAATGGGATTGTGCCAGTGTAAATGAGAATAAATTTTGGCCCACTGCATGATACTTATCAGATGTCACTTATTAAATATGAAGTATTTATATGAATACATATCCATCACTATTGAGAAAGATGTGGTCAAAAGTTAGCGAAGAATTACTCAAGATGAGTGTCACTGCAGCTGTCTGTGTAGCCAGTTTAGATATAGCCCCATCTCCTTAAACAATGGAACAAATAATCCAGACTCGTTATAAATGCATCATGTCTTTTGGCACATGAACAACCTACATAAAGGGCATTGCTAAAAAAGACTGAAATGTTGTGCAATCAACATGGGCAGTTCCTTTCTCCCCATTCCAGCATTGGTCTGGCTAATCCACATGCCTAAAACCCAACATCTGTTTGTCAGATATGCACAGCTTTACAGTTTGTGAGCTGCTGGTGATCCAACTGTACAATGTGTTGCATTCCAGCTGCTTTACTTAGACGGGTAGGGACAGTATCTTCTTTCTTGGTGCATTAATTGTTCGTTTTTCTCCCCTCAGTATAAAATTCTCTGTCAACCTTGCTGAAATTGATGAACTATGAACGTGAACACATTTTTTTTTGAAGACAGGTCATTCTTTTACTAGGTGGGTTGTTCCCATGATCACCTTTAGTAGAGAGTCAACAGTAGGATGCAGTAGATCCTCATGAAAGATGGCAAAATTTAGATATAATCATAATGCACACAACAAAGAAGATCCATTATTACGAGCTCATGAAATCTAAACAAGTCATTTCAACTAACTCCATTTCTGTCACTGCAAAATGAATTTGAATGATTGACAGACTTTTAAAGTGTTTCATAAGAAAATGTGTGCTAAATAATATGTCCCAGCTTTGAGAGGCCTGTAATAGGTACATAATTTAAATAGCAGAATTTCAAGGACCTTCTGGAGGTTTCTCCAGTTCATATCCACTAGAAATACAAAGAAAACCTATTAATTGCAATATAACTTTTCTCAACTGAACCCCAGGTAGCTGAACCTCTCAGTTAACAGATTCAGTAATGCTCCTCTTCCGTTAATAATGCTAGACAGAAGCCTGGCAGCTCTTCAGCCGTTCAGTTGGTTGGGAAACCAGTGTGAGACCATTCCACAGTTGGCTGGCACGCCTTTTGATTTGAAACCCATAAGGTTTCAGATGTTCTCCAAGAACTTTTCAAAAATTGATTTGTATTGTAACTACGACTAGTATTAATTATATTGACAAGATGGAATAATATCTGTAACCCCCCCCCCCAAAAAAAATACCATACGTGCTTCAGGAATCATTAAGTATTATTGTTTGCACTGCCAATACCAAAATGAGAATTCCACACTTGGAGAATGGAAGAAAGGGAAACATTTACACAAACGGCTTTTCTTTAGCGCTATTGGTGATCTTTTGTTTGAAGAAAGTTTTTCCACTCACGTGCCTTTTGTTTTGCATAACCGTGATTTGAAATTATCCTCCTTTGTTCATGATCTCAACCTGTCAACATGGATGTGACTGTATTATCAGAAATTCAGAGGATTGTCTGTAGGAGGAGGGACAGCCTTGTGGTTAAAGCACACTGGACTAGGACACAGGAAAGCGGGATCCAATTCCTAGGTATGCCACAAGTTTCCTGTGTGACCATAGGGAAGCCAAGTACTTTGTGCCTCACTGTGCCATTTGTAAAATGAGGATCCTGCTTCCCTATTTTATAAGAGTGTTTTTGATGAGGGTATATTCATTAATGCTGATTAGGCATTCAGCCCCTGTGCTAATGAAGGCCATATAGATACTTAGAAGGATAGATTAATAGTCTACAAAGTGAACCAATATAAATGTATGGTAGGCAGTATTTTGAAGTCATCCAACGTGGGTTGTAACATTGTTCCATCTGCAAGATAACAAAATATATTAAAGATCATTTGACATATTACTTTGCAGGTGGTAAGTGGATGAGTTTTTCAAACCATGCTGATTGGCTTTAAAAATATTTATCATTGGCTTACATTATTTTGGCAATTTTGTTTCCTACAGCAAAAGACAACCCTTGTTAGGGCACCACTATTTTTCTAGTAATGAGGTCATTTGAATACCTTTCTAGTAGATCCTTAAGTATTGTAATTAAACATTTACTTTCTAAGCTGGGGTGGGAACACTTTTTGGCCCGAGGGCCAATCTGGGTGGGGAAATTGTATGCAGGGCCATGAATGTACGGCTGGGGCAGGAGGTTGGGGTGTGGGAGGGAGTGCAGAGTGTGGGAGGGGATGCGGAGTGTGGGAGCAGTCTCAGGGCAGAAGGTTGCGGTGTGGGGTGCAGCATGGGGCTCAGGGCAGGGGGTTGGGATGTGGGGTGCAGGAGGGGTTTGGGGTGTGAGCTCCGCCATGGTGCCACTTACCTCGAGTGGTTCTGGGGTGGAAGTGGCATGCAGCGGGGCAAAGGCAGGCTCCCTGCCTGCCATGGCCCTGCGCCACTCCCGGAAGTGACCAGCATGTCCAGCAGTGGCTCCTGGGGATGGCGTGGGGCAGGCAGCTCCCCCGCGCGCTGCCCTTGCCTGTGGGTAGCACCCCCGAAGCTCCCATTGGCTGCGGTTCCCCATTCCTGGCTAATGGGAGCTGTGGGGGGAAGTGCCTGGAGGTGAGGGCAGCGCACGGAGCCCTCTGCCTCCCCTCCTCCCGCAGGGGCCACAGGGACGTGGTGCCAGCTGCTTCTAGGAGCCGTGTGGGGCCAGGGCAGGCAGGGAGCCTGCCTGAGCCCCACTGCACCACAGGGCTGGCAATCCCGCGGACCAGACTGAAAGCTCTGATGGCCCAGATCCAGCCCGTGGGCTGTAGTTTGCCCTCCCCTGTTCTAAGCCATACCTGTAGAAAGGTTCCAGAAATTGTTATGTTGTTGTAGTCATCTTTACCACTAACATTGCTATGAAAATATCGGGAAGCACATTATAATTTGAGTGGCGTCGGTATGAAAAAAAAAAGGATATCCACATGAAGCACCATTGTTTTCATCTGGAAATCTGATTGCTACATCAGATGATATGACGTTCCAAGAAATACACTTTCACTTTTCTCTTTTTTTTCTTTTTATATGAAGGGCATTAAATAGAAAATCTCTATTAATACACATTAAGGTTGATATCTTATTTGCACCCAACTGGGAATTAAAAGTTACAATCCCCACAGCAGTTGCAACATATTTCAATAGCAAATCATCAGAACTACTAATAGATAATGAACGGTGAAGTCCTGGCCCCACTGAAGTCTATAGCAAAATCTCCATCATTTTCATTTGGACCGACATTTCATCTGAAGGGTTTGGAGAATTGGTACTGGATTCCCAAAAGACGTTGATTCTACTGGTAAGAGGCCATCTTTGAAAAACTGTGAATCTCCAGGTTTTTGTTGTCCGTATTTGAGTTATGCATTGATCAAAAGTGAAAATGTCAACTGAAAACCACATGAAACAGCGTTGTTATGCTGGAGGATATTGGTGGCTGCTAGCAAGTGTGTTTTGATCTATGGGCCATCACAAACCTCATTGAACCTGCTAGACATCTTTCATTCAGGTTAAATGAGGGAGCAATTAAATGCCCCTTTGTTCAGTGATAGCTGAAACAATAGAAGCCCCTGCACAAGATGCTAGACCACATCAGAAGGCCTGAGTACGAAATGTAAATGCAGGGACTACAGTATTGATTGGTGGAGCTGTGTGTGTCTGTATGTGTGAGAGCAGAAAGCACCAAAAAGCCAGGAAAAAAAATGGGCAAGCACTGGTGAGTATGGTCCTGGGAGGAAGCCAAAAAAGAGAGCTTCTTTTTGGGCAGAGTGTTAGCCGGTTTGGGTTTGTGAGTAAGGAATCTGCCTCCTGCTGTTTGTTCTACTGTGTTCAGGAAACTGGACATTGGGTACATTGGGTTCTTTGTAAATACACAGCATTAGACCAAGAAATATCTGTCTCATACCTTCAATTTCTCTTAGTGGAAACAACCGAGCAAGGTTCTGAAAACTAGGTAAGTGCTTGTACCAAGGGATAACAGTATTATATTATCCAAAGAGAAGGATATTTAGCAAATGTTGGGATCCCAGTTAACATCAGTTATCTGTGGGTTATCAGAAGGTTCTCTGGTTGTCTGTGCTTTGTAACTTATATCTTCTGACATACCTTAGACCAGTGGTTCCCAAACTGGGGTTCGCAAAATGTTCCAGGGGGTTCTCGGGAAAAAAATCCCTAATGGTGGACAGAGCTGTCCCTAAGGACCCCGGGCAGCACGGGGCCAGCAGCCCGGAGCCCCTGGACTTCCAAGAGCTAAGCAGATCAAAGCAAGCCTATCTATCACATTGAGGAGATTTAAACTTCAAGACTCCTTATAAGAAATGGGAAGGGAGGTGGATATTTTTTGCTGTTTTTAAAATGAAATAGGCAGCTAGTGTTGTTTTTAAAATTATTATGAAGAACAAGTTTAAGCTTTGTTGTAATGTGCGTTGTTTGCCTGGACTGCTCAAGACCTGAATGCTTGTGTAGGAGGAACTCTGAGTTGACTTCTTAAATACCTTCCTGCTGTTTCACATCTGATACTCCTTGATGAAACACAGGAACCTTGTCTTATAACAGGCTTATTCAAAGTGATACAAGCTACGATAGTGAGATCTTGGAAGAGTGTTGCCGTTTTCATAATGTAATAAAAATACTGTAATGATAAATAATAATAAATAGTGTGTAATAAGCATGTCATAAAAACAAATTGTGTATTTCCAAGATCACTGCTTTTATAATTTATACTCAAGTAAAGGAGAAAATCCCTGGAAGTATTCATTTTTAGGAGGGGGTTCGCGAGACTTGACATTTTCATGAAAGGGGTTCACAGGTTGTTAAAGTTTGGGAACCACTGCCTTAGACTTAAAAAAAAATATTGAATTTTAGTGTTAGCTAATGCCGTGTTGATCCCAGGGTATTAGAGAGACAAGGTGGGTGAGGTGATATCTTTTATTGGATCAACTTCTATTGGTGAGAGAGACAAGCTTTTGAGCTTACACAGTGGTGTTCGTCACATCTCAAGCTTGAAAGCTTGTCTCTCTCACTAACAGAAATTGGTCCACTAAAAGGTAGTGTTAGCTAATAGCATTAGATTTACAGCCTTGGATCTTTTTGTTTACCCAGAGTGGAATAGCAGCAGTGTACCTCAGTCCTGTTTCCATGTTCTCCATGACCATTCAGTTTTTGGCCTCCCTAAGACAGGCAACATCATACATTCCAATTATAATGATGGATTTTGGCATGTGGACACCTACTCACTACGAATTGGACTGAGAACAGCAACTCATTTCACTATGACAACCAAACAGCTGTCAAATGGTAACAACATATTTTCATTCATTAGTGACCTTGGGCCAGATCTGAACTGATGACCAAGAATTAAAAACTTTCACATTCCATTACCAATCCCCCCTCCTTACCCATTTGGACTCAAACACTCTTAATAACTACTGGCAGAGTCCTGAAATACAGAATTTAATCCACATTGATAAATAATATTTTTGCTTGAATTATCCAGCATGAGTGAGTCACATGTGGAATTATTTTAAATTCATTGAAAATCGACCTTGTGGAATATACAAGTCAATTTGGATTTGGACCCTAATGGCCATATATGGTTTTCAATCCATGGCAGCTCCTCCATTGATGTCAATGAGCATCGCCTACACAGATCAAGGGAAGAATATGGATCAATCCTATACACTGCTGAGCAATTTCTATAAGGAATTGAATGACTTAATAGGAACTGAGGGCACTCAGCACCTGACAGGAGTGTTCAGCACTTTGTTGGATTAAGCTCTATGTAATGAAAAATATATTTGTCTTAGAACTGTCATCTGACAATGGGTCAAACTCTTCCTTTTGACTTATCTGGTGGATATTTTTGCCCTGCACAGAGCATTCTTCTGACACCATACACCAGTATGCTGGCGGAAGGAGGAAAGGCATTCCCAACTCTCCCATGGGCAGATGTGGAGGAATAGTATTAGGAGCCAGCAGGTCTCCACTGCTGGTTTTTAAATGTTGTGTTATGTGTCAGTATAGATGTCTGTCCTTATCTGAGAAGACTTTGGTGCCACATCCAGGAGCTCTGAGTCAGTTTGACAGTAAATGGTCTGCAGCAGCCATTCAACTGAGCAGAGGAAGCTTCCAGGGCTGCAGCTCTGGTAAGGTTTTTATTTTTACCTCAGAAATGCAAGGTCTTTAAAGGTTTCAGAGTGGTAGCCATGTTAGTCAACGAGGAGTCCTTGTGGCACCTTGAGACTAACAAATTTATTTGGGCATAAGCTTTCATGGGCTAGAACCCACTTCATCAGATGCAGGGAGTGGAAAATACAGTAGCAGGTATATATACATAGTACATGAAAAGATGGGAGTTGCCTTACCAAGTGGGGGGTCAGTCTAATGAGACAATTCAATTAACAGTAGAATACCAAGGGAGGAAAAATCACTTTTGTAGTGGTAATGAGGGTGGCTCATTTCAAACAGTTGACAAGAAAGTGTGAGTAACAGTAGGGGAAAATTAGTATAGGGAAATTAGTTTTTGTAATGACGCATCCACTCCCTTTAAAGTGAATTGTTACATTTTAAAGAATATCTGATCCCTCATTTAAAAAACAAGAAAAAACATTTGGTAAACATTCAGTTTTAGAAATGTGTGATTCTGTGTGTGCACACCGACAGAATATGTTGTATTTTGTATACTTATGTTTGGTTTTTCTTCACTCCAAGGGGCAGAAATAGCCTGTTTTTACAAGAGCTATTTTCCTCCTCTTAGCCCAACTCTAGAATCACTTAGTTTTATGTGTTAATCATTTTCTATGATAACCACATTATCCTTTTTGTGATATCATTTGTATACCATCAAAAGTATGCAAGGCACTTCAGGTGGAGAATTACTTGCTTGAGAAGATGAACTCTTAAAAACATTGATATCGTTTTTGTGCAGATCTCCCAAGTAATAAACAGAAAGGAAATTAACAATACAGCATACCAAAATATGATCTATCCCTGATTTTTTCGTAAATAAAATGTTATTCAAAGTTCTCCATGAGTCATCATCACTTTTATAATAGACTATTAAACTATAACAATGTACATTAAAAACATTATACAACTGTTGCAAAAATACTTACCAAAGATGCAGACTCTGGAAACTTCGTTTACGTTATTGATTGGCTCCTACAGACAGATTACTGGCTAGCTGACTCTGAGCTGCTGGCTGTGGCAGCTACATTCTTTTTCTTGTAAAGGTTTTATGCTTTCACAGATGCCCACTTAAGTCTCCCTGGCTCCCTTCTCTTCATGATGTCCATTCTTTGAGGTTCCTTTCGGTACTGCATACAGACGTCAAACTTTTTTTCTTCAACTTTGTATCTTCAAAAAGAGACATTTTCTTGGTTTACTCTTGCATGACTCTTTGTGAAGCAGCAAGAAGGCACTTTGCTGAAAACATTCATACATCTATTTACTGAAGGTTAAAAATTTTACAGAGGCTTCCAGAGAGTCTAATTTCTACAACAGTGTCCCATTGTATTCAAGTCCTGGGGGTTTCCCCCGTAAAAGATGAGAAAACCCTCTGCATTTCACAGAAATAGCAAACTAAGAAATAGTAGCTAGTTCTATTTTTCAGCACACCAATGTGGGAAAAGGCTATGCAACAGCTTCTGTCTGCTCTGTGGCCGTCTGTGGACCTAGGTAATATAGGCATTCCCAGGCAGGCATATTACACTTGTGTCTGACCAGCTTCTCAATAGTTCACCAAAGTGTGTGTGTGGTTGGGGGCGGGGGTTGTGTGTTGTCTTTCTGAAAGCTAAGACCTAGCTGATCATCATGGTTATTACAAGATGTTTGTGCAGGAAATATTTTCAGATATGTAGAATATTATGTTCCAAAACTGTTGGAGATGAACCATGTCAGCTAGGGCAGGATAGGTCTCAGAGCTAACTCAATCAAGTGTTGAGGACAATCAACATCTCTTGACCCCTGCATTTACAGCCTGGACCAGATGTAGGTCTGAGCATTTACAAAGACAAAAGAACCCCAAGAAAAGACTCTCAATATGGGACCCTCAGGGCTGAGCTGAAAGTTAGTGAAATGCCCTGATTATGAAAAGAGACAAAAAATCTGGGAATGTATAAGAGAAGAAGAAAGGGTACAAGATGTCCATTATGGAGGTGACAGCCTAGAAAGTGGTTCCCAGCACTCTGGACTGGACAAGCACTGTATGGTCTAACCAGTGGGCGAGAAATACCTTATTAGACTGGAAAGGAACTTGTTAAGTATAAATCCTAGATTACGTTTTATATTTTTATTTGATCTGTAACCTGGTGTTTCCAATCCTTTTACTTGCATCTATTTTGGATTTTTTTCTTAAGCTCTGCTAAATAAACCTATATTTAATTTTACATAGACATGACCAAGTGCCTTGCACTAAAAGGTGTTGAAAGAAGGGAGGCTGGTGAACCAGGGTGCACTGCTTCCATTGAGATGGAGGATCGATGTACATTGCAGGTGTCCAGAAGACAAGAGAGTGAGCACCCAATTATAACAAGGTGAGGTACATGCTGTTAGCTTGCAGAAGCAAAGAGAGGGGCTCTCAGAGCTTGGAGTGGAGGGTCTGTACTGCTAGCGGCAGCATAGTGGACGAACATGACTCTCTCATGCAGTAAGCTGGTGACAGAGATTCACAACCTGACCCTGAGAGATGCTAGGCACACCGACTTAATGATTTTGATGGGAATTGTGGATGCTCAGCATATCTAAGAATTCGGCCTTGTTAGGGAAATAGAAAATTTATGTTTCATTTTCCAAACTTCTTATTGCACAACTAGAAAAACCTGCAAAATTATCACTTTAATTGTTATGATTATTATTTCTGAAGTGTGTGCAATGAGAAGGTAGATGCCTTCAGTAGAGAGCCCAGCTTCTCAAACGGTTTCCCTTTCCCAGCATCACCTTGTTCTCATCCGGCTTGAACTTGAACTAACGGCTTTTTGTGCATAGATTTATTTTTGTCAGGCCCTGACACATTTGCTTGGTGCTGCTCACTGTGCCTGCTGATGGAGCTAAGGCTGTTAGCATCTTTTTACCGTTAGAGACTATATCTCATAATATCCACTAAACATGAGGACACGCTATTCATCAGTGTTTTTAAGTAACAGGAGAAGTTACTCATCCTGGCTGCCTGGGATCTGGCTGAAATTAATGAGGGAAGCCAGTTCAAATACTCCACCCTCCACTCCTGCTAAGTCTGATATGCGAGTCAGCAACAACTTGTGATCAATCATGCCAAAGGCTATTATAGTAATATAGCTATAGACATATCTCCTCTGTTCATCAGGAGATTGTCCATCAGTGTACCCAGAACTGTTTGTAAATCACATCTCAGTCTAATACCTGATTGTGAGGTATCTAAAATCTTCTTGGAGATCATGCCTTGGTAGAGTTTTCCAGTCATCATCTTTTAGGGAAAGGGATGTTGGAGTTGCGGGAACGGTTGGTGAGATCACTGATATTAAGTGAAAGGTTCTCGTGAAATGGCTGGAGTATTGTATATGGATAAAATAGCCGTTCTAAGGGAGGTTTTCACTTCCCTTACATGCTGCTTACATCCCTTAGCGCTTTTAATGATTCCATTTCTGTGATTGGGTCAAACAAAGATGTAGAATGATCATCTTCTCTACTCTGGTTCTCTTCATACCAGCACAGCTATCTCATATTCAGGTACTTACTGCCTTACAGCTGGAGATACTAAATAATTTTATTTTAAATTTACATCTTCCTGTGTTGAGGTCTTCCTGCAGTTTATTATTGGTAAACTATATTGTTTGCAACTTAAGTGTTCTGGTAATTTGCAGTATATATGGAAAGCTTTTTTCCCATTAGACACATTAACATCTATTTGTCTTTTCTTGGAAAACATATATTTTAAATAACAAAGTACTATATATCTGTTTGTCTCCAATGTCATAAATAACCATGTTTTAGAGTCCATTCTTGGTACACTGCCCGCATGTTAAATTACACTTTCCATGAGAACTCGTCTTGTCAAGACTGGTGCCAAAACTTCTTTTGAAAATAAAATAAAATTGGCATTAACTTACCCCCTTTATTTTTGACAAGACAAATTTCCTAAAAAAGGAAAAATGCGAAGTACAGGCACTGTATTAATATTGCACTCTGAAAGCATTTTTCAAATTAAGTTGTAGCTTGTGGCAAGACTCTCCAGCTGGCATTGCCATTTACTTGACATTAACACTGAAAGGAACCACCATCTCTTTGTGTTTCTAGGTGCACTTCTATGTTATCTCTGCACTTGTGTGGAATTGCAATATTGAAGTGATGCATGTTTTTGGACATCTGGAGAACAAGATAAACTTTCAGGCACTCTTCAATTGTAGATACTGGGGAATTTAACAGAAACAGGGAAACGAGAAACTGCAGAAAGCCATGAAAAATAACATGAACTTGATTGCTTTACCATAGAATAAACTCTAGGCCTTGTCCTTCTCTAACATCAGTTTTAATAAGGAACAACTCTGCTAAAGTCAGGTTAGTAACACTGGTGTAACATCAGAATGATGCTCAGTATACTTCCTATCTTTGAGACTTACATGGCCCTACATTTTGTTGTAATAGCTAAGCACCTCACAATCTTTAATACATTTGTCCTCACTATGTAGTAGGGAAGAAGTAGGCACAGAGACCCTAAATGACTTGCCCAAGGTCCCACAAGAAGTCTGTGGCAAAAAAAGGAATTCAACACGAGCCTCCAAATTCAAGGCGAGTGTCCTCATCACTGGAATATCCTTCCTCTCCTGAAGCTTAAAGCCATCTTCCACACAGCCCTCAGGCCATGTTAATTTTATATCATTGTAGTTTTTAATCAAAATCTCATGTGGTACTAGGTCAAACGCTTTACAGAAGTCTAAGAATATTCATGAGAATGATTAAAGGACTAGAAAACATGCCTTAGAGATATAGACATAAGGAGTAACTCAATCTATTTAATTTAACAAAGCAAAGGTTAGGGAGTGATTTGATTACAGTCCATGAGTACCTATGTGGGGAACAAATATTTAATGATGGGCTCTTCAATTGAGCAGACAAAGGTATAACAATATCCAATGGCTGGAAACTGAAGCTAGACAAACTCAGACTGGAATGAAGGCATACATTTTTAATTTATTGTGGTGGATTCTCCATCACTGACAATTTTTAAATCCAGATTGGATGTTTTCTAAAATATATGCTAGAAGAATTTGGTGGGGGAGGAGTTCTATTGCCTGTGTTGTACTCGAGGTCAGATTAACGGATCACTATGGTCCCTTCTAGCCTTGGACTCTGTGAATCTATTAATCTCTCTGCTTCCCAGTCCTTTTCCATTGACACTTTTGGCCAGACAAGAGAATCTGTCCCCATATTTGGATTAGTATACTCACATTAATTTAATAATAATACCTAGCTCTTACAGCATTTTTCATCTGTAGATCTCAAATTGCTCTACAAAAGAGTTCAGTATCATTCTACCCATTTTACAGATGGGGAATAGAACTCAGTTCACCTCAGTCCAAATCTAGTGCTGTGTCTACTAGACCACAGAGCTTCTCCTTCAGGAGTTTAATGCTGTTTCAAATGCTGGGTAAAAGAAAGTTCATTTTTTTTTTTTTAAATTTGATTCTTCTTTCTGTGTGTCCAGTGATGTGCCAAGTTCCTCTCTCTTTCAGATGGTGTTATCTTTCTGGCAGATAACAAATGCCTATTTTACAACAAGAATGTTTAATGCTTGTCAACAAAACAAATAGTTTCTGTCTGCCTTCAGCCTCTATATGTGCTTATTGGTTTGTCAGGCCAGTCAGGGTAAACTCCATCTTTTAGAAAGTGTGACATTAGGTTAAGTGATTTTTCCTCATGTTATCAATTATAACTGTAGGAAAATATAGTTGCGCTTCACATAAAGAATATGAACTGTTCTCTCAATGAAAAAAAGTCTTGGATCTTAAAAATGAACCTCAACTTTGCAGTGTTACAGAAACATATTTACTTAGTAAGAAGCACAAAGAGTTGGAAGACAGATGACATAGGCGAGGTCCTTTTTCCTTTAGTTAGGATTCAACAAAAGAGGGTGGCCATTCTTTAGTTCATAAAAGAATTCTGAAACATACTAATATAATTAAAGATACAGTACTGGGCCAAATTCTGTTGTCAGTTATAACAGTGCCAGTCCATTAACTTCAATTTGATTTTTACCAGAAGAGATTTTCAGTAATGTAGTGCCAAGTACAAATAGGAAATACATTTTCCCCATTTCTGAAAATCCTCTCTGCACATTTTTGATGGTATTGTGACAAAAGCATCTGCAGCTTAAAACTTTGCATGTAAATAGCCGTAATGAGTGGAAGTGCCTTTGATAGATGGGGAGATTTAAAATGTTATACGCCTTCAAAAAGCCAGTTCTCAGCAAGCTCAGCAGGCATCTGCTGAGAATTTAGCAGCCTAAATGGAGTCCTCGCCCTTTTGTGACATCACTAAGGGACAAGAAAAGCTGTGCTTTCCCTTTGCCAGGCTTGACAGGCACAGTAGTCATTGGTCTGTGGCATCTATACAGGAAGAAGATACATTTAGACAGGATGAAAAGTGTGTGTATACACACTATCTTAGGCCTTGGCTACACTTGCAGCTGTACAGCGCTGTGAGGTAAACCTGTCTTCGTGCAGCTGAGTAGGGAAAAGCGCTGCAGTCTGTCCACACTGCCAGCTGCCAGCGCAGTGGTGTGGCCACACTTGTAACATTTGCAGCTGTGTTGGGAGCGGTGCATTATGGGCAGCTATCCCAGCATTCATGTGGCTGCAACGTGCTTTTCAAAACGGGGGTGGGGTGGATTGTGACAGGGAGTGTGGGGGGAGAAAGAGTGCTTTTTGGATCATGTCAGCTCTCTATTTTGCAAGTTCTGAACTCCCGGCCCCCTGCTCATTCATTTACTCACTCAAAGCAAGCTGCAAACTGTTTGCTTTTCTCTGTGGTACGAGCTTTGAAACTGGCACTTCCGCATTCCTGCAGCCGGTCACAACAATGGAGAGGATTGGCCACTTGACAAGGTGATTAGTACAGCGCTGCAAGCATTTACACTCACACCTGTGAGTCGTAGCCACTCCGCTGCAGCTGTTATTCCTCTCGGAGATGTGGAGTACCTGCAGCGGTGTACCCAGGGAGATATAGCGCTGCAAGTGCCCTGCCAGTGTGGACAGGGAGTGAGTTACAGCGCTGGGGGAGGCTTTACAGCACTGTAACTTGCAAGTGTAGCCAAGGCCTTAGGAACAGGTTGGAGTATCACCTGCTTACTGTGTAGTTACCATGTACCTAGTCAAAGTGTATATTTCTCCAGAATATGTTGCAATTTACTTGATTTAACAGGCCCAGCCTCCCTTAGTATATAATGCTGTACCTCTGTCACTGTTAATGTGGACCTGGGACTCTGCAAGAGCACAAGTGTCCACTTGTGGGGATCCAATTGTAGGAACACCGTTCCATAGTGTGCCCTCATCTTGAAAGAGATCCAAACACAACCATGAATGTAAGTGACTTGAGGGGAAAAAGAGAGTTTTCACTTTTAGAACTATGGAAATGTGTTTTTTTTTTCATCTGTATATTTAGTAAAAATGAATGATCTTTCAGTGGGGAATTAGCACTGATGAGCTTTTGTGATGCAAGAATGGATATAGGGAAAGAGGAAAGGATGTTCTTTTGACTCACGGGAGGAGAGAGTCTGTTCCCAGTATAAGCAGCAGCCCGGAAGGTGTGAAGATAACCAGGAGGATAAAATGTTGTTAGAAGTCAGATGGGAGGCTTAGATGCATCAAAACATTCAGCTTATCTGCCCTTTGCAATCAGCATGAGTTTGCATTTTGAGCAAGAAATCTCATAAGAGCTAACATCCTCATGAGGCTCCTGGCATCCAGCAAAGGGGAATTTCTTATCTAAACACTATAGAGAGGGTTTGGTTTGAGTTTGGCTCTAAAATTGGCAGATGGTTCAGACATTTCTCATTTTACCTGACCTCATTCACACATGCTTAGCCGCTGCCTATGGATTGTAAGAATCCCAGGCTGAGTCTCTGCAATATTTTCATCTACATTTGGATGCACACACTGGATATGCAGCTACTGGTGTGTGGGTGCAGGGGGAGGAAACTGTCTGGTTACTTAAATCCTCTGTAATGTCAGGCCCATGGTACCAACAACCAAGGAAGATTGCATTTTGTAGTGACCATTTGTCATAGGTAGTATGTCTCACTGCAAGATAATTCTCCTTGAGTTTTCTGCAGAGCTCATGGGGCCTCCCTTGAAATACCTGTAACATGTAATAAATCTTTCATACCCTTTTCTGACGTGGTTTCATTGCTTTCTCTCTCGTGGGATCCAGTTTGTCACTTTTTAAAATGTTTTATTTGATTGTTTCTATAATATACAAACTTCCTTCTGTTATCTGGAGCGTAAGCTAACCTTAAGGGTGGTTCTGAATCTGAGGTTTGTATTAGGCCCTATAAAACACTTTCAAAAACATTACTATGCTAGTTATGTCTTTCTTCATTTACCAAGTCAGCCATTTGCTATTTGATGACATCAAGCCATTAATTTTTTTCCTGATTGAAGATTTTCCCATTGCCTTTGGATAAGGTCCCCCATGACTCATAAACCCAGAGAGTGACTTTTCTTAAAATGATGATTAAAAGCTCTTTCTGCTCACTGCAGCACTGGTGGCCCAAGGAAGGTAATTTTGAGCTCTTGCGATTCCTAGAAGATCTATTATCATTAGCTACTTTCTCATCAACTGTGTCTCCAGTGTTCATTGTCTTCTTACTTGAAAGCCAACCTTATTTAGCTCTGTAATTTTTCTATTTGTTAAAATGTTATAAAGTGACTGTTCCTATCTCAGTCCTAGTTCAGTCAGAGTCTGATGGATGCTACACAGGTGCGCTAGTGGGAGGAAAAAGGGCATAGGTAATTCCCTCCTCCTCCTCACCGCACAGGTCAGCAGCACACCAGGATTTCAAGATAACATTCCTTTGGTTTGAGGTACTAAGGAGGCAGACAAACTCTTATGCTAGCTAGCACATCAGTCTCAAGAGAGCATCATCTGCCGGCTACTAAGCATGGCCAGCCCTATTGTTGCTCCCTAATAGAATGTGGTAGCTAAGAGTGCATGCTGCTCCTTCTCAAAAGAGCAACAGTGTGAGGTTGCCCATGTCTTGCCTTCCTCCCCATGGAATTTGGCCCTGGGCAGGATTTGTGGAGTAGAAAATACACCTGCAAGTGCCATCTTGGCAGGATTTGGTGCATATAAGCTAGATATGAATAAAAGAGGTTACTAATGTATAACATTGTAGTTTAGGCTATAAAATATCAAGATACAATACACAGAGTGAAAACGTTGGGGTCTTTAAAACACAAAAGCATTCAGATGTTCACATTTGGGTAAGGAAGCTGAAGGTAAATATATGCAGTACTTCTGGCTATTCTTCCAGATTGGTATCAAAATATAATATCAGTTTTTATTTCCGTATTTATGACTGGAGCCCTGTGAGAGTTCTCTCTTTCCCCCCAACTTTAATCTGCTGTGGTTTAAAGCTATTGGAAAAGTGTATAAGTATAAAGGATGATGTTCCACCAAGTGCAGGTGGCCAGTGCAAAGCCCTGTGCATCACTTAAGTCCTTTGATTGATCTGTGCAATAGACGAAGTGGAGAGTGTAGGCAGAGTAGCAGCACCGAGAGAGATGGTGTGGAGATGAAGTTGCTGTTCCTCTTCACAAAGGAGAAATGAGGTTTATTGGACACAGATAAGCTGGTCTGGAAGATGCCATTGGAGGGAGTCTGATGGATGGCCCACATGAGCCATGCTTACCTGAATCCAATAACCCAAAACCCTGGCACAGAGATCAGAGAGCTGTCGTGTCCATGATTTTTGTTCACCTCTGGGTTGGTTGAGAAGTTTGTTCCACCCACAGCCCCTGTGGAGGTCCCCACAATTAACCAAGTTAGGAGATTGTGCAAAGGGAGGGAGGTGAAATATTTTCATCCAGAGAGAATAATTTAGGCATATTCTAAGACGACATACCTAAACCACATTGGCTGGCTGCTGTCTTCTCCTTCACAATGGTAGAATCCAGCCTCACTCCCAATTTTCAAAATAATTTGAACAAAAAAGTGTGAATTTATACTAACATTAGAAGTGTAATTTTAACTGAATCTGACTTTTCTGCTTGCTTACTTTGTGCGTTTTACAGCATTTGTGACAACAGACATCTTTACTCTCCCCTGTTGCCATTTGGAGGTCTCTTACACAGAAATAAGGGAAAGATTTTTTTTTAAAAGTAAAGAAATGCTAATATTACCATTGTAAGATTAATGGGGTTATGGCATAGCTGTAGAACCTGAAAATACATTAATCTTAAATTTTAATTGACTAGATTTCAAGTTAAGTGTCCCTTTAAAGTTAGAAATGCATGTTTTATCTTTCTCTGTACATATACAATTCTGGTAGAGAATCTGCTATCTAAATGTACAGTCAGAAGCAAAATGATAATGTAATTACATTTTGTAAGTGTCTGTTCACATCTCCAGCATATCATTCATGCATGACTGAGCTGTGACACTGAGTCATTTATTTTAATACACAGAGACTTCATTTTTGTTTTTATCAGATAACACCACTGATTTTTGTCAGAGAACAACTGGGGAAAGTATTTAATCTACTGGCACAATGAGTCTCAGATATTTTGGGACATCCCCCAGGCCAGTTTCATTGAGTTATATTGCCTGACTTGAAGATACAGGACATAATATATATATTTTAGATTTGCAAGAGCATCAAATTGCAAGCTGTAGGCACCATTGCCAATTATTTAACAGCACAGATCAAAATATAAGCAGAAATTGACCAGCAACCTCTCTCATTTACAGCAATTTTTGTTAGCCCGGGGGAGAAAAAAGCCCCTGCCTTCCCCAAATATTGTCTTTCAAGCATCAGTCTCTCCCCAGTGGTCCCATGAAAAGACGGGCTTTGCAGTGTACCATGAGCATCAACAAACTTGTACATTGCCCAAGTCACTGTCAGTCCTTAACACATCATAATCTCTCTGTCGCTGGTGGAAAGAACTCCCAAGTCAGTGAACCTTTAGGCCACAGTTACAGACGCAGTTCAAAGATTTTTGGGAGCAGATTGTGTCCTCTGGACACAGCTTGGAAGGGCACCCCTCAGCATCTCTGTGCAGAAGACTGCTCATGAGTGTTCCACCATTCCCCCAAGCCTCCGAGGAGGCTTCTCCATGAGGTCTGGCTTCCACATGGGAATCAGAATAAAAGAAGAGGCAGGAGAAAAGAAGGAGTAGATGGGCAGGGGTCATACTTCTCTTCACCCTCCTATGCTCACAACATTTACAGGTTTTCCACTCAGATAAGCCTGGCCTCCTGCAGATTCTGGGGGAACCATTAAGTTTGGGGGTAGGCCCCAGGCCTTTTCTGAAGGAAGGCAA
Source organism: Terrapene triunguis (assembly GCF_002925995.2). Lineage (NCBI taxonomy): Eukaryota > Metazoa > Chordata > Testudines > Emydidae > Terrapene > Terrapene triunguis. The sequence goes on from NW_020664393.1 coordinate 24,802,858, forward strand.
ACCCCATCTCTGGAGAATCCTTGAGGAAATTTCCATGCAGATGCCCCCTCACACAGTTTACAGAACCATGGAGGGGAGACATCATCTGGCTTTTTAAAAAAAATTTATGCTGTCCTATACATAAAAGGTATACTCAGGGCCAAATTATGTTCTTGGTTATAGCCTATAAATCTGCAGTAACTTGCAGTTTTACACCAGTGTAATAGCATAGAATTTTGTCTTTTAAATCAGTCCAAAAGGGAAATTATCTACAAGATCTTTTTTTCAGTCTTGACTTTTCTTCTCCTACAGGGATTATGAAGGCTGCAGATGAGCAGAAATAATATAAAATGTGGATTGGAAGGTTCCTCGGGGGGTTATTTGCTTTCATTTTAGGATTTGTGGAAACCTATTATTCTAGTCTGTCATCCTTTAATATGGTTGTCTTTAGTTGGTCTTAAATTGATGACTCAACGTTGATTGGACTCTGAGGTGGTAAAAGATCAATACACCTGGGTCTTTCTCAGTGTCAGACTCTGCCCTGCATCATTTCTTGTGATTTATTTCTCTCATAGCTATCACCGCACTAAACCTTTTGCACTAGGTTGGTCTGTTTTACTACATGTCTGCTTGGGCAGCTAACTGAGAACTTTGCTCAAGGAAGAGAAATAAAACAAAAGAATCTGTTCGGCACAAGGATTCAGTTGGTATTGAACTCTCTTGAGCTGTGGCCAAGTGCTTGAGAACAAATCATTTAAACAATGTTAAAAATAACCTGGAAGTTGAAACTTCAGTCTGCATGAATAGAATGTTTTACAGGGACCTTTGTGCATCTTCTCTGTGACTTACCAGCAAAAATGTCATGCTGAAGGCTGGTAGTTGCTTGGTTAAAGCAGATTGGTGGGCCTTTGCCAAGAAGATTAAAAAGTTTCATCCTTCAATATGGTGCCTCTGGGCTGACAGTACATAAAGTTAAGCACTTGTGTAAGTGTTTGCAAGATTGGGACATTAGGGCTGATTTGCACTGGAAAAGTTTTACCAGTCCAGCTATGTCAATTAGGTCAGTGCTTCTCAAAGTCGGGCCGCTGCTTGTTCAGGGAAAGCCCCTGGCGGTCCGGGCCACTTTGTTTACCTGCCGCGTCCACAGGTTCGGCCGATCGCGACTCCCACTGGCCGCGGTTCACTGCTCCAGGCCAATGGGGGCTGCGGGAAGTGGCGCGGGCCGAGGGATGTGCTGGCCACCCTTCCCGCAGCCCCCATTGGCCTGGAGCAGTAAACCGCGGCCAGTCGGTGTCGCGATCGGCCGAACCTGCGGACCGCCAGGGGCTTTCCCTGAACAAGCGGCGGACCGGCTTTGAGAAGCACTGAGTTAGGGTATTCTGAATCAAAGTAAGCTATACCGATGTAACCACTTTTATACTGATACAACTGCTTCAACACTAGAGGGTTTTTGGTTTTTTTTGCCACTTAAGCTATACTGGTATGGTGAAACAGCAAAACTTTCTACTGTAGACAAGCTCTTAGACCGAAAGCCCTTTGGGGCAGGGACTCTCATTTGCTATATATTTGTACCTCGCCCAGTGGAGTCCTAGCCTGGTTATGGCCTACAGGTGCTGCTGTACTATAAATGTTAAATAACATTTTAAGTTGCTAAAATGGGAAATTTTAAGGACAAATCTAAGAACTATTTTTGTCCAAAAAAAAAAAAAAAAAGCTAAAGACCACACACACTGCAAGAATAGTTACCAGGTTAAAAGACATGAAAAAAACAACAACCCATCACACTGCTCCCACTATAGGTGATGGGAGTCTTCTATTGACTTCAGTGGGAGCAGAATTTGGTCCAGAGATGAATAATCTGGTAAATATTAACATATTGCAGCATTGTCAGCACCCCAAGATCAAAATTAGAGATGATCCAAATTGGTTTGGAAAAGTTTGAATAGCTTGAAACTTTGATCGAGGGAAAAAATTACTAGCATAAGATATAGCTTGGGAGACATTGTAATGGCTTGCGCCAGTCATCCTAAGATTAAGTGGATAAGGCTACCCTTCCGAACTGGCTCCAGATGAGTTTCTCTTCCCTTGCCCCAGTAATTACTCTCTTTATAATGCATGTTACACTTCTCTCCAGCTTTTACAATTTGCTACGAAACCTTTAAAGGGCTGTTGACACAATAGGGAAAACTCTGGAAAGCATTCCATTTAGAACAATTTTGCAGATATGGTATTACACAATTTGTGTCTCCTCCCTCTACTTCCCCCCACCCTTTTTGATTTTCTTTATTTTCAAGAGATGTTTCCATGAAAACATGATCATTACTGCTTGGGTGTTCATCTTTTTCCTCTGCTTATTCCCCATTTAAAGTAATATTTTTCTGCCTGTGACATCAGAATCATTTCAGTAGCAACTCTTAATTATGTCAGGAGCTGCAGCCATATATCAGGCTTATCTTCATAGGCCTGGTCTGCACACGACTTTTGTATAGGAATAACTATTTCAGTTAGAAGTGTGACTATTTACGAGAATATTTATACTGATCCAATCCCTAGTGTGGCTAGAGCCATATCAGTATAAATGTTCCTTATACTAGTATATCTTATATCCACCTTCCTGTACAGGCATAAGTTATATTTGGTAAGCCCTATATACCACTAGGAGGTTATACTGTTTTAACTGCACCAGAATATTTAGAGGTACAACATTTGTGTGTAGACCAGCCCTAATTAGAGGTTTTACAGGTTCTTCTGTTATCTGTATTTTTCTGATTCCACCTTAGCTCGCAACAGAAACTTGTTCAGGAGGCTTTGTGTGTCTTCTCCATGACATTTATTTTTTTTTCTCAGAAGGCAGCTTTTTGGTAAATGAAAATTTTTCTAGCTGGAAGAAAGACTACAAAAAGAGGGATCAAGAGATTTGATACTGAGCCTTTATTTGAATCCAGCACAGATCTCTAATATCCCAGGAGAGAGAGAATGCTCTGAATCTGTCCCTGCTTCACTTTTTCTTTGGAGAGGTATTATAAGTCTCCAGGGCTGTAACTCTTACATTGGTTGCAAGCACCTAACTTCACTTTAAAGGAAAAAAGAGACGTAAAACTCTCGATGTCTGCATCTGAAGATGGTAGCAAACCCATTTGCTCTAGATTCTCATTTGTGACTTCCCCAGCTCCTGTTTTCTTTCTTTGGGCCCCATTTAGTGTTCACAATAAGCTTCTTGAGTGATTCATATCTTGATATGCTTCCAGCTGCTCTGTCTGGGACAGAATTGTTAGTATAATTTCAAGTACCTGCCTTCATTGCCTTGGGCCTGAATGTTTCGAACTACCTTGTCTCCTGTGATGTGTGCACTGGCTGATAGGAAGGGAAAGAATCGTTTGAGTGAAGAATGTGACCTCTTTTGCAGTAGTGAAATTTCACAAAATATAGCATATTGTGAGTGATCTATTCTTTCTTTGTCAGAGGTAACAGAGCAGTCATGTTTGCCTACAGAGAAATTTAAATTCTTCCAATATGGGACATCTGGTCACCCTATCCATAAAGAATGACCATTGTCACTGATTAAAAGAATGAAAAAAACAAAAAGAAAAAAATGTAAGATCTATAGGACAAATGAATCCCAATCACTACTGAGTGTTACTTAATGCTTTTGTGAGTGGTTCCTTTTCTCCACTTTATCGATGAGCCTCATGCTGGGCTCAAGGTCATCACTGTTGCTGACCTTCCATTTATGTAGAAGTTTTATCCAGCAATGCATCTGGGACTACTCCAAACCCATTTGCTAAACTCATTACAGGTTAGAGCTGTATATTGGAATGAGATGGAGCTGGGAGTGGCTGGCACAACTGAGCTCTTACTCTTCTGATGGCCTGAAAAGATTAAGAATCATTGATTATTCTAAAACTACCTGAATAGAACATGGTCACTGGGGAAATCTTATAATCTCTGAGAATGCCAAAGATTTTAAATGGAGAGGCCTTCAAGCTTCAAAGTTCTAAACTGGATCGAAATTTTCTCAAAGTTGGTGGAGGAGGAGCCTGGACCTGGAGGTTTGGTTTAATTCATTATGATCTTGCTGCAAAGTTTTGACCTGGATCTAAACATCCACAAAGTTTGGTGGATTTGGTGTAGCCTCTTCTCTGGTTCTAAAAAGAAGAGTTACAAGCAAAATCTTCTCCCACGACTAAGGCATTCCATATAAATGCTCGTCCGTTTATCAAATTTGTGAGTGGCAACTCCACTATAGAGTACTGTAAATTTTCCTAGCCTTTGGGAATGTACCCAAATACAAATATGCAACAAAGTAGCTTTTATGCATTTCCCCTCAAATAAAAGCTATCAATTTGCAAAGCTCATCTAGAATGTTGCTTATAACTCGTCAGTCACTTTCCATAATAAATACTTTGAAAATATTACACTAATGTGTTGCTTATTAGTGCCAGTGGAAATAAATGTATACTAAAGTTCTGGGATTTACAATTAGTGTCTTACAGTAAATTAGACATTTGTCTAGTGGTATCATGGAGTAAACTCATAATTACTGCTATTTTTTAATTTGCATGATTTAATTAAAATCAGTCATACTTTTCCATTTACATTGTTAAATTCAGCAAAGACTTCTTGCCATGGAGTATACTAGTTATACGTGCCGAAGAATTAATTCTGTCAAAACTTCCAACATTGTAGCCAAAGCAAGAGAGGATCCTGATGTTTGGCTTTAAAACATAAATGCTTTTTAAAATTTGTCTAGAATAAACACAGTATACTATTCTCAAAAATAAAATGATTTTATATTTAATATTATAAGAATATATTTAAAATATCTAAAACATAAAATCCAGGTAATTCTTGTGTTAGGTGGACAAATCTATTTGAAATATTTCCTCTGCCCATTATTAACTCTTTATGTGCTGTATATAGAATGATATACACAAAAACTACATTGAAAGAATGTTAAGGTTGCAAAGTCAAACACTCAAAAGTTAGGAAATGCAGAATTAAGGTTGCTTGTGCAACCTTAATTCAGCCCCTTTGGTACACTCTTGAACATGATTTTTTCCACAGGATCTATGTCTCATTCAGTGCACAGGATGGATGTTGCTCACTGAATAGGTAGCTAGCCAGTATTTCTTTTTATCTTAATCATTTATTATATGATGCCATGCCTTATTTTACTGCACACTGTATAAACCCTGCCTTGGATATAGTGTGTATATAGGAGGACAGGGGAACAAGGGGTTTGGTTTAAATGACTTGCTCAGCAGCGTATAGGAACTCTCTGTAGAAGGATAGAATATAGTTCTTCGGGGCACCATTCAACTGCCTTAACCATGAGACTGTCCTTTCTCTTCCTGCAATTCCCTGCCTCAGTCACTGCACACCTCACAACTGCCGCAACAAATCAGACAGGGATCCTTTAAAAAACAGCCTCATTCACTATACTACCCTGATTTATTCCCTGTCCTCCATCCATCCTGTGCTCTGGAAAAGGCAGGGGTCCTGTGGGGAAAAATACTATGTGATCATGTAATTACAAACTGTATTGATGCTTCATTTTTACCCCCGACTGCTGGCATCCTGACAATAATTCACCACTTCTGCCTAGGAAATTATGGCAATTTCATGTAGTTCTTATGCTACTCTGGTTAACTCAGCTGGACCCTTAATCCTCCCGCCATTTCACCTCAATAATATCAAACATGGAGATGTGAAAATGCCACTGGCACGACTCCCATTGAGGGGTTGGGGGGATGTGATACATTGCTCCCCACTCCACCCTTTTCTAAGTCCACATAGGAAGAAACAAGAAGAGAAAGTTATGCCAGACCCCTCCTATCTTCTTTCCAATAACAGTTTCTAAAAGTTCTTGAAAAAAGTATAAATTGAGTCCCATGTGCCTGATCATGGAAATTTTAGCATCAGACATAGTTAAAAAAAAAAAAAAAAAGTTACAGAAATAAAGTCAAATAAGTGTGTGGGGCCTTCAGCATGCCTCCAAAACTCACATATGTAACAGCAAGTTGCAGCCATTCGCACAAATCTGAAATGGATTTGATTTGGTGAGAGGTGTCTGTAAGGTATCAGACTGAGCCCCTTCGAAAGGGACGGGAAAACAGAAAAGGAAATGGATAAGAATTGCTACTTAAATCTTAAAAATCTAATTCTTCTCTTTCTCCCTCTGTACTGATTACAGAAACCCAGGTCTCCTTAGCAGGGGTGAATTGGAGATTATTTTTATTTCCTGTTTACACAGACTTGATGTCCTTACTATACACTAATAGCCACCCTGAATAGTGGCTCTAAATGTTCACAACTAACAGCAAACCCCTATCACTTATAGTAAGCAAACTTTAAAACATTTAATTCTTTATTTACTAGAACATAAGACCAGCCATACTGGGTCAAACCAAAGGTCCATTTAGCCCAGTATTTTGTCTTCCGACAGTGGCTAATGCCAGGTGCCACAGAGGGAATGAACAGAACAGGTAATCATCAAGTGATCCATTCCGTCGCCCATTCTCAGCTTTGGGCAAGCAGAGGCTAGGGACACCATCTCTGCCCATCCTGGCTATAGCCATTGATCCTGGCTAATAGCCATTGAAAACTAAAGCTTAATTGATCTTAATTAGTTCTTACTGCCTTAAAATAATAGTTAAAAGCAGCCACATTTTGGTATGACTAAAACTTACGGCTAGACACCAGTCTAAATTCTTCTATCCTCCTTCAGTTTTAGTATAATAATCTGAAATATGACTATACGCATTCTGTCATTGCACTAGTGCTGTTTGACTCCTTTCCCCTCACCTCCCCCACGCCTTATTTGACTGTAGGTTTGAGAGTCAACAAGAATTACATTTTGTAAAAATTTGCAAAAATCCACTTCAAAACCCCTTGTCCTCCTGTCCCATACACACTTAGGTTGACTTCACATGGGCATACTGCCTAATTGACCTAAATGGGAATGCATTCGCATAGAATCATTTGCAGGATCGGGGCCTTTGTGCAGAAAGTGGCAATGAAATGTTGTCGATTTCCAGTAACTGAGCTCATTCTTCCGAATGCTGACTTCTTCATTGTGGCAGAGCAACGAGTAGCACTGAAAAAAAAAAATCAGTGCTGTGTTATAAAATAATATCTGCAGTAAATATAGTCCATTAGTCACTATTACACAGACACATACGATATAGGTATAGGTAAGTGTTAATGTAAAAACACAGTGTAACCAACTCCGTGATCTTACATAACAGAAAAAGTAGCCTCAGATCCTAAACTGGCACAAATTGCCATAACTCCATTGATTTCAGTGGAGCTACACCGATTTATGCTAGCTGAAGCTCTGGGCTAATTGCTAAGCAGCTACGCGAATGTGTGTCGCAATCTCGGTAGTAAAACGAAAGACAGCAGACTTCGAGGTAAGGTGGCAGTTGAATCTGGCACCAGGAAAACGTCAAAAGTCAGGACAGATTCTAAGGAAGCATTGTCTCCGATTATACCAACACCTTTTCTGAAGTACAATCCAAATAAATTGTAAATGGGTGATACATTTTGATCACCAGATTTTTTTAAAAAAAAGTCTCACACTAATGTTTATATAAACACAGATAATAATTGCCTCTGCTGTCAGCTGTGTTTTTGTAAAGAATATGTGAGTATGTTTGTCTGCCCTTAACTATATTGGATATGGCTGTCAAATGACACACACAAACTATTAATGTGCTTGTAAAAGCAAGTAACGTCAGCTTTAAATTCAAGAACCTGGATTCACATGCATAACCGGGGAAATGCATTTCTGCTACTTTTTCAGCAACTACGCTTCTACCTTCCTCCTAAAGAACTTGCCATAGTTTTCTTTTGTGTTGGCATGCACTTAGAGCATTCATATGGCACTGAAGCATTTTCCTCTCAGAACATTTGTGTTATCTTTATACATAATTGAATTTTCTCACCAGATCATGTAAAATGGATCAGGATTTCTCTCTTTCTAAACAAGACCCTCAGACACTGTCCCAAAGTACCCCCAAAGATAAGGCTCAGTTACAAGCTATTTTATACACCTGTCCAAGGGAGAAAGGTGGCATAAGGGAGTTACCCTTGCTTGCATAGGCCACTTGCATCACAGCGGGGAGAACAGTCTTATGTTACTGCTGCTCCCTATGTAGGCAGATGGGGGTAGTGGGTGAAGCAGTAGTTCTGCCCTTCAGTTCTAACTTGTGCACCAGCCAGTGCAATGTAGCTGTTGTACCTGGGAAATGAGAGAGGAACTCGGAACCAGATTGTGACTGAGAATCACAGTCTGGCTCTTCAAACAACACAACTTGTTGACCCTTGCTCAGGTCTCATGGCAAAGGCACAATTGAAACCATACTGAGCACAGTTCTGCTCCACTTATATTAAAAGACCATTGAAATAAAGCAGTTAATTTCTGTAAGTTTCTTGAGTGGCCACTGAAAGCAGGTTTCACTGAGCGCAAGATACTCAGAAGGTTTTCTGTGCTGCGAAGTTTAGCAACATTACAAAACTTGCCTCCAAATTCCATGTACAAGCAAAAAACCCTCTTCATTGTTAACTACCATACTAATGTCTAGCAAAAAAAAAAAAAAAATTCCAGGTGGAAGAGGGAGAAATTATCTACATGCTGCATAAGAGGGAGCTGTGGTCTGGAGCAATTTGGGTCAGGTAAGATCAGACACAAAAATACTACATACGTGATCCCTGGAAAATCTAAGAGAATTACTACAGGAAACTGATAGCCAATGAAGGCTCTCTTTGAGTAGCAATAACTTGCTATTGGCAATTATCCATATCTTAGTGGGGCAAAATTTAAAACATTTCTCTGTGTGACATCCCTCTAGTGACTGACCCAAGGAGTATATCATCCTGCTACTTACAACTCAAATAGTAAAAGTCCCAGGTACAATACCTGCTGATCACCTTTTTGTATGTGGCCATTGTGCATTACAAAAGGGCACCCCAAATGAGACTCTAACTTCTGTGGTAAGTTTGTCTAAATATGTAATGCACTGACTTAGTGATTATGTCTCCCTCTAGTGCAGAGGTGGGCAAACTATGGCCCGCAGGCCACATCCAGTCCACAGGACCCTCCTGACCGGCCCCTGAGCTCCTGGCCCAGGGGGCAAGCCCCCGGCCCCTCCCCCGCTGCTCCCCTTCCCCCGCAGCCTCAGCACACTGTGCTGCCGGCGCAAATGCTCTGGGTGGCCGGGCAGCGCAGTTGCAGAGCCGCGGCCTGACCCAGTGCTCTGTGCTGTGCAGTGGCATGGCTGGCTCCAGTCGGGCGGTGCAGCTGTAGCGCCGCCAGCCACCGGTGCTCCAGGCAGTATGGTAAGGGAGCAGGGAGCAGGTGGGGTTGGATAGCGGGCAGGGGAGTGCGGGGGTGTGGATAGGGTCAGGTAAGGTCAGACACAAAAGGTCAGGTAAGGTCAGATAGGGGTCGGGGTGGTCAGAGGGCAGGGAATGGGGGTGGTCAGGAAGAAGGGGTAGTTGGATGGGGCAGGGGTCCCGGGGCGGGGCAGTCAGGAATGAGAGGAGGGGTTGGATGGGGCGGCAGGGGGCAGTCAGGGGTGGGGGTTCTTGGAGCGGTCAGGGGACAGGGAGCAGGGGGAGTGGATGGGGCAGGGGTCCTGGGGGGCCATCAGGGAATGGGGGGGTTGGATGGGGTAGGAGTCCCGGGGGGGCGCCGTCAGGGAGCAAGAAGCAGGGGGAGAGTAGGGGGCGGGGGCCGGGCCACGCCTGGCTGTTTGGGGAGGCACAGCCTCCCCTAACTGGTCCTCCGTGCAATTTCCTAAACCCGATGCGGCCCTCAGGCCAAAAAGTTTGCCCGCCCCTGCTCTAGTGTCTGTCCCAGTTACGATAGAAGTATACTTTTTTGCTGCCAGCAAATGAAGATAGTCCTTTGGCCCAAGTGTTAGAGGTCTTGTGTTTTTGGTGCTGGAAATCCCAGGTTCAATTTCTAATGATGACCATGGTGTCCGTTTGTATGTGTGCATGGTTCATAAGAATGTTGGGGGAGCTTTTCAAATGGTGGATTTCATCTTAGACTACAAGAGGGTTGGAGAAGTTTGAAGAATGTTTTCAAATGTCTTGGCCCCTCATAACAGATTCTGCCTTATTGGTGATAGTGTAGGACTTTGTGTCAACCTCCACACAATACCCCTGATTTTAAAATTTCTTATGTTTCCCTCTTCGCAGTCCCTGCCAGAGGGGACTTGTTAGTTAATAAGGAAGTGTGTGTTGAAGGCAGGAACAAAGATTGACTGGTTGATGCTGCTCTCTGGCTATTCTCAGCTGGTCCATGGTCTCTCAGAAACCATAGCAAACTGAAGCAAGGTAGAGTAGACTCAAAGCTATTCCTACCTGGGTTGAGGAAGAGAATCAGGGAACCAGAATTGATTGTTAGTTCTTCTCGTTTTCTCCTCTCCTGGGATGTCAAGAGTGGCTCTGAGGGGGAAGGTAGCCATCCTTTGCGCCCCTTGGCTCAGGCAGAGCCAGTCATTCTCCTGTCCTGCTCTCCCTGTAACGATGAGTTGGCTTGGATTCCTCAGTTTAAAAATCTCAGGGTGTGGCTCAGGGAGAATATTTTCAGTTCATAATCAAATACATATTTTCTCCTTAATGCAGTCACCCTGCAGGACATGCTGTAGGCAGGGTTGCAGCATGTTGCTCTATGGATATGCCAGGCAGAGCTGCAGCCTATAGGGCAGCCTGGGGAGGCTGCCATAATTTAAAGCCTCAGGGCTGTGTAAGTTATGTCAAAGGACTCTCCAGGCCCTGGAGCTGCCCAGGACTGGGAGGGTGCAAAGGTGGCTTGCAGCAACTTTAGCCTCACCCCTCCTTTGTCCTTGGTTACGGGTTTTTAGGTGTGCAGCACAGAATCTCACCTTTAACTGTAGATGCCCTACACTAGAATAAAATGTGACTTGCACCCTTATGACTGACCTTGATTTCAAATGGGGGTAAGGATACCCAGGAGCGCCGCCAGCTTTTTTGCCACCCTAGGCGGCGGAAGGTCCCACCCCCAAAATACCGCCCCCGACGAAGGCGGCGGAAGATCCCACTCCCGAAATACCGCTAACGACCGGGGCGGCTGAAGATCCGGCTGCCGCGGTCGCCACCCCCCAAATGTTAGCGTCCTAGGCGACCGCCTAGATCTCCTAATGGGTTGCGCCGGCCCTGAGAATACCATCCTCAGGCATGGTGTGAGGAAGGGTGAACTTCATGATTCATGAACATCTGTTAACAGAAGAATCTTACTTAAATGACTGCAGTTTTGGTGAGTAATGTTTCTCAGTGGTTTTATTAAACAAAAGAATGGAACTTTCAGTGCTGTGAAAAAGATAAGGCTAGGGCACAAACTGACCTTTTCCTATCAGTTATTTTAAAGCAGAGATAGCTAATTTGAAAATGAGTGTATTATCATAGCTGCATAAAGCATTCAAAGTATTTGAAGTCTTGCCTGGTTTTATATAGATAGCGGAAGAAGATTTTTTTATGGGTGGGGGAAGGGGCCTTTTATTGTTTGCCAGTTAATATTGCTTTTCTACATTACTTTCATGTGTTCTCATATAGTCTCCCAGCTCAGAGGTTACTGTTAATTGTTACAAAGAGTTATTAGGCCCATATAGTGTGTTAGGCTAGCACTGGTAGCTGGTATTTTAGGATGATGGTGGTTTTGAATATGACACGGACTGAATTGGTGACATAAACACTGAATTTATTTCCACGGTGGTCTGACAATTATTGTTTTCCTTCTGTTCTTCATTTGAGCGTGTAGACATGGCATGCATGGAAACCCACAAAATTATAGTTTGAATAATCACAGATACTTCAGTAATGGGTGTCTTGGAAATGCATGTGACAAAAATATGGCAAGAATTAGTTAAACTGACCACTTTTCTAATCTCATTCAAGAAGTGGAACATACAACATCAATTCTAAATTTCTTGCAGTCCTTCCACGATTGACCTGAAGAGGTCAACCAAGAAACAAAATTAGCTAAAAGCAAAGGGCCTAACTAACTGGGTACAATTCCATTAAAGATATTGCAGTTGAACCTACTTACACCAGATCTGGAGTTAGCCTAATAATGTAGACTGGGGTGGCCAACCTGAGACTGAGAAGGAGCCAACATTTACCAATGTACATTGCCAAAGAGTCACAGTAATACGTCAGCAGCCCCGCATCAGCTTCCCTCCCAGCGCCTCCTGCCCACCGGCAGCCCCGCTAATCAGCGCCTCCCCCTCCCTCCCCGCACCTCCAGATCAGCTGTTTTGTGGTATGCAGGAGGCTCTGGGGGAGATGGGGAGGAGCGAGGGCATGGCAGGCTCTGGAGAGGGTGCAGGAAGGCATGGAGTGGGGGCAGAGCCTGTGACAGAGCCAGGGGTTGAGCAGTGAGCAAACCCTGGCACACTGGAAAGTTGGTGCCCGTAGCTCCAAGCCCAGAGTTGGTGCCTATACAAGGAGTCGCATCTTAACTTCTGAAGAGCCATATGTGGCTCCAGAGCCACAGGTTAGCCACCCCGATGAACATCTGGATCTTGTGCTATCAATTTTAGGATGACATAACTGACTGATGTGATCTGTGATTACAATAGGAAAGAGTTAGTTCTTTTTTAAAATAAAATGTATTGAGATCCTAACTGATGACAAATTCAGACATGATGTGTGCAGGCCCATTGAAGCAGTGAAGTTGCACCTGTTTACACTTTGCCTATATTTTAAGTTGCACCAGTTTAACTTTATTCTGATTTAAAACCTAATTTAGTTAAATTGGTACAAAACCCTGTGTGAATGTTCTAAATTTCATTGTAACCTGGTTTACAGAATCATAGAATTATAGGATGAAGGGCTGAAAAGGACCTCGAGAGACCATCAAGTCCAGCCCCCAACATGGAGGCAGGATGAAATAAACCTTGACCATCCCTGACAGGTGTTTGTCCAATCTGTTTTTTTTTTTTTTTTTTAAACTTAAATGATGGGGATTCCACAGCCTCCCTTGGAAGGCTATTCCAGAGCTTAACATTATCCTTATGGTAAGAAAGTTTTGCCTAATATCTAACCTAAATCTCACTTGCTGAAGATTAAGCCCATTACTTGTTGTCCAAACTTTGGTAGACATGGAGAACAATTGATTGCCGTCCTCTTTATAACAGTCCTTAACATATCTGAATACTTACCAAGTCCCCCTTCAGCCTTCTTTTCTCAAGACTAAACATGCCCAGTTTTTTAACCTTTCCTCACAGGTCAGGTTTTCTAAATTTTTTATGATTTTTATTGCTCGCCTCTGGACTCTCTCCACTTTGTCTACCTCTTTTCTAATGTGTGGCACACAGAACTGGACATGATACTCCAGTTGGGCCCTCACCCAGTGCTGACTAGAGCAAGACAATTAACCTCCAGCATATTACATACAATGCTTTCGTTAATACTTCCCAGAATATTAGCCTTTTTTGCAACTGCATCACATTGTTGATTCATATTCAATTCGTGATGCACTATAACCCCACATCCTTTTCAGCAGTGCTATCACCTAGCCAGTTATTCCCAATGTTATAGTTGTGTATTTGATTTTTCTCTCAAGTGTAGTACTTTGCACTCGTCTTCACTGAACTTCATTTTGTTGAATTCAGGCCAATTCTCCAATTTATCAAAGGTCATTTAGAATTTTAATCCTGTCTTCTAAAGTGATTACAGCCCCTCCCATCTTGGTGTCATCTGCAAATGTTATAACCATTATCTTTGAGTATGGACTTTCAACCAGTTGTGCACCCACCTTATAGTAACTTCATCTAAACCATATTTCCCTATTTCCTTATGAGAATATCATGTGGGACTGTGTCAAAAGCCTTAGTAAACTCTAGATATATAATGCATATAGCTTCCCCCATCCACTAGGCCAGTGGGTATTGACTTAGATTAACCTGAGCTAAAATAAATCAATATTAACCAGTTTTAGATCAAATTTAGAATGGCCATACTGAGTTTTGCTGTGGTTTAACTGTCTCACTTTAAAGTCACACCTTGAGTAACATTTGGTGCAACTTTGAATATCGACAGGGTCTGAGTAAGAATTTGTCTGTGAGCATAAACTCATTTTGGTTTAATGAAGGCAACCCAAATATATTTTTCAATCCCTCATCCCCTCCAGTCCTGGTAGCAGTATGGGGGTATATTGTTTCCCACATTTCCAGACCACTCCTCACACCTCATGCATCTAAAAATGAATTAGCATATTAACAGAAGATACTGTGACAGATCTTCTGTTGTTGAAGACAGATTCCATTGACTGCAGTAGTTATGCCCATTTACCCAAGCTAAGTATTTCACCCACAAGATTTTGTTCTGAAATAAGGTACCGATGCTGCACAAACAAAGATGTTCAGGTAGAAGAGACAATTCTAAGAAGTATACATTTTTACTGTGAGCTCCAGATAAATGGCTTGTAGCCTGACCTCTTTTGTGGGTAGTTATAAATCTCTAGTCCTGGGGTATGGAGACTGTGACAGGTTCCCTTGGGGTGCCACCTGGAACTGGGGTATCACTGAGCTCTCTGACTGACCACCCTGGGCTCCCTCTCATCATTGTGCTGTGATGACAAGCTGTAGACCGCTCCCAGTCCTACACTCCCACGAACATTCACACAGGCAGGGACACCCAGCTGCAGTTGCATGCAGGCTGCAGCCAGCCACTGCATGAACCAACAATAGAGAGGTTACAGCCTAAATAACCCCCACGTCCCCAGCCTAAGACCCCAGAGCTGTACTGTCCTGCCCTGGTCAAAACCCTGACCAGTATGAATGTATTACCCAGTTTGCCTCTCCCTCAATGTGGAGAGGAATATGCAACAAACTTCTGTTAACCAAGATAAGATTTTTTCCCAGACCCTTCACTTAAAGGCACACTGGTTTAGATAAAGCAAAAAACAAAAGATAGATTTTAACTGATTATAAGTGATAGCAAACAGATCAAAGCAGATTACCTAGTAGATAAACAAAACCACAAACTAAGCCTAAAATACTAAAAAGATTGGATATGAATTAGTAATTTATCACCCTGGCTGATGATACAAGCAGTCCACCAGGTTTCCATACACAGGCTAGAAATCCCTTTAGCCTGGGACCAGCACTTCCCCCATTTCCGTCTTTGTTTCTCAGATGTTTCAAGAGTGTCCTTGTGTGGAGAGTGAGGCCTGTAGATGATGTTACACCACACCTTATGTAGCTTTTGCATATGGCGGGAACCCTTTGTTCCAAAACATTTCCCACCCCAGTTTATGGAAAAATACAGGTACGCAAAATGGAGTCCAGTATCATGTGGCCTGGTCACATGCCCTTGCTGAGTCATAGCAGCCATTATTTACAGGCCGGCTGAAACATTTACAGGAAGGCTAAACTTTTTCACAGTCCATTGCCTTTGCTGATGAGCTATTAGCACTATCTAGCTTCTTCGTTGTTGAACCAGGAAGGCTGGCTGTGGATGTTTTCCAGAGTAAGCACATTTGAAATAAAGATACATAGTCAATATTCATAACTTCAGATACAAAAATGATACATGCCCACAAATAGGATAATCATATCCAGCAAATCATAACTTTCCCCATGACAACTTACATCACTCATCTTATATAATCATACCACTGAAGAATAGAGACTACTCTCTTGCCCATGTTACCTTCAGTTAAACAAAGGCAACCTGGAAAGCCAAACACGCAGAGCAGCATCAGAGAATCTGTTTGAAGATGAAGAGTTTACTTTTCTTGTACAAGCAGAGAAAAATGTACATCCTAGCCCCAAACACAGTGATAAACAAGCCACCTTAAAGCAGTTATTCTGATGCAAGTATTGTATAATGCCTTTGAACCAGAAGTCCTGCTCCAATTGACATCAGTGAGCATTCCATGAATATACGAGTGTATGGACCAAGATTTATATCTATCAGTTTTGGTCCCTTTTCTGGTTGAATATCATAAATGTATTAATGCTGAGGGGAATATCTTTTACCACAGTATGAAAATCTGTAGACTGATTAAACCAAAACATTTCTTTGGGTTTATGTGGTCCAGAATAATTAGATACAGAGGGACTTTTTTTTATTGTCACCACAAGAACTCTGCAAACTATCAAATTCCTTTTCGCTCCATTAACTCTTAAAAGTGCCGTATATACTTTGAACCCCGTGAATATGTACCAAATTATCCTGTATATAATTTGTAATCTTACTACCATATATCAAAAACTGCTTTCACAAATACTCTTAAGCTATTTACCCATTCTGTGTAGGGAAGATATAATACCATGTTGTTGATGTGGAAATAATGCCAATATCAAGAAAACCCCTAATTTCTTTCCATCAGAGACCACAAAGCAGCTAAATCCTGCTAGAGCAGCAGATAGGGAAAGGGAACTATTCTAGGCAAACGCTGGGTAGAGATTTTTCAATTAAATCATGAAAGATAGTTGAGTTTTGGTTTCCAGGTGCCTGAGTTTTTCCAAAACTCCTTAATAATGTAAGATTTTAAATGGTCCTAGATCAATTTTGAAATCAATTCCTTGCTGAAATGAATGAGAAGTTAAATAGTAACAAACATAACCTTCTTATAACTATTGCAAGATAAAATAAGATTCCCTACTAAAATAATGTAAGGGGCTATTGTACTGCATAACTAGTGAAGCCATTCCAAAATAATTGAATCCCTGGTCAGTGAGAGCAAACAATACTGAATTTTAACCCTATAGAAGAGCCCACACAGAACCTTCCACTCCACATTATATACCCAATGGCAGAGATAACAAAAAGAAAACCATCTGAACCTACCCTCTATGTAGAGGCTGTGGCAGGATATGGTTGTGTCTCTGGAGAATCACTTTATCAAATTCGTAATGATCTGTGAAATGAAAAAGCCCTGCTTGGTGCATGAAAATTGAAGACAGTGCTGTGCAGCCCCTGCTGTGCTGCACTGAAAAAATAACATCCCACAACAACAAAAGGCAGGAACTGATAGATACTGAATAATAATAACAATCAATTATTATTATGGTAGTGCCCACTGTGTGCTAAGAACTTTCCAACCACTCAAGAACTAAAGTCCCCGCTCTGAGGAGCCGACAACTTAAATTGAAGTCTTGTGTTTATTATTAAAATAAACAAGCAAATAAAACCCTGTTAGTGGCATCCCTAAGGTGTGCTGACAGCTAAACTGAGTGAGCACCCATCATCTTATCACTGCAGCCCTGATCCTTCCTTCCCCTCCCACCTGTTTGTTACTATTGTGTTTTTGTATCAAACCATATTAAGATTATTAAAACCCTCAGGGGAAAGGCCTCCTTTTTCTTTCTGTACTGAAAAACACCAGTACACATTTGTTTAAAGTATTAAAATGACGATTGTTAGATGACGTAGTTCTGCAGAAGCAAAGTCTTATTGGACACACTACACTTTTCTAGTTCTTATTCTAGCTAGCATCTAGGGGTTCTGTACAACATACAATCAAATAATTAGAACAAGCAAAGGCTATGGAACATACTTACATTCATTAAAATGCTTTCAAGATCACGAAAGACTTTAACCTATTGTCGACATATCAGGTTGGTGACATCTGCTGTCTCTGTTGGAGAGGTTCTATATAGTTTTCTACCAGGGAACATAATGCACAGGTCAGACTATCAAGAAACAACGATTTTGTATTGTAGATTACCAGGATTGTTAAATAAATTAAAAACTTTAAAGGGAACCAACAGCGTGAATGAAGAAAAACATTTTTGAGCTAGTGATTCAGAATGCTGTGGCAGGTTTAGTCAGCTGGTGTCTTCTACCTGCCTATTCTGAGAGGCCAAATGGTAGGATGTTACAGTAAGCATAATAGTCAATATGTGAAGTGACAAATACAGGAACAGGCTAGTGTCAGCAGGGAAAGAAAACCATTTCAGGCTGGAGATCTTTCTCACCTGGTTTTTAAAAAAAAAAAAGGTCTGTCACTGTCTGATTCAGGGCTAATTCAAAAGTTTAAGTAAGAATTAAAAATGATTAACTTCTTTGGTAGTAATATGGTGTTCACCATTTGAGTTGGAAGGTGGAAGGAGTGGCTGACAAGCTGAGTGATTTTAGTTTAGTTTAGTTTTTTTTTCCAAAGGAGGGGCTCTCATTTTTACTGAAATAGAACTGAACATTCAGCGGCTTTGAGCCATCCAGCTTTGGATACCATAAATACTGAAGTAACAGAGACACATGATGGCTTGGGTCTGAAGCCAGTGGAAATTTAAAGGCTAGACATAATTTTGGCCAGTGCTGTGCTTATAAGACTATATTATCTCGCTAGGCTTAGGGCACATTTGAGTTGCGTTTGGGGAAAAAATATTTAAACCTTGAAAAGTCAGAGATGGAGAATCCTGAGCAGGTGCTATTCTAGTGCTGCATACTGTATCCCCACAATTGTTTGGCTTCTATGTTGAATAGGCTTTTAAATATCTATATATCAAAGTATTGGCATTTTCAACAAGTTGTACTTGCTCATATGGAGTACATGAGAAGCAAATCCTTTTCTGTGATCCCACAATAGTGCAGGTGACAATGTCCCTATTTTAGAAAACAGTACCATAGTTAATATCCCACTGTGCAAAACCCCTAGTTTTGGTTTTCCTTTGATACATGTTTAAAATTTTTAAAAAAGGAAAACGAACCCATTTAACATGCATTACAGCGATCTTGTCTATTGGACTGTGTGATGATTTCATCCGGACAATTGGGCACCAATCAAATCAGGCCAGATTCTACCTGGCTTTTCCAGAGGGGTAAAGTGCTGGGAGGTGGGAGTCTAATCCTGTGGGAACGGCTCAGCTGAAAGACTGAGGCCAGTCCTGGGCATCACAGTTTAAAAATCGGAGATAGACCAGAGGAGAGCAATGATCAGAGCTTTGGAAAGCACGGTGAAGAACAGTTGGAATAATTGGGCTTGTTCTGTCTGGAGGAGAGATGGCTGAGGAGGAGCACAAGAACAGCCTTTTGAGACGTGACAGGTTGTTATAAAGAGTAAGGGCTAGGGAGAACTGCAGCCCTTGCAGTCAAAGAGCATGGGGACTGCCCCTTCCTTACTCCTCTGCACTTCCCAGCACCCCAAAAGGGACGGTGAGTAGGTGGGGCCATGACTCTGCCTCCCCCACCAGGGAGGGTAGCAATCTGCTCCCCATTAAAGACTGCAGTAGTGAGTGCACTGCCCTTGTGTGTTCAGAAGCTCCAGGAAGCGTTCTGTTCCCCGGATGCCTTCCAGTGCTCCCCCTTGGGGTGGTGCGGCTCCCCACGGCTCCTTGCCATGGGCTGTCCTTCCAAGGCACAATCCACCCCACAGTTCCTCTTCAATGAAAAGATCCCTATAAACTACATTTTGTTTGAATTGTAGGTTTGAATGCAACACATATGCTTTCAATTTTTATAAAAATGTATTGGCATATTTCTTGTATTTTACTTGCTCATGGCTCTCTCCAAGGCAAAGCTTTCTTTTTTCAGAAGGAAAGCTGCTCAAATCATCATTTTCTTTACCCTGCCATAGTTTTATTTTGTTCTTATATCTTGTCTGCCTGTTTCTTTATTTTCTTGTAAATTTCACTTTCTTATGCAGTAGCTCTGAGCTTGCTGTATTCCATTGCTTGAACATGCAGCTGCTTTGTATCTCTGAGCTTTTCACACTTATCGCTTAAAATATGTTTCAGTGCTCTTTTATTGGCTGTCTTTTCTGCATAACTGATGATCCTGGGGTTGATGCTTGGAGTTTGACTGATCATTCTCTGGGGCAGGAGAGGAGAAGTTTGCCAGTCCATTGAGCTCAGAGCATTTGCCCCATAGAATCTGCTGCTCTCCCACAGCCATCCGGACTATGTATCTATGCACTTCTCCCTCCTCACTCTGCCCCAGCCCCTCCTTGCATCCTGGTTTGAGGAGAATTGAGGGGGGGAGAGTGTCCACAATACAGAGGGGTGGAAGAAAAAGAAATTAGTTGGTCACTGAAAATAGTTGTCTAAATTCTTCAGAGCTTGTTGTCTCAGTTACTTCTGCATACAGATGCATAATCTTAAATTTTGTGGGGACATTTAGGGGAGAACAGACTCCATTGTGCAGCAATTTAAGTTTTAATTAAACTATTTAAAAGAACACATTGTGGGCATGTAGGACTTGTTCAAATATTTGCAGAACATTTTATATTGCAAGGTGTTACATTTTAAGGCTTTTAGTCTGAGCCAGATCATCTGTGTTATATTTTTTAGGTCTATTGCAATTTATAGTCCTCTGAGGGCTTGAACTTGAGTCTGTTGAAGTCAGTGCTGTTGTGTGTGCACTGAGGTTTTTCTTAAAGTTTGCCACGCTTGCACGATTACAGGTAGAGCTCTGCTGGCAGTAACAATGATAGGAATTCCACTGTTCAAAGACACAATTATCTGCACAAAATTTGTGCATCAATATAACTAAATGAGTTTCCTGATTTGGTGAAACTGATGCAAAAACTTGTTTTTGTACACCAGCTCTCTCTCTAAAAAAGGTTGCACAACATGATGGTTAAAATGCCAGTGGCTGTGGCTCTTCTACTTTAGATCTCCAATTGTTGCTTCTAATAATGGACATTTTTAAGAAAAAGTTCAGTGTAGACATAAGCTCATCACGTTTTACCGTTAACTTAAATGGGGGCAGGACTGGGCCCTTAAGTGATATCTTAGAACAAATGGAAATATGTCAGTTCAAGGCAGCATGCTGATTCTCAGATAAATTGTGCTGGCAGGATAATTACTTTTCTTCCAAAAACTGTTTTGAAGATGGAGATTGTTCAAAGCTTTAAAATAAATAACCACCACTAAAGGCTAAGTCTGAATCGCTTAGGAAACAACAGCTTTTGAGATGGGTCCCGACAATGACCTGCAATCTGACTATTTCCAAACTTCAGGGCTTCAGAATCAGAAATTGGAATCAAATTTTGTTTGAAATTTGGCCACAAAAGTAGATCCTAGTATCCAAATCCAAACATGTCCAGACTTGGGAGAAACTTGAATCCAAATCTCATTTTTGTAGCTTGGAACCATACCTAATAGATCAGGGAAATAGCCTGACATGAACAAACGGTTGCACAGTACAAAACTATAGTTATTAAACACCAGTTCAGATTTGTTAACTGCTATTCTTGTGACCGGGCTTGAGGGAAACAGTAGCATTTGAATCTAGGTGTGCAATTAATCCATTGACTAGACAAAGTCCCTGAAATGCACTGCTCTGTAATTCTTCCTTGGGCAATTGTTTGAGCTCCTCTGGGCTTATTAAAGGCCTGATCCTGCATAAACTTACTCGCAAGCACATTGGTTACTACTCTAAATAGTTCCATTGAAGTCAGCTGGGACTAATCAAGGCATAGCACTTGTTAACACAACTGGGGCCTAAGCCATTTATAACTAGGGCCCTGCCAAATTCATGGTCCATTTTGTTCAATTTCACAGTCCCAGCATTTAAAATTTTTTAAATTTCATGATTTCCGCTATTTAAACCTGAAATTTCAGTGTTGTAATTGTAGGGGTCCTGTCCCAAAAAGGAGCTGGGTGTGGGTGGGTGGATGGCTGGGTGTGGGTGTCGCAATGTTATTTTAGGGGAGGTTGCGGTACTGCTATCCTTATTTCTGCACTGCTGCTGGCGGCGGCGCTGCCTTCAGAGTTCGTCAGCTGGAGAGCAGAGGCTGCTGGCGAGGAGCCCAGCTCTGAAGGCAGAGCTGCCGCCAGCAGCACTGCAGAAGTAAGGATGGCATGATATAGTATTACCATCCTTACTTCTGCGTTACTGCCTGCAGAGCTGGGCTCTTGGTAAGCAGCTGCCCCTCTCTGGCCGCCCAGCTCCCTTTTGGGTCAGGATTCCCAATTTGAGAAACTCTGGTCTCCCCCATGAAATCTATATAGTATAGGGTAAAAGCACACAAAAGACCAGATTTCACGGCGGGAGACCAGATTTCACGTGACGCGTTTTTCATGGCCATGAATTTGGTAGGGCCCTATTTATAACATATGATACTTATCAGGGTGTTTTTACTGTAGTGATGGTGCGATACATAGTATATAACTGTCATCAATCACTTTCCCTCTCTATATTTGAAAATGGAAAGCAGGGCAGCAGTGAAAATGTTTCAGAAGTATAATATTTGTTATTTATATCTTGAAACTGGAGGACAAGAAAACAATGCCCCGAAGAGCTTTCCATCTAAATAGACAAAATCCAAATAAAGCAGAGGGACGGGTTGTAACATAAAAGCAGAGTGTCTGAGCAGTAACATTTGGAACAAACTATGTTAAAAGAAATAATATATATATTAGTTTTGCACATTCCTTCAAGGGGGAAATTGTGGCTCACCCAGAAATATTAATAAGGAAAATATTAATTCTGATTTCAAATGGAAATCCCTAACAGTGAAAGTATAAAGTTGTTTCTATCAAGTTAGCCCATAACAATAGCAGCTTTATCCAGCAAGCCAAAGAAATATAGCAAACTTGCTAAAATGGGAAGATTCTAAACTGCTGAAAGCATACTCTGGGATGGAGTCAGAGAATAGAGACAGTCTTCACTTATTCAACATTTTTTTCCAACTGCAATAAAGTAAGCAATTCATGAATTACTTAAAAGTTGGCAAAAATGAATGAACTTAGTCCAGCAATGATGAGCTCATTCCCTGCCATACCAGCATCAGATCTTTTCAGCAGCTGCCCTCCTGGATAGGCCCAGCTCTTCTGCTGGGATATGCATGAACCACAGTAACCAGTTCGCACATGATTGCTGGTGCCCAAGCAGGCAGTTCAGGGTAGTAGGGTAACCTGGCTACATCCCAGGATGTAGTACTCTATTTAGAACAGTAAAGTGGGAGACTTGGAGGTGGGTTTAACAACCTGCATGAAACTTTGAGAGAGGCGCACCAATTGCAGAAGAGAAGAGTTTGGTGGAAAAAGCAGGAAGCCAGTGTGTGTGCACATGGCTGGAATGCTAGCTGAAATTGCAGCTCCTCTGTAAATAGGTATCTCAAAAAAGAGCCAGTTCAGTCTTAAAAAACATGGAGCCATTACCCATCACATGGTACATGAAATAGTGGGGACATAGTGTGTCCAAATTCCACCTTGGAATTTTTGTGTAGGCCTACAAAACTGTTACTCCCCACCTCCCCAATTGTAACTAATTTTTGTCTGTTGTCACCACACAAAGTTAGTAAAAATCTTAAATGAATCAAATGGAACTATAGACTCTCTAGGGATAGAATTTCCATTCTTGAATTAAAAGACTATAAGCAGTAAGAATATGCTATTGATTACCTAACCAAAATGGTGACGGTGATTCTGAAATGTTCATGGAGTTTAGAGAGGCTACGAAAACAGAAAACCCAATAATAAGGGGGGATTTAAATTATCCCTGTATTGACTGGGTACATGTCACCTCAGGATGGGATGCAGAGATGAAAGTTTTAGACACCACTGGCTGCTTCTTGAAGTGGTTCATCCTGGAACCCACAACTGGAGAGGCAATTCTTGCTTTAAACCTAAGTGGAGCACAAGATCTGGTTCAAGAGGTGAATATAGCTGAGCTGCTTGGTAATAGCAACCTTAATGTAATTAAATTTAATATCCTTGTATCGGGAAAAATAACAGAGAAACCCACCACAGTTGCATTTAACTTAAAAAATGGGAACTACACAACAATGAGGAAGCTAGTTAAATGGAAATTAAGAGGAACAAGAGTGAAATGCCTGCAAGCTGCATGGAAACTTTTTCAAAACACCATAAGAGGCTCAAACTAAATGCACATCCCAGATTTAAAAAAAACCCAAAACAGTTGAAGGATGCACACACACCCAAAAAAACACGAAAAACAATTTGAGGACCCAAAAAAATGGTATCATGGTTAAGCAGAGTAGAAGAGGCAGTTAGAGACAAAAAGACATCCTTTAAAACTTAGAAGTCAGATGCGACTGTGGAAAATAGAAAGGAGCATAAACTCTGGCAAGTCAAGTTAAAAGTATAATTAGGCAGGCCAAAAAAGAATTTGAAGAGCAACTAGCTAAAGACACAAAAACTAACAGCATTTTTTTAAGTACAACAGAAGCAGGAAGCCTGCCAAACAATCAGTGGGGCCACTACGGGGCTAAAGGAGCATTCATAGAAGAAAAAGGCCATTGAGAAGAAGCTAAATTAATTGTTGACATCAATCTTCATTGCAGATTATGGACTTTCAGAAAATCTTTCATAAGGTCCCACATCAAAAGCTCTTAAGCAAATTAAGCAGTGAATGGAGAAGAAGGAAGGTCCTTTCATCAGTAACTGGTTAGAAGATAGGAAACAGAGATTAGGAATAAATAGTCAGTTTTCACAATGGAAAGAAGTAAATAGCAGGGCCCTCCAAGGATCTGTATTGTGCTGTTCAACATATTCATAAATGAGCTGGAAAAGGGGGTGAACAGTGAAATGAAAAAGTTTGCAGATAATTCAAAATTATTCAAGGTAGTTAAGGCCAAAGCTGACTGTGACGAATTAAAAAAGGGATCTTACAAAACTGTGTGATTGGGCAACAAAATGGCAGATGAAATTCAGTGTTGGTAAATGCAAAGATTGCACATTGGAAAACAGTATCCTAAGTATACGTTCAAATTGTTCTAAACGAGTTGTTACTACTCAAGAAAGAGATCTTGGAGTCATCATGGATAGTTCTCTGAAAACATCTGCTCAATATATAGAGGCAATCAAAAAAGCTAACAGAATTCTAGGAACTATTGGGAATGGGATATATAATATGATAGAAAATATCATAATGCCACTATATAAATCCATGGTATGTCTACACCTTGAATACTGCATATGGTTCTGGTTGCCTCATCTCAAAAAAGATATATTAGAATTGGACAAGGTACGGAGAAGGTAAACAAAAGTGTTTAGGGTGTGGAACAGCTTCCATATGCAGAGAGAGATTGAAAAGACTGCGACTGTTCAGCTCAGAAAAGAGATGACTGTGGGGAAGGGATACAATAGAGATCTATAAAATCATGAATGGTTTGGAGGAAGTGACCAGGGAAGTGTTATTTACCCTTCACATAGTACAAGAACCAGGGATTGCCCAATGACATTAATAGCCAGCAGATTTAAAACAAGCAAAAGGAAATATTTCTTTACACAACGCACAGTCAACAGGTGGAACTCATTGCCAGGGGATGTTGTGATGGCCAAAAGTATAAGTGGGTTCAAAAAAGAATTAGATAAGTTCATGGAAGATAGGTCCATCAATGGCTATTAGTCAAGAGTGTCAGGGATGCAACCTCATGCTCTGGGTGTCCCTAAATGTCCGACTGCCAGAAGCTGGGACTGGACGACAGTATAGATCACTTGATAATTGTACTGTTCTGTTCATTGCCTCTGAAATATCTAGCACTAGCCACTATTGGAAGACAGAATACTGGACTACGTGGGCCATTGGTCTGACCCAGCTTGGTTGTTCTTATACACAGGGCTGGTGGGGATTTTAGAGAAGATTTTGAGATGTTTAAATGGGACACCCCCAAGTTCACTTTATGTAGAAAATTGCAGAGAAATGGAATTGTCAAGTTAGCAACAGCTTCCTGTTACATAAGTGAAAACAAATTGCTTTTATTTACTTTACTTATTTTGATTTAAATAATACAACAGTGCCCTTACACTTATTTGATATTACAACATAACCCCAGCAGCATTAAAATAATCATTCAGACAGGAACTCTGCTAGCCAGCCACCTAAGAAAACCAAATTAAAAAACCCAATAACCTTCTTTCCAACCCTTTCATCATTGTTGATGAGGCCTATGCCTTTGTGATAGACATTTCCAAGTGTTGTCCTAGGATATTTGTTTCAATAAGCTTGGAATTTGAAGTTGCCAGGTCTCCAAGCACTGGAAGGTAGTGTAACCAGCAGGCACAATGATAGATAGAGAGTGCTGAGTGAAATTATTTTCCAGCAAAAAATACAGATTTAAGTTGACTGAAACATTTCATAAATTCATGTCAATTTTACTCAATTATTTTGAAGAACAAATAAAAAAATTCTGACAAAATTTTTTATTTTGACATTTTTTAAATGAAATGTTTCAATTCTTTGTTTTGAATTTTTCTGCATTTGTGTTTTTTTAAAAATAAAAAAAAATCCACTTAAAAATCTCAAAACTGAAATGATTTTTTGTGTGTGTTTAGTTCACCAAAATTTTTGGTTTGGGTCAAACCAAAATGAATTTTTTTTAAATTTCAGAACTGGCAGCAAACCAAAAATCTATTATTCACACAGCTCTATTTATACAGTGTTTTGCAATCCTTAAATAATGAATCATCAAAACTTCCTGGGAGGTAGGTAAGTATTATTCTTAATGTACAGATGAGGAAACATAAGGCAAAATGGTTAACTAAATGGAGGAAGATTAAGGCCACAGGAGCATCTGAACCTGGATTAGAGAACGGATGATTCTTGCTTTCAAACCCATGCTTTCAGTCTCTAGATCAGGGATTGGCAACCTTTGGCATGCAGCCCGCCAGGGTAAGCCCCTTGGTGGGCCGGGCCGGTTTGTTTACCTGCTGTGTCCGCAGGTTCGGCCAATCGCAGCTCCCATTGGCCGTGGTTCACTGCTCCAGGCCAATGGGGGCGGTGGGAAGCAGCGGCCAGCACGTCCCTTGGCCCGCGCCGCTTCCTGCAGCCCCCATTGGCCTGGAGCAGCAGCCCTTCGGCCGAACCTGAGGACATGGCAGGTAAACAAACCACCCTGGCCCGCCAGGATGCTTACCCTGGTGGGCCGTGTGCCAAAGGTTGCCAATCCCTGCTCTAGATCAAGTTACCTTTCATGTTATCAGTCTGTCCTTCTCTTGTAGCCAGAAAGAATGGGCTAATTCAAAGAAACAAAAATAATAAGTAGAACAATGTTTCATTAGCTTGCCCTATACACATTGAACAAAAGACTTACCATACATCACCATCATGGTGATAAAGAGGATTACAGTAGGATTCACAGAAAAGTAAAGAAATGGTATGTGAAGGGAAAGTTATAATTCACAAATGTGACTTTTAGCAGAATCAGAAGAAAGATCAGACTGTCGGTTTCCTTTCTGTAAAGGCTCTTTATTAAAAAAGGAAGAAAATCTATTTAGAGAGAGGAAATTGATTAGGCTTGCCATAGGCATGATATTTAACTATGCATTAGAGAGTGAAAATAAGGATATGGGGAAATTGTGAAAGTTCTAATGAGGTGGTACAATTCATTAACATTTTAGTACAAATATTGATTGGAATTTTCATTAAGGACTGGAAAAGTAAAAACAAGAAAGTCTGCATTTCAGTCTCTCCACATGAAGAATTTTGTTTGCATTCTGAATACTAATAGAGCATACATTGCATGTAAGCCTGATGTGGCATACTTTTTTAATGATGTTTGCTTCATACTTCTCCAATAACAATACGCAATATGGTTAATGTGTGAAATAGCATGGAAACAATACAAATGTATGAAATCAATTAAAGCATAAAAGGAAAGTACATCAAATTACATTTTGGTACATAAAAGGGTATTGTTATTTCTGGCCAATCAATACTTTGAAATTTCAGCTACAAACGCACAAAGGATGAAAGCTGAAATGTGGAATATTGCTTTTTGCAAAATATCTTCAGAATTATATATTGCTGGAAAGTGTGCATGAAAAGGCGTTTGACTGTAGCTATATATTCACATTTGAATTCTTTTGAAAATCTGATCATAAACAAATCATTTTAATGTTACAAGTTGGCATTTTATAACACAGTATTTTACATTGGTATTCATCTGTTACTGCTTATGACAAAGGATAGGTCTGCAAATGTAATATATTCAGAATTGACAGTAGTTGGGAATGCATGTCAGCTGTAGTGACTGGGGACAAAATGCTTTCAAACAGTGATCAAAGGAATATAAAGTCTAAGGGCTTACTCCTGCAAATGCACATGACAGTAACTCTACTCCTATGAGTAGTCCTGTTAACTCTGTGCTACATGTAAAAGAGAGAGAAGTACATGTTATACAATCTTTTGCTCAACCGAATCTCTTACAGAGCTTCATTCCAGTACAAACTGATTCTCTGAATCATATTGGCCCCCAACCCTGCAAGTGACTCAGTGCAGATAGACCCCAATGGAGCTGACCGCACAGTCATTTGCAGCATTGAGGGTTTAATATGTGTATTCAGGTAGAAGGGTCTTATCCTGCAAACATAATGACCTTAGTGATTTTACTCAGTCTTTACTTTTCACAGGCGGTTTTAGTTCTCAATAATCAAACTGAACTCCCTTCCAGCCTGGGACCAATCTCCCCAGTTCAAAGTCTTTGTCTTCCAGACAATCTTCCAGGTGTTGGGTTGGGAGAGGAGAAAGGCCAAGTGATTATGTCACTGTCTCTCTTTTATACTTTCTTCCAGATGCTAGAAACATCCTAGCTGTGATATGGGTTAGGCCTCCCAATTGCGTAAGTGCCTTCTCTGAGAAGCCTCTGGGATAGTGGATTCTTCTTAGGGTGACCAGATGTCCCGATCAATGTATGATCGGGACGCCATTTGTCCTGCTATTCAGGTAAGGATGTGCGCGGGAGGGAGGCGCTGACCCTGTGGGTGCTCCGGGGCTGGAGCACCCACAGGGAAAAACTGCAGCTAAGCTCCCTGCTCCTCGCCTCCTTCTTCCCCCCCATCCCCCAGCGCGCTGCGTCCCCGCTCCTCCCCCCCTCCAGCGCTTCCCGCTGCCTGACAGATGTTTGGCGGCGCTTAGCGCTTTCCAGGAGGGAGGAGGGAGGAGCAGGTACGCGGTGCGCTCAGGGGAGGAGGCAGAGAAGAGGCAGGGACTTGGGGGAAGGGGGTGGAATGGGGGTGGAGCGAGGGCGGTGCAGGGGCGGGAAGTGGCGGAGTGTGGGTGACCACCCACCCGGCAGAGGGGAAGTCGGCACTGTAGGGGTGAAGAGGCGAGCGGCAGGCGGGCTGGGAGGCAAGTGGTGGGTGAGGGACTGAGGAGGGATGCAGCAAGCCAGTGGCAGGCCGGGGGATGAGGAAGGGCATGGGAGGGTAGGGGGTAAGCGGGGAGGGGGCGGGACCTGGGGCAGAGTGGGGGAAGAGCCTGGGAGGAGCGGGGGTGGACTGTGGGCAGGGCTGATGGCACCCCAATGTGTCCCGATATTTTAGTGTGGTCATCTGGTCACCCTAATTCTTCTTGATGGGCTATTAACACCTGTCTGGCCTGTGATGGCTGCTCCTTTGTTGCAAATGAAAAGCCAGCTATGAGTATTCCCAACCTCTCAAGATATTTCAGTAACATATATAACAATACTTCATAAATTCACATACAGTGATAGCACATACAATCCAACAGGAAATTAATGTTTAGCAGATCAAGACTTTTAAAATGATATCTCACAGGGCATGTATTGTACAAAACACATCATAATCATATGACAGTGGTGAATATGGGGGCTGCAGAGTTCTACTTTGAGGTATAGTGTGTCACAAATTTGTAATGTATTTTATCCTAATCTACTGATATATATATTCTCAACCTTGACTCCATCTTAACATAGCTTTTGTCTGGAAATATTAATGTAGGATCCAGAGTCTCATTTTGTATTAGAACATGGCTTTACAAACAATTCTGCTGAGCTAAAAGATGGTAAAATCCATTCCTTCTTTCTTATATAATGCATAGGCGACACACACACAGCTTAGCAAGAAATACAAATGTTTTATTAAATATTTACAAAATTGCATGCATATTCTTTAGTCATGGATTTCAAAGAGTATTTCATGAACAAAACTCTTATTTTGTACAAGGGAATATCTCCTTTCAAAATCAGTGGTGCGAATATTTAAGCTGTACTTGAGTAATCTTATCAGTTAGAAATTGTTCAGTGCTTAATGGTCCTAGAATACTTGAAGTTTGGCATTGCAAAAAGAAAAACGTGTCAAGCCAAAATGAGTTGTAACAAAATTGACCTGTAATAATAATAATACTTAATAAAGAAAATAAGAGAGTTACCCAATAGGACAAACTATTAAGGCTGAATTAAGGTAAAAATGAAAATGATTATGTGCCCCCAAAGTATTGTGTGCCTCAGTGCTCAAATAAGATTACATGCTCTTGTTTAAATAATCTTATATTGTAGTTTGACATGATACTACAAACAAAATAGCTGGGAGAGGCTGGAAGAGGGCAAACAGGGGTCACAGCAATGAAATTACACTGTTAGCAGCAAAACTAGTGAACAGCATGATGGAGCAGAATTTTTTTTTTTTTTTTTTAGTAGCTGAAATAAAATATCTGTTCACACATTTCTTTTAGGCATCACATCAAAGATGGGTCATGGGGAGAGGGGGACAATGACCTGGGTACTAGTTCAGGGACAGCATAGAGAACAGTGTGGGGAAAAAACTGGAGACCAGAATGGGAGAACACAAACAGGGCATAGACACTGGCATCACTGGGAGAGTGGAGAGGGCAGGACACTATGTGGTAAGAGACAAGGTCAGATAAGTTGGGAAGGGCCAAGTTCTGCAAGGCCTTGAAGGTGAGGAAAAGAAGTTTGAATATTAAGAGGTAAGAAGGCTGAGGAAGATACTGAGGGCCAGCAGGAGAGTTTTAGTAGTCTGGACTGAGTGAAAATATCTGATCTTAGAAGTATGAAGGAAAGATTTGGACATCTCCTAGATGGAGCAAAGATGTCTCCCAGATTGTAGGACGGAATAACAGGGAGCATAGTGGTGTTGTCAACAGAACGACATGATGACAGGAGGATTTTAGAGAAAAAAGGAGTTTGGCTCTGGCCATATTAACTTGAAATTAATGATGAAACGTCTAGGATGAGATATCAGAGAGACAGGTTACAATAGGGATTTGGAAGGAGAGAGATGGACCATGTCTGGATAGGTAGATTTGTGAGTGATCAACACAGGACTGGTTGTGACAGGCTGCAGAACCTGCAACTGAGGGATCTCAGTCAGAGAGCAAGCTTCTTGCTCCTCCACACTTTATATAAGGAGTGAGTGTGTGAATAGGTTATGCTGAGCTTCTCTCCTTATTTTGTGGCTCCAAAGCCTCTAGGCTTGATCACTAGCACAGTGGAACAACTGCCCTTTCTTTCTCTCTTCCCTGCCTCCCAGAAGTGGTGAGACATAAGTACAAGGGAGATAGCTTAGTAGAAAGGTGGTGGGTGGGAGTTATTATTATTTCCTGGCTTTTGCCTCCCAGTTGCCTTATGTTATGCTTCTGTAGCTGTCCCTGCCTGGGACCATTTTCTGCTGCAGCCCTACCTAACAGCTAACCAACGCCTTAACTGGTCCCCACCCAGAGGAGCTCCAGCCCCTCCCCCACCCATGGGGTCTTCAAAGAGTCCCATTCCCTCCCACAGATTTGCTTTCTCTGATTGGCCTCTGCTACTCCTCCTCCCATAAAGGTAAGTGTCTGCCCTCCATCAGGACTTTATCTGAGTCTCTACCTCCCACCAGCTCCTCCCTGTTCCGACCGTTGTTTCCTCTGCTCCCCTGATTTCAAGAGGTTTTCTCTCAACCCCTTTACAGGGCTGCTCCACAGGCTCTGAGCAGGGTTTCCTCTACCCCACTCCAAAAGAGAGCTGATTCTGTTCCAGACTGGTGCTTCCTTTGCTCCCATTCTCCCCAATCTTCCTGGCACCAGCTGTCCATGGAGGCTTCTTCTTGGATCTTTCACTCTTAGTAGCATGTGCTGCCCCCAGCCAGTGGCTTCCTTCTTCATTCTGGTGCTACCCTGCCATTTAACATTGTGTGTTGCTTTCTTTCCCTGCTCCTTTCCTTTTCCCCATAGAGCCTGTCCCTGCATGCTCTCTCCAGCTCCCCCCACACTTGTCTCTGCTGCCCTTCTCTCAAGCTCCCCACAAAGACAGTCCCTAAAGATACGTACATAAAGAATGAAGAATTGTAATTGGAAGCTGCGGGAGGGGAGGCAATGAATCCTTTGTAGGGGACATTGGATAGAGATAGCATTTAAACCCATGACAGCAGATGTGATCAACTAGAGAAAGGGGTTGGATAGAGAAATGGATGGGTCAAAGGCAGGGCTCTGTGGCATCCACACCAAGAGTGGGAGAAGGAAGGAGCAAGACCCACCAAAACAGATGCTCAAGGAGTGGCCAGATTGGTGGTAGGTGAATCAACAGAGGACAGTGTCACCAAAGGTAAGGATGAGACATGTCAACCAGGAGGATGTACTCATCAGTGACAAAAGCAATGGATATGCTGAAATGATTACAGCAAGAGAGAACAACCTAACATTGGGAAGAGGCAGAATGAAATCAACAGGATAGAACATAGGGAATAAAAGCTACACCATTTCATTAACTGAGGGTGAGAACACGCCAGAAGAAGAAACGAATTGAGCTGGAGTAGTAATTAAATTGATCATTTCTTAACATAAAAGGGAAGAATCCTGCATCCTCTTGCACAGGCAGGGAGATACACCAGATATAATATAATGCATCCTTTCTATCTCTGTCTTCTGTGAATCAGTGAAATTTGGCTTTTTACAACTTCCTGTATGGAGAGATGGAATTGGGAACCCAGATTTGTTATAGGATAAGCCAGGCTGAACTCCATATTAGACACTACATGATTTATTTGTGGTAATGCAAGAGGAAAGGATACAGAATTAAAAGCTCTTTCTTTGCCAGTCCAGAAGCTCATAGAGATAGATGTATGCATGGTGAGCTGGAGAATTCCATTGCCTCAGTACATTGGAGAAGTGCTCAGGAAACCTGCTGGTGAAGTGTCATGGATGCAAAATGAATGTCTGGAAAAGTGTTTTCATTGTAAGCCAAGAAACTACATTGTGCTGCTTGGTTTGACATCAAGTGTCAACAACAGCAGCTCCCACTTTCCCCCAGGCTGATGTTAAAAATAGTTGTCATGTTAATGTAGATAAACTATTGTGTTCAGTATGTATTGTAAGAAAGCATGAATCAGCCCTTTGCTCTAACAGCGGTGAACCATGTTTTGTTGAACTTGGTTGACCTTGTACACTCCAGTGAGACAACTGAGCGCAGGAGTTTGGTGGGTGGCAAAGAGGAGCCATGTTGGATTTACTGTGTTGAAACATGGCTGGAATTTTAAAAATGCAGAAAAAAATGTAATTTGTGTGTCAAAGCATCAACGGGGAACTGAAGGTCAGAGTGAAAATTATGCTGGTTGATTGCTGGAGAGGAACAAATGTAGGTGATATGTCAGAAGACAGAAAGGGCCTCTGATTTGGTCTGTCAGTAGAATATGGTTGAACTAATTTCATACATACTCACATGTAGTTACCCAAGTGCACTCTTTGCAACATGCAGTATGGGATGCAATTAACTAAGTAGAACCAGAGAGACAGTTTATCAAAATAATGGACTGGACAGGAAAATCATCCACTTTATTTTTCTGCCATGCAGTGGCATTTACATTGGAATGAAGAATGGAGGCCAATTTTCATTTTCAGCCTGATCTGACAGCCAGACAATGCACACTGGATTTCTAAATGATGTTCTGCAGCTTGTCCACCAGGCATTGAGCTCTCTGAAATGTGTTTCTGGCTGTTTCAGACAGCCAAACAATAGGATTTTTCTCACTGTGACTTGATTTATAGGTTGAAATTTATCACCATGATCAACTTCATTCATATGCACAACTGGGAAAGGATGAGATGTGGAAGAAACACAACAGAATACCAATCCAAAATATTCTGAACCAGTAAATCTGTTCCATTTTTCTTGAATTTCAATATGAGAAAAAAAATAGAATGTCTTTTGGGCAATGCTCATTAGATATGAAAAGTCACTTAAATATGTGGTGTACAAGTTAAAACTGATGATCCTTGTGTTGCTCCAGTCTTTGTTATATCTCCTCAGGAATTAAAGTTCTGGTGTGAGCAGGTGGGGAAGAGACTAATTGCAACCTAAAAACACTTTTCATACTATATAAATTGAGCAGATTAAAAGGTTTTTGCAGCAGCCAGTCAAGGAAATTTGTGGAAGGCTCATTCTGCAAAGCTCATCTTTGGAGAGCGTAGGGCCTAGTCCACCTCCCATTGAATTTAATGGAAAGACACCTTTTTTATTTAAATGAGAGTTGTACATGAACCTGAGTGGGAATTCTGCTTCATACAAGGTTCTCCACTTTGCAAGTCTGAGCCCCTGTTGTCTATTAACAGCTGAGGAAATATTAAACGTCAGTATGAGAGCAGCTCCTTTGCTATTTTGAACTTATATTTTGGCTCTCATCTGAGGAGGTGAATGCACTGCACAATTATTAAAAATCAAATTGGGATTCCATTAACTTTTATAAAATAGGCATCCATGGAAACTTGTCAGGGCCACAGGATCAGACTTTCAGTGTAATTTCTCTAGTAAACTATTGTCATATGTCAATAGCAGAGCTGGTCATAAAATGGGATTTCCATCCCCTGGGAAATTCTGAAATTTCAAAATTTGTTTTCATTCTGAATTGGAACAACAATTTAAAAAAAATCAAAATTTATTTTGGAACAGAAATGCTGAAAATATTGGCTTGGAAAGATCAAAACATTTCTATGAGGTAAAAACCTTTAGATACTGTTAAAACATTATAATGTTAAATATTAAATATATATCAGATATTAAAATATTATACTATAAGCTTTAAAATGCAATGAATCAAAATGATAGTCAAAAGGAAAATGTTTTTACTTTATAAAATGAAATGTCTTGGCATTATTGAAATGAGAATATCAAAATAATTTGGTTAGACATTTCCCCCCCAAAAAAATTCCATTGAACTTGACACATTCCTGTAAAAATGTTGATTTCTATGAACTGCATTGTCCAATTTAAAACTGTTCTATCTATGATTTCTTGACTCACTTTCGTCAGTAAGTTGTATGTACCAGGCTAGAAACATTTAAAAGTATAGAATACTATCATTAAACTTTGTCAATAAAAATCTGTACCTTAAAGTATGCCTCTCCAACCCCATTTCTACTCTTCAATTACCTTTCTACAAGCAATGTGCCATAGTATAGACTATGTGTAGCAACATTGACATAATATGTAAAAGTCAAAGTTAAGTAGATATTCATCCATTTCCACAGGCAAACATAGGGTACCAAATACTGTAAGTTAAGGGACGTTAGTTGCATTGATGGTTGAAGTGCATGATAGAACATTAATTCAACACTGTCTCTAAGGACCATCAATCATAGAATCATAGAATATCAGGGTTGGAAGGGACCTCAGGAAGTCATCTAGTCCAATCCCCTGCTCAAATCAGGACCAATCCCCAACTAAATCATCCCAGCCAGGGCTTTGTCAAGCCGGGCCTTAAAAACCTCTAAGGAAGGCGATTCCACCACCTCCCTATGTAACCCATTCCAGTGCTTCACCACCCTCTTAGTGAAAAAGTTTTTCCTAATATCCAACCTAAACCTCCCCCACTGCAACTTGAGACCATTACTCCTTGTTCTGTCATCTGGTACCACTGCGAACAGTCTAGAACCATCCTTTTTGGAACCCTCTTTCAGGTAGTTGAAAGCAGCTATCAAATCCCCCCTCATTCTTCTGTTCTGCAGACTAAACAATCCCAGTTCCCTCAGCTTCTCCTCATAAGTCATGCACTCCAGCCCCCTAATCATTTTTGTTGCCCTCCACTGGACTCTTTCCAATTTTTCCACATCCTTCTTGTAGTGTGGGGCCCAAAACTGGACACAATACTCCAGATGAGGCCTCACCAATGCTGAATAGAGGGGAATGATCACGTCCCTCGATTTGCTGGCAATGCCCCTACTTATACAGCCCCAAATGCCATTAGCCTGCTTGGAACAAGGGCACACTCATAGCCAGCTTCTCATCCACTGAAACCCCTAGGTCCTCAATCATTCCTACTGCACAAAAGAAAAGATTTGATATGTTTAGCCAACAGTCCAAACTATTAAAGCTGTGAGAAGCTAAGAATTAAATCTTCCCATAACCCATATGACGGTGTATTCTGGATGAGCCTAACCACGATACTCAATAAGTGCACTTTTTTGTGACATAGGGGAGGAAGTAGAGATTGGACATCGGGCTCAGTTGTGGCTTTCATACTGAGGGAGGATCAGCGTCTCACCATCCGTGTGGGAGCTCCAAGAGGGAAATTTCTTCCCTCTTGGCACTTCCAGCCATGCAGGAGGATGCACCCACCATTCTATTACCCTTACCATCTCTATTTCCCAATATTTTCCACTAGTATTCTGCTGTGTTTTCCACATCTCATCCTTTCCCAGTTGTGCATGTGAATGAAGTTGATCTTGGTGGTAAAACGACACTATTACATACTCTCCCTGGATGTCCAGCCAATTCAACTGGCCAGTGCAATCGGGGGAGAGGCCAGAGGCCATATAACCTCACTCAGTATTTCCTGAATCAAACTCACAACTTCTGTTTGAGCTAGAGCATCCCATTTAGATTTATGGATTGTATTGCTTTATAGACTGTATTCAGAATAGTACAGGGACTGTTGTGTCAGTTTTCTGCATGAAGCACAAGGGGAGGGAAGGTTACTTGAACTTTCCAACCCTTGTGGATCCATGCAGGGGTCAATGAAATCTGCTCCACAGTGTTCCAACATATCTGACATGCTACACAACATATGGAACAAATTCTTCCTTCGACTTCCACCTGAACTCAATGGGGTTGCTCAGGTGTAAAAGAAAGAAGACTTTGATCCATGAAGAATCTTCCACTAGATATAGTACCATGGAAGGTTAAATACTATCATCATTAACTAGACCAACAACATATAGCACACAAGAATCCCAGGGAAAATTTGGTCCCATGATATCTTTCACAAATATAGTACAGTTAGTGGGGCCAAGCCTGCTCACACTGAAGTCCATAGCAGCTTTGTTATTTACTTTAATAAGAGCAGGATAGAATTCAGTGGCACATTTTCTAGCATCACCATTTCTCTTCACTTCTAATAATCTCTTCTAGGCTGACTTTCTGTATTTAACCCAATGGCTGCTCTGTAGAATCTTTTAAAACTAAATAACACTTTTAACATTTCAGGAAAAGGTGATAGAAAAGGAAATTTTGACAAGTTTGCACACGTATTTAAACTAGGGTCTTCTAGGTAAAAAAATCAGGCCCAGTTTTAGGGAATTGTCAAAGTAGGGAGCATGAGAAGAGGAGCCATCATTACTAGGAAGACGTCAATCTCATTCATGGGGTGAGAGTCTATGCTGTGTCTCTAACAAAGGCAGCACAGATCTTGCAGTCCAGGGAGAGTAGGAGCTTTGGTGGTTTTAAGCTACCTTTGACTGTCCTAATCCTGGGCCATTCTGGGGGCTGGAGTTGCCCCTGTCATAATGTAGGCATCTCTGGAGGCCCATCTAAGCTACAGTAGCATCCTTGGGCTGCCCTTTGGGCAACAGTACTGCTTGAAATTCCTGCAGCACTATTTGCTGAAGCCCCCAACTTATTCCTCCCTCCCAGCCTTGTCCCTGGCATACACCCTGTGCCAAGAAGGCTTCGAGGGGGTTCTCTGAAGGCAACCTTCTGACAGTCTTCCACATTGTCTGTTCTGGGGGAATGCTCACCCATCTGGTTACAGGGCTTTTACACTGCACCAGCCCAACATGCAGGAGAGGGGTGAAGATCCGCACCCATGGAGTAGATTTACAAGGTCCTTAGAAATACACATCTGCTTGAAATTAGATGCATGCTTAAGCAACTTGCTGAATCAAGGCCTAAAACATGCTAATTTCACAATCTCCACAAATATGGAACATGTACATTTTATAAACTATGTGGTTATGGCTCAAATAACTTAATAGATTGGCAGAGGCCCTGGGGGGGTTTCACCTTCCTCTGCAGCGTGGAGCACAGGTCACTTGCTGGAGGATTCTCTGCACCTTGAAGTCTTTCAACCATGATTTGAGGACTTCAATAGCTCAGACATAGGTTAGGGGTTTATTACAGGAATGGGTGGGTGAGATTCTGTGTCCTGCGTTATGCAAGAGGTCAGACTAGACGATCATAATGGTCCCTTCTGACCTTAAAGTCTATGACTCTATGATTTCTGTGCTCAGTCTTGCAACACGTAAGTCCCATTTTCAAAAGTGAATAAGGCACTTGGGAGGCCTAAATCATGAGTCAATGGGATTTAGGCTCCTAAGGACCTAAATTTATTTTGAAAATGGGACTTAGGCATTGCAACTTTTAGAGCAGAAACACCTAAATACCTTTAAAAATCTGGGCCTAAATTGCTCTTGAAGATGGATTTAGGGCCAAATTTTTAAAGAGATTTTCAAATAGGATTGTCAAAAGCATCTGTGTGCGTAGCACCCATTGAAATCAATGGGAGATAGGTGCCTAGATGCTTTTGAAAATTCCAGTAGGTGCCTAAATACCTTTAAAAATCTGGGTCGTGGGCTATCTAGGCACTTTTTAAAAGTTTACCCTTACCCTAAATGTTTTTGAATCTCCAGAAAGGTTTGAGTTTGTTTTGAACTTTGGGCAAACAAATATTATTTCCTCTAATCCATGTTGCCCTTTCATACTTAACGCCAAAGCTGTTTAAGACCCTGATCCTGCAATCTGATCCATTCAGATGAGCCCTTATGCTTTCAGTGAGTCCCAGTGAAGTCAGGGAGGCCTGGGCACAAGCAGCCTGCCTACACTGATAAGAATGCAAGATTGGCCCCTAAAGCTGTCTAGTGCTGTCCTTTGAAAGGTGTAGTGAACCCATGAGACAAATTACAGTGCATTTTGCAGAGTCCTCTATGAGCCCTAACCTTCCAAATGGTATTTTGAATTCATTGCCAGATGAAGTGAATCTTGCCATGCTTTTCAGTCTTTAAAAATCAGCGTGTCTGATTAACATAGTTCATAGGTCCTCTTTGCTTTCTCTAAAGAGTAAGTACAAAATGACAGTCCTGGTTAGTACATGCAGGTTACATGGTTTCGTAGATTTAGATGTATTGGTTAAAGAGTAAAAACACCCTTTGTGTTATATCAGCATTGCTTTTTGGATATTTTGAAAAAAGTGTAACAATTCATGGCATTTTATGAAAAACAAAAAGAAAATTTGCAAAATATTGTGGAAATCTGGTGACACTGCAAAATTCACACTGAAACTTTTTGTGAAATGTTACTGGACGAAGTAGTTTAATACTGGATGAAGTAGTAAAAATGTTACTTATAGGTAAAGTTTTATTGACAAGGGATGGACTCAGTGACACTTAGAGTTCCCACATCTCTAATATCTCCCTCTTGGATTTGCAAAAACAGGCAAATGTTGTTGTACTATAGTCATTGCAATGTCAGTTAAAGAGCATTGACTTTGTGATGGAAGATCCTGATGGAGAACCTGTTTTAATGCACGTTATAACAGTAAAAAGTAAATTAAACACATATAAAATCAGTGTTAAGGTAACATAAAGTATATTTTGGGTAAGGACTCTTAAATCAGCTTTTTTACGCACTAGGCCTTGCAAAACATGTGGTTCTCTATCAACTGGTTCCAGAACACTTCAGTTATAAAAAAGGCAGCAAATTGGATATGTATGTACAATATCAAAATCCAGTGCTATAAAAGCATCAAGGAGCCTAATGTTTTGTTAAGCAATATTAAGCTTAGTGTATTAAGTTAATATTAACCTCCTGTCTTTCCCATGGTGTGTCTGGATTCTGAAAGGGAGGGCCCCATATAATGATGTTAGTGAGTTCCAGGGGGGGAAAAAAGGCTTGCCCCGCAAATGCAGACAAGAAGATTGACAAAAGGACTTGCTGAAAATGGGTCCTAAATTGTAAACCCAAACTGACTTGCATTGAGAACATCCTTGGCATGGTTCCAAATCCCTGCATACGCCAGAGATCCGCTATCTATTCCTCCTGTCTTTGTAGCTTTAGTGCCTCAGAACCATTAATCCAGATCACCCTCATTTATCAGGCATGAGATTATGCCTAGTGTTAACAATGAAAAAAATATAAATAAAGCTAACTGTGAAAGTAGATTTCTAAGCTTTCACACCACGTATTGGCCAACAGGAAGCTCTTACAGCAGCCGTTAGCAGTATAGTGTAAGCTTTTATTATTCCTTCCATACAAATCCTGTGCATAAGTGACCTTTTCCCATGGCTACATACCCCAAATAGATACAAAAACAAAGAGTCACAATTATTATAAAGTGCAAAATACAGCTCTGTATTTAAAAACACCCTTGAAAGGTATAAAAAAAGTGTACATCTTAAACACTAATCTATGCTAGTCAAAGTTATTTTTTATACACACCGTACTAGACAAAGTTTTATGTAGTAGGTTTAAAGGTATAATCTGTACAGCTTTCACATATTTTCCCTAAAACTCTGGGTGAGGAAGGAGTCTCTGAACTTAACTGTAGTCAGGCAAACATTAGACCATAATGAAGAGCAAATATTCTAAGACCCTAAGAGGAGATCCAGCCCATCCTACTCTAGAAGCTCAAAACTATGGTCTGAAAATAGATCCATGGAGATACATGATGGCATTATTAATAAATAACCACCATTTCTGTCTGATACTTCCTCACTCTGTCAGCTTCCCTGTTATGCCATAAAAGATGCTTCAGTTAAATACCACTATGGAAAAGTCTGCTTCTTATGAATAAACATTAAGTACAAGCTCTTATTGTTACCCAGGCTGACGGTGCTCTTCAGAGTAATCAGAACACCCAGGCCTTGGTGTATCTCTTGGTGCCTCTACAAAAAAAGACAAACACAAGGGGAAATCACTACTGACAAGCCAAATAACCAATCCATATTCACTGTGGGTCTGATCCAAGCCTTCAGTAAAGTGCAAGCATACTAACATTGTCAGCTTTTGGTGATAATTTAGTTTGTTTATCAATTTGTGCTGATCTGCACTTTGTCTCGAATGTACTCCCAGAAGAAGTCCTCCTTAATCTGTGTACTTGATAAAGAACATGAATATCAATACATCTAGCTATCAGTTAAATTGCCAGACTGCATCTGTGCAGTACTTTTTTTGTTTTCATCTGATATGAGTCAGAGGTGATTAGTATGGTTAGAAAGTAGCTTGACAGCCTGCTGTTTCCCTAAGGGTTCTCTTTGCCGTGGGAGGAAAATCCTTCAGCAAGAGTGCACAATGAGAAGGAAAAGTATTTTGAAATGATGTCATTCACCTATTGCTCTGGTGGCCAAGTAAAAGATTTGCTTGATCTGCCCCAGGATAAGATAATTTTTTTTCCAGAATGTGCAGTACCAAACAAGATTCACTTCTTCATATGAAATTCTGATGATTATGTAAATTTGTGCTTTTTCTGTAATCAAAGTTTAACAAAAGTAACGGGACTGGAGCTTGTGAAGATGATTAGCAGCATAATAATAAAATGTTACTGTCACCACCTCAGCTCTACCAGTGCTTGAATGAAGACAATCATTAGATTGTTTTTAATACAAGGTTTCAAAATATAGTACAAATGAGCTCTGTAAGGGTTGATCATTTGACAGCAAGTGTGGTTTAAGCTTGTTAGATGGGGCATAATCTAAGGGCATGTCTTCACTAGCAATGTTAAAGCGCTGCCGCTGCAGCACTTTAATGTGGCTGTGTAATCACGGCACCAGCACTGAGACAGAGCTCTCCCAGCGCTGTAAAAAAAACACCTCCATGAGGAGAATAGCTACCAGAGCTGGTGAATTGTCTACGCTGGCTCTTTACGGCGCTGAAACTTGCATCGCTCAGGGGGGTGTTTTTTCACATCCCTGAGCAAGAAAGTTGCAGCGCTGTAAAGCACCAGTGTAGAAAAGCCCTAAGTCATGGAGAATTAGCCTGTTGGCTGTGAACAGGCAACAGCTGGGTGATACATCATTACATTCTATAACAATGGCATTTTACTCATGAGTGTAGTAGTCACTTAAAAAAGGCTGATAATTTTCTTCAAACTTAAATGCTTCAATGGTTTTCCTTAAGCTAGTTTTAATAAGAACATAAAAATGGCCATACTGGGTCAGACCAAAGGTCCATCTAGCCCAGTATCCTGTCTTCTGGCAGTGGCCAATGCCAGGTGCCCAGAGGGAATGAATGGGATAGGTAATCATCAAGTGATCCATTCCCTGTCACCCATTCCCAGCTTCTGACAAACAGAATGGCTAATAGCCATTGATGGACCTGATTGAACATGTGTCAGTTAAGAGTATGAAACAAGCCCAGTTTGAAATATTTAGCTTGGTCATTTTTGAGTTAAGCAAACATAGAATTTCATCCTTAATCTTAGATAAATGTGTTTTTCTTTCACTCTGCCATAAATGAAATTTAGCTGACTGGATTTTGCTCAAAACACTTTTATGCTGAGATTTAAATAGTAGTCATGTCAATGAGGTTGCTCATGTGAGTAAAGTTATTTACGTGTGTAGGTGATTGCAATACTGTGGTCAAAAAGCACTGTTATTTCCATTACTAAAACAACAATAGGCCTGCAATTGTAAGAAGATAATGGAGTTTTTACGGGTTTTTTGTTTGTTTGTTTTGTTTTGTTTTACAGAACCAAATTTATGGCATTGCTAATGTAGCAAAATGGCCTGTTGGCCAGAAAGAGTCTGGATTTTATTCATAAATGTTCCCTCTTTTCTCGCAAATTGTACCTACAGAAATGCTTTTAGGGCAATATTAATAGGAAATATATCACTGAAGAGGAAGATTCTCCTGTTTAAACAACACAGGTTTCTCGCACTTTTCCTAGAACTGAAGTACACAAGGGTGAAGAGGTTAATCTGCTGCCATTTTTCAATTTTAAAAAAATGCTTTCTACTTTGAAAGATGTCTGCATTAGAAGAAATGCAGGTTGGAAATAAAATAACATTCATATTGGTCAAGTAAAGATGACCTGTTCAGTAAAAAACCTGAAGCTGAGACAATTTTGTATTGTCCCTTTGATTTACATCGTGATAAACTGAATGAGTCATCCCATACTGTGTGCAACACTAAAGTTTTATTTTCATAGGACAGAAACCTATACCATGAATTATACAATTCATTTAATAAATCAGGGATTTTAGGCTGACTCATAAGCATTGGTAACAGAATTAACATACAAAGTCTTCTTAATAAGTGAGTTGATTCTTAATGTTGCTAGCAATTTTTGGTACAAGCTGTTTGAACCTGTTGTTTTGTTGATTATGAATTGGTGTCTTAAAATCACTCTGTGTATTGGTGTGATAATTGGGACTACAAATTTAATCTAATTGTGAGCTCATCTGTAAGAAGTGAGTGTAAATTCATAAGATGTCACAATAACCTTTAACAACAAACATTGTTGGGAAAAGATCTGAAAGGGAATTCATCCAAACCCAAAGGTCTACTGCTATAACTCAAGGTCTGTGTTAAGATCATGCTTGGTAAACAAGAAAAGTGTGGAACTAGAAATCAGCGAACCAAAATTGGTGTGTCAGAAACTAGGCTTAATTGGTGGACAAAACATAGACAGTGTGAGCTATTCCACCCACCATTCCCTTTGTGGGTCCTTAAAGAAAGACTTTGGGGAGAAAAATTGGCTACTGGAGCAAGCTTCATCATCATGGCTGCCACGCCCACCTGGGTCCCTGGACCTTCTTCTACTTCTAATCCTAAAAGATGTCCTGACCAGACTGGGCCAAAGAGAGAGGCATCCGGTTGACATGGCCACCCCTGCTGACTCCAGCTGAATCCCAAACACCACCTCGGATGAAACAGGATCACACTTTAGCAACAACAGCAACTACATGAGCTCCAGCCCATCTCAACTAACTTCTTCTCTTTCCCCAAAAAGGACAATTATTACCATTTTTATATCATCTAAGAGACTGTCAAATAAGGGGATTTTCCTTCTAAAACCTCTCTCAAGATAAAGGGAAAAGGAATATGCGGTTGTTAAAAAGAAAGCCTATCTTAATACTTTACATTTCAAATACTTGAACTGTTACTCCTTCTTTTCTTTATCTGGAATAAAAAAGTTAAAAATTAGGTTTAATGGTGTGTTTGCCATGATACTAATAGTCCCTGCTCCAAAGAGCTTGAAATCTAAAATTATGTCATCAGCATTAC
The DNA here is from genome assembly GCF_002925995.2 of Terrapene triunguis. NCBI lineage: Eukaryota > Metazoa > Chordata > Testudines > Emydidae > Terrapene > Terrapene triunguis. The sequence goes on from NW_020664393.1 coordinate 24,846,947, forward strand.
AGTGGGCTTAATTCTCCATTGACTTGCACATTGTGTAGTCATTTACACCTGGAGAAATGGGGTGCAACCTGTATTCACATCCCACACACTACTATAATAATCTTTGTACAAAATATACCTTGTGAGGTATCATTTAAAAACTAATAACTCACTGGTCAATAAAATCATGGTGAAATGTATGTAAACATGTGTAAATGTAAATGAAATGTATGTAAATGTATGAAATGTAATTTTACATATGTAAAATTATGAACATAAGCTGAAATTAGGTCTGAAATGTGTTTACCAGAGAAGGCTGGGTAAATCAGTTTCTCAAAGACAAAGGACAAGGTGACGCCTATAGTCAGGTGTCCTCATAGTTGATGGCTAATCACCTATCAAGTGGCCATTATTTGGCAAGGGAAGGAGCAGAAACAAACAGATCTGCATCTTAGCAAACAACAGCATGGAACCTTTTATACCACAAGACTTCAATCTCACAGTGATAATGAACTTTATCTAGAGGTAAACCTCAGGAAAATGCATTTTAAAGGATGACTGAACTATTAAAGTGAGGGGCAAAAACACTCCAAATTATATCTCCCTATCTATCTCTCTCTTTTTCACCTAAGAAGACAAAAGAAACAGCCGTTGGACTTTGGGAGCAGATCCGGACCTGAAACTTGGTCAGCCCTGTTGCTGGGAGCATGTGGTAAGAACCTTATTTTGAATCAAGTCTAATTTGTTGTTTTAGCACTAGAAAGTGTTCTATTTTTATTTCTCTTGTATCTGTTTTTAACTTTAATGCCTTATACTCGTACTCACTTAAAACCTCCTTAAAATCTCCTTATAGTTAGATAAACTTATTTTATTCTTTAATCAAAACTAATACAGTGTTGTGAACTGTGTGGGTAACTCCATTTACAGTACCAAATTGTTGTATATTGATCCCCTTAGAGGGGCAACAGACCAAATAATCTGGATTGTCCAGGAGAGGGCTGGACAGTGCAGAACACATGTTTTTTGGAGAAAATCTAGGACTAGCAGTATGGTGGGGTCACCCTGCAAGTGGTGTGACTGATGTGTGGCTGGCAGGCTGCAGCTATACACAGACATTTGCGGTGTAACCTGCATGCTGGGAGGCTGTTTGTGAGCAGCCTAGTGGGAGCTACAGCAGCAAAGCATTGTGAGGCACCAAGTTAGCATGGCAGGGGTGACACAGACCCTTTCTGGTCTGGATTTCACCCTGGAATACATAATACCCACATTACACAGATTTATGAACTACACAAGGTTCAAGACAGTGGGAAATCAGTCCTGTGGTGTAGTTCTTTGAATCCTGAATACCTTGAAAATATGCTCTTCACCACCAACTTTACCTTAACTTGCTAATTTGATAGGGCCCTGACTTCTTCCTGAGCTAGTGGGATGTCATGTGGCATCTTTCCAGGCAGTGTTCTGTCTGAGATGGAGTTAGTCTGAAGTTGCCTTAAGTCCTTACGAGCTTTCTTAATGCACATATGTTAAAGTTAAATGTTTGAGGTTGCATGTAACACTGATATCAATTGTAGTTTATTAGAACCTCAAGCAGATGGCTTCTTGGCAGGACAACAAGACACCTAGAATGTTTAAAGAGACAAATCCATTGCAGGATCTAGGACATACCAACATTTAGGGGAGGAAATGTAGCCTCTTTGAATAAAATTATTTATCTCTGTTAGCACCTTGCTTGGCCTGCCATTCTGTTATTCTGCCTTTAATCAGTCTACTTGCTCACTGAAATAGAAGTTTTTCTTTTCAGTGGTTGGGATGCTGTCTGGCCACTTAGTCCCCATCGTAGGGTTGCCAACTTTCTGATTACAGAAAACTGAACACCCTTCCCCCACCCCTTCCCCGAGGCCCTGCCCCCACTCACTCCATCCCTCCTCCCTCCGTCGCTTGCTCTCCCCCACCCTTGCTCTCTCGCTCATTTTCACCAGGCTGGGGCAGGGTGTTGGGGTGTGGGAGGGAGTGAGAACTCCAGCTGGGGGTGCGGGCTCCAGGGTGGAGCCAGAAATCAGAGGTTCAGGGTGCAGGAAGGGGCTCCAGGCTGGGGCAGGGGATTGGAGTGTGGGGGGGAGAGGGCTCCTGCTGGGGATGCAGGCTCTGAGGAGGGGGCAGGGATGAGGGTTTGGGGATGCAGGAGGGGGCTCAGGGCTGGGGCAGGGGACTGAGGTGCAGGGCAGGGGCTCCGGGCTGAGGCCAAGGGGTTCAGTGTGCAGGAGGACGTGCAGGGTGCTGGCTCTGGGAGGGAGTTTGGGAGCTCTGCGCAGCTCCTGGAAGCGGCTGGCATGTCCATGTGGTCCCTAGGCACAGGGGCGGCCAGGGAGGCTCCGCATGTGCCCTTGCCCACAGCCGCCAGCCCCGCAGCTCCCATTGGCTGCGGTTCCCAGCCAATTTGAGCTGCAGAGCCGGCACTTGGGGCAGGGGCAGTGCGCGGAGACTCCCTGGCCATCCTTGCACCTAGGGGCCGGACATGCCAGCCGCTTCCAGGAGCTGCACAGAGCCAGGGCAGAAAGGGAGCCTGCCTTAGCCCCGCTGTGCCGCCAACCGGACTTTTAATAGCCCAGTCAGCGGTGCTGACCAGAGCCACCAGGGTTCTTTTTCGACCAGGCATCCTGGTCGAAAACCAGACGCCTGGCAACCCTATCCCCCTGTATCTTCCAGACGATCTGCTAGGTCAGGTCCCTGTCCCCAAGTTTTATTGGATAGTGACAGAATCATTCCAAAGATTCTGGGATTTGCAGTGCAGCTGGTGGCAGTAGTGCCTGTAGTGGGGAATGGACACTACTGTTCCCTTCTGCCATATGAGTGAGAAGTATGGACTTAAAAAGAACAGGAGTACTTGTGGCACCTTAGAGACTAACAAATTTATTTGAGCATAAGCTTTCGTGGGCTACAGCCCACTTCATCGGTTGCATAGAATGGAACATATAATAAGAGTATATCTATACATACAGAGAAGATGACATACCAGCTCTAAGAGCTAATTAATTAAGATGACCGATTATCAGCAGGAAAAAAACTTTTGTAGTGATAATCAAGATGGTCAATTACAGACAGTTGACAAGAGGTATAAGGATAGTTATCATAAGGAAATAGATTCAAGTAGTGTAATGACTCAGCCATTCGCAGTCTCTAATAGAGACTGAATCTCTAATGGCTGAGTCATTACACTACTTAAATCTATTTCCTTATGATAACTATCCTTACACCTCTTGTCAACTGTCTGTAATTGACCATCTTGATTATCACTACAAAAGTTTTTTTCCTGCTGATAATAGGTCATCTTAATTAATTAGCCTCTTAGAGCTGGTATGGCATCTTCTCTGTATGTATAGATATACTCTTATTATATGTTCCATTCTATGCATCCGATGAAGTGGGCTGTAGCCCACGAAAGCTTATGCTCAAATAAATTTGTTAGTCTCTAAGGTGCCACAAGTACTCCTGTTCTTTTTGCGGATATAGACTGATATGGCTGCTACTCTGAAACTTGTAAATATGGACTTGTTACCAACCCCTGGAAGATCCAATAGATGATGTAGCCTGATCTGGCTCCCTCCTGAAGTTGAATGTGTGGCAAAAGTAGCCAGGCAATGTCCCCTGAAGATCTCAGGAACAGAAGGCAGGGTCCTACCACCACGGAAGATTTTTAATGGAGGTGATAAGGAAGCAGGGCCTGTGTGGCCAGGGACACACGAAGAAAACTGATAAAAGTAACATCCAAAGTGTGTCATAGCAGCTGTGTTCTGGTTTGAGATTTCTGATATTTTGATTTTGCCATCTGATATGAATTCAAATCCAAGTTTGGATAAAATCCAAACTGGATTCAAACTGGTAGCATTTGAATCCAGATCTGAGCATAGCAACCTTTGCCCATCTCTGAAAATTTATACACGGGTTGAAAATCAGACCTCTCGTATGTAGGCATTCATAATTGAAAACAGTGGCCTAAAAGTTTAAAAATATATAGGATGTGCTATAAAGGAGATTAATATTGTAGTATAAACTTTAACCTTTGTAATTTCTTGGTCTCTTTGTGCTTGATTTTTCAATCTTAACACTGCATTGACATTAACTTGATATGATTTAAATATACAGAGAGAGAGAGAGATCGAGATCAGAAATGGACTCAGGGCTGGTCTACACCCAGCCGCTAGTTTGGCGGCTGGGGATCGAAGTTCTGGGTTCGACTTATTGCGTCTGGTCTGGACGCGATAAGTCGAACCAGGAAGTGCTCGCCGTCGACTGCGGTACTCCAGCTTGGCGAGAGGAGTACCGCGGAGTCGACGGGGAGCCTGCCTGCCGCGTGTGGACCGCGTCCGAACCGCGGTAAGTTCGAACTAAGGTATGTCGACTTCAGCTACGTTTTTCACGTAGCTGAAGTTGCGTACCTTAGTTCGACTTGGGGGGTTAGTGTAGTCCAGGCCTCAGTCTGAAAAGTTCTGATCTGGATCTGCTACAAAGAAACAACAAACTACAAAAACAAAGACAGAAAGAGTAGATTTACTTGCTGGTTGCCATAGACATATGTGGATTTTTCCCCCCATAGAACATGCCTACTAACTTCTTAATTCTTTCTATATTCAAATCTTTATGTAATAATACAGTGGATTGCTGTAAATGTTAATGTGCCTGCCATTTCTACAGGGATTCTGATGTAAACTAACATATGGTTGACTATTTCCCCCCCTGACATTTTAATTTTAGCATAACACTAAGGTGTTACTCACGGATAAATGCCTCTTGCTCCTGGAGAATACTGAATGGCATTGTTAACTGAGTAATCTAGCCCTTGTCATGGAAAATGTCTGCCTCATATAACTAGAAAAAAACAGAGAATTCAGATCCAAAGAATACATGAAGCAAAGCCAGGTTAATGAATTAGGGAAAAACAAAACACTAAGGAAAGTGCTTTGCATACAAAGACATCAGTGTTAAAATACTTCAGAACATAGATTTAGTTTCCCTGGTCCCTAATCTAGTGTCCTCAAACCTCCCACGTTCTTAAACATATTTTTACCTCAAAAATCTGTTTCAGTTGTATCTGCTACACCCACAAAAGTCTCCCCCTTTCCCTCTTATTTCATTTACAAGTGTTTGGATCAAATTAAAAAAATAAACGTTTACTATTATTTTTTAGCATTGACAATTAACCCAAGTTTTTTCTTTCTCTTTGCTCAGTCCACACTCAAATAAGCAAGCAGAGCATTTGAGACACAGCCTCTGCCACTTATTCCCATTAGGAGGAATGAGAGCTAAAAAAAGCTAGATGAAATATTTGCTGCTAAACAAAATGGCTGTTCTAGTATGTTATAATAATATGAAAATTCTTAATATTCTTTTGCAAGCTCATCCGTTACAAATAAGAGACACTTTTCAGGCAGTTCATGGCAGCCATGCATGCAAAATTCACCAGACTTTTTCTCAGTAGAGATAGTGATGTTGTGTCCAAAAATTCAAGATCTCTTTCAAATTCTAATATTTAACAAATGCAGCAGTGAAGAATAACTTCCGCCTACCATTAGAGTGACAAATTTAGATAGGCAGATATGTAGCTACCTGAGGTTGAATTTAGCCAGGACACTGGGATCTCCTACTTCTTTGAACATGGAAGGCCAAGCTTTTGAAATCACCATGTTTGAATGTGGGCTCATTAACAGGACATACTCAAATATAAATCTGAGCATGCAATTTGTTCATTTTATACACTAATCTGCTCATCTGCATCCAAAACTTGGGTTGCCCTATTGAGGAGCAAACATCTGAAAATTAGGCTCAGCATAATCATTTTAGTCTCAAATTTCAGATCCAGAATTAGCAAAACCTTAAAACACTTCCCTGAGGTTTTTTTTTTTTGTGTGTGTGTGTGTCAGTTTTGCCCAAAGATGTGCTTTGTTTGACAGAACAGGGACTATGTGCATACTGTGAATGAAACATTAACAAAGAATATGCAAGTGTAATCCCTGAGGGTTTGTTTGTGTACCCAGTTTTTCCCTCCTGAGCTGGAGAGGAATCTGTTAAATACAATGCCACTTGTAACAGGACAGAATCTAGCCCACAGACAGATAGGTGCTCTGAATTGGAGCCACTCAGGGTTAAATGATCGTTTTCTGTGATTTTATTGTCCACTTTGCGTGTTTGACTCCTTTAGATGTAAGTGTTACTCCTTTTAGTTTAAGTGGGTTTCCCTGTGATGTTTTGGGATGAGGAGGAGGGGAGAGATGCTAAAGTGTACACTCAGTCTCTGGAAACTATTTTCCCAAAGGGAGGCAATGTTTTGCAACCACTAAGGAGTGCCAAAAGATTCTTCAGCTCCTTACCTTTCTGAGGGTGTAGGGAGAAGTGGCTTGGATTGTAGTAACCTGTTGCCTAGATTTTTCAAAAGGCTCAACCTCCAACGTTGTTGTTGGGGGGGCGGTCATCTTTGAAAATCTGGCCAAATATGCCTCCAAAGAAGGGGCTGCTGTGTTGTAGCCATGAGGACTGGCCTGGGATAACATGCTTTTGCTACACTTCAGAGCATGTTACTTTTTTGTTGGCTGGCCTCCTCCAACTTCCACTGCTCCTCATAGGCCCAGTTGCAGCAATCCCCCATCACCTAGAGATTCCTCTGTCCCTGTCCCTCACTGTAGGCTTCCCAGTTTAAATCCATCAGCACCAGGTGCTAGCAGAGTAACAGCATATCACCATGCCCTTCTATCTGCAGATCACGGCCACATAAGAGAGACAGAACCAGCCTTAGAATTCCATGCTCGCTCACTGCAGCTTCCCCATTCAGCTCCCTGATACCTCCCTACCAGGTCAGATTTTCATACCTCCCTGATCCCAGTTAGATTCATCCTTCTGTCACCCCTCAAAACACCACCTCAACACCATCTCCCCCCTCCTCACTGGATATGGATGGAACTTTGCTCTTTTTTGGTGTAGGTTCAAACCACATATACATTATGGTGACTGGAGAGAGAAGCATGTGGAGACCAATCCACTGCTCCTCTCCTGCATGGCATTCCTCTCCCCTGTCCCTGATCTACACAGAGTTCCAGGACTACAAGAGCATTTTGTTCTTTGTCCTTGAAAATGTAATGGTCAATTGATGCTGCCTACCACACCATCACAATCTCTTCTCCAGTGACTTTTTTGTACAACTGGGACATATCCTAGGAAGATGTGGGGATTATGTTCTCTATTGAGGTATCTTTTGGCTGTTTAGAACCTCCAACCTAAAAGACCAATGTACACTGCTTCCCTATTCCAGGGTAGTTTTATGGCTTTATTGGTGCATATGCAGGGCTGGCTTTAGGCTGATTCTCCCAATTCCCCCAAATCGGGCCCCGCGCCTAAGAGGGCCCCGCGCTCCCGGTCTTCGGCGGCACTTTGGCGGCGGATCCTTTACTCACTCTGGGTCTTCGGTGGTATTTCGGCAGCGGGCCCCGTCGAAACTATTCGAATCGGGCCCCGCACTTCCTAAAGCTGGCCCTGTGCATATGCACTTCATTAGATAGTTGGCATGTTATCAGACTTTTCTCTGAGTCAGAAGATCCAGGATTTCTCAGTCACTATGAACCATGCCCAAAGGAACAAGAGCCCAGAATGTTATTTTTATCAAACTCTTGGAATATCAGAGCAAGTTTTCCTGAAGAAATACAAAAAGTATTTTTGTTATGTCTCCAAAAGGTGCTACAACTGGGTGCAAATTAGGTGCTTCAAGACTGGCCAGGAACCGGCCCCTTGCTGGATGATGTGATATCCTTACAAACCAAACTTGATGAGGTTGCACCCTCCACAATAGGTTCCCTGTGGCACCATTTACTATTTATTGATCAAGTCAATAAATCCTGCCACTTTGTAAAGACTGCTAGTAAATTTGCTACAGGGTGTAGCTTGTTTTATGTGGAAATAAAACATACCCATGGTGTCCCTGAGATCATTTTAGATTATTGAGCTACTGGGAAAAGTTACTTTCTAGTTTCTACCTTCAAGACAAGACTCCTTGGCATACATCCTGATTCTTCATTACGTCAGATGCTTCAACTTCAGCAGATTTGTCTGCTTCATCTGTTTTGGTAGAAGGCCAGACATGCACATCCTGTCTTTACCTCTTAACCTCCACATACCTTTGTGGCCTTGCATGCTGTTTATATCTTGAAAAGGCTACTGAACTAGTAAGAAGTGTGGGGAGACAATGCTCTCACTGTTAACTGACCTTGTCCTATGGCATTGTAAAGTGGTTGAGTAAAATACAGGATAATTAATTCACTTCTTTGAATGTACTGTCAATCCTTTAGTTGTAAAGAGCAAAGTGAAGAAATAAGAGGAGACTTTTTTATGAGAAAGTGTTGGTTTTCCCAGTAGATCAACAGGGCATTTCTAGGAAATATGTTCCTGTTCAAATTCTGCATTATCTCCATTCAGTCTCCTTGAGACATATTAAACTTGAAACACAGTAGTTGAATACTAATGTAATGTGATGTCTAACCACAACAAACTCCTCTCTCATTCAATAGTGGCATAAGTTGGTTGCATTAAACCCTATTAGCATTGTTGTAATGCCAGCTTTTATATTTGTCTTCTTCCTCCAGATTTCTGGGGGTGGAGTTCCTGCACCTAATGGCTTTTCAGGTTTGTGACATTTGCTCAGGATGTTTGCTAAGCTATGAGCACTTAGCATTTGTCATCTGGCATCGTTTGTCTTCTTTCCCAAGAGCACTTTAAAAAGGTGACATTTAGTTTGTTTTTTTTTAACGTCTCAGCACATTCTATGTAGTTACAGAGGTACTGTGCAGTTTACCAAGTGCATTCAAGTGTGTAAATGTAGGCTATTGTTATAAAAACTGGATTATCTTTTTTTCAGATACCATAGTGTGCTAAAGACTGAAAGATAATTGTAATGTTAAATAAAATAGGAGAAAACAAATAAATACTTAATTTTCTACTCTGATCTAGTCCATCAACCTTCTATAAAGTGTTTAAGAAACCTGGGTCAAATTAATCCCTGATGCAAACCCACTGCAGACCATGAAGGGATGCAATTGGTCCTTTGTTTATAAATAGCAATGCTGGTTTGGGATTATAAAGTACATTAGAATAAATTCTACAGTCTGAAGTCCAAACCCATTAAATGAGACATTTTCACTCGGCACTGCATACCTGGCTCTTAGCAACAATACGCACTGGTTTGATAGAGTGGAAGGTAGTTTGTACTTTCAGAGGACTGTGTATGTAGACAATTTACTGTTTAGAAGGGAGGAGGGGAACAATAAGTGAGTGAATTTATGATCATCTACCCTGACAACAGTTTTTTTGCAAATGGACATATTTGCCTTCTAAGATCCACATGAGAACACTCTTGTTATCAGTACTATCAGTCTGGAGGGGAAGCTGAATGCTATGCTGTAAATATGAGAAAAAAAATTGCGCAGTATCTGGTTAATTAATGTAAACATTATTTGTCAGGTTATTTAGGAGGATTATGTTTCTTGGATGCACCTGGAATATTTTTTTTATAGTCCACATCCTGGCCAGCTTCAGCATGAATGCACAAAGACTGGGAGAGCAGGGTGTGCTTAAAACACCACCACCACCTCACACTTGCTCTTACATTTCTTACAAGGAGCTAACCCTGATTGGTGTACACAATCCCTGATCTTACCTAACCCCTTTAAAAATGAAGTTAGAGTCAAGAGTCAGTACAATGAGGGGAATCAATATTTTTTTATCTTAAATTTTGTATCTTAAATTTTTTTATCTTCACATACATGGCTGGTAGCAGAAGGCCACTTTCTTTGCAGTCTTTGTGATCTATTCTATACATTAACCCCAATATCAGTATTCGACTCCATTACAAACTCAGAATTTAGCCCAGGTTGATGGAAAGGCTTACTAAATTTTGCAATTCTTCTCTAGCTTTTCAATTAGCTTACTTACAAAAAGAAAATGTGGCATGAAGTGGTAACTGGTGAGGTCACTAGCACTGAATAATGCTACTTTAGCGTTGGCCAGACCCTGTGTGCTTCAGAGTGAGAAATAGAATTGTCTTTCAAAGGAGTGTTGACAGTCCATGTTTGTAGGGATGTGGATGTTCTCTACTTTTAACCACCAGGAAACACCATGGTCAGAGATACAGGTTGTGGCCCTGAGACCACTGTTAGCTTCTTGTTCAAATTCTTGGGAAGAGGGCATAGTATTTTTTATCTTGATCTCAACTTGTTGTTCTTGGTGTCTTGGGCCTACTGCCAGATGTGAGCAACTTTTTCTGTGAAGTAACAAGATAATTCCCTGCAGTGGGAAACACCAGGTAGCTTGGAGGCACTCCTGGCTTAAGAAACAATATACAGTTTGGAAAAGTTCAATGGGACATAACTTGGTTACCCCTATGCAGAAGAGACATGAGCTCTCTTTGCTTCCTTCATGGCAGTTGCAAAGGTTTTTTAAAATGTCTCATGGTGGAGTCTGTCTGTACCAAACTTTGTTTTCCATCAGCATCAGCCCATGTTTCTTCCTTCCCTTTCTTTTGGCTATTACACAGCTATTGGTCCTGTGGTAAAGGCCCATCAGCGGGACTCAGGGGAACTGAGTTCAATCTTCAAATCTGCTTCAGACTTCTTTTATCTCTCTGAGCCTCAGTTCTCTATCTGTGAAAGCAGGATGATAATAATAAAATACTCCCCTACCTCACAGAGATGTTGAAGATAAATTTATCAATGTCTGTGAGAGCTCCAGATATTACAGGATGGGAGCCATGTAAATACCTAAATCTATTTATGTGGGCCTTAGGGTAGGAGAGTGTGCCCTGGTGCCAGTCTGTTAAGCACCACACCTACCCCCCAGTCTACCCTACCCCGGAGTTTAGACTAAAGAGGTGTGAATAGGAGTGTGCTGCAAAGTGCTGCACTGTAACTCCCTAGTGTAGATGCTACGGGCAAGAACTAAAAGGTCCTGAGTTTACTCCAGAGGAGTCTCTGAAGAGGATTACATCAGTGCAAACTTGGGGCCTTTAAATTCATGGCTGCAGTGTCCACACAGGGGGAAGTTACCATGCAGCACTTTGGTGCACACTACACTTCACAGCCTTAGTCTGAACTGCAGGGCAGTGTACCCATGCCCACAGTTACTGAAGAGTTGTTGTAATTAGAGTTGGTCCAAAAAATGGCAGTTTCCCCCCCAAACATTATTTTTTAATTACAGAAAACTTTTCAGGTTTTACGGTGAAAAACAGAAAACAAAATTGAAACCTTTCAATTTTTAAATCCATTTTTGGTAAACATTTTCAGTGTCCAGTAAAGTTTTTCTGTTTCAAAAGATGAACATTATCAAAATCCAAACATTTTTACCAATGTTTTTGTTCCTTTTTGTTTCTGTTATTTCTCAAGAAACTGGAAGTTCACTTGGATCAAAAAAGCTAATTTTCATTGGAAAAAAACAAACTTTTGATGAAAAGTTTTGCCCAGCTCCAGAAGTGAGGCTGCTTCTTCCATGTGCCTCCCTCTTAGTTGGGAGGACAATGCTGTAAGTTTTGGTAGAGTAAATAATTTGGAGCAGTTGACCAGGGTGACCAGCTTGTTCTTGCAGGGAGTTTTCTAACTTCTGTCCGAAGTAGGGATTGGTTTTACCAAAACAAGGCATAATTCTTTTGTTTCTCATGTCCAAACCCAATCCATGATGTGGTTGGCTATATTTGTATGAGTCATAAGTTTAGACGATCATGATGGTCCCTTAGATGATTATGATGGTCCCTTCTGGCCTTAAAGTCTGAGAGACCACAGGTTATCTGTGAGGTTTCAAAGGTGGAGAGATCAAATAGTGGGCTTTGTGGCATTGAAAATGTGCATAATTAAAACCTGCAGAATATTTAAATAGACTTTCTAATTTCTAAGACAAAATATTACAATGAGGAAAAGCAAATGCACTTTTCAATTCTACAGTACGGTTAATTTCAAATCACATTTAAATTGGCAGCTTGCAAGTAAGAACTGCATAAAGTTATGCAGTGACATTGTTGAATATTATTGAGGTACTTTACTCTCCCAGCTATGGTTTGCTCTTAAGTAGGGCACACATCTGTCAGCTGCCTCTGCTTCCATTTTAACATACATTCCCCTTAGGAGAACAATGGTTAATTAACAAATTGTGCACAAGGTATAAAGGCTTTAATGAAAAGGAAGCTATTGAACTTATTGTTCAGGTTTTCTGTATTTTATGCAAGGGAAAAAACTGCTTGGAAAAATATACATGATCAAAGCAATTATTTTCACAGACTGGAGCTCAGCATTGTTAAGTACAATGCAGAGTTGGAATTGAACTAGCTTTTCACCCCTAGATGGAAGCTGTCCTGCAATCAGGCAATATCTTTTCCTCTGTTCTGAGTGGCATGTCTGACTCTAGGTTCACCATTATTTACTCCCTGTTCTGATATTCCCGGAACTATCCTGATTTTCTGTGGTTCCTGTGTCCCAGCAGCAACACACATTCTATTGCTTGGCCTACTTGCCATTACAGATTTACTTTAGTTGAGTCAGACTGAACGTAAAGACAAGTAAAATGTTGCTTGAGTGACTAATCTCTCTAAAGTTTAGGAACTGTAAGTAGTAGCTCATGTTTGGCAATTAGGCCCAAATCCAGCCCAAAGAGCTCAAACCAAATAACCAGGCTGCTAAGGAAAAGATCTGGGAAAGAAGGAAAAGAATATTTTCCTCTTCTCCTAGGCCACTGAACAGCTACAGGGGTGCTCTGTGGTTTCTGCTTCAGCCAAGTTTCCAATAGTTCCATAATTCTTATATGTCCCCTCCACCGGGAAGAGTGGAAACCTCATAGCAGCAAATTCTCTAGTCTTGTCCCCACCTGTCCTCTGTGCACTGGTACACAGGTAGTCAAAGACATTGGAGTTGAATGCACTCACTTGACTCCCATTGACTTCTGTTTTACTTTTTAATAATGTGCATCTTGGTTTAGATCTTTGTCGCTAAATGTCTGCTCATAGCAAATTTTCATGATTGCACCATAATGCTATGAGAATCCTATTTCAGAGCCCAAATTGGCTAGTATACATACACACATACACAAACACAACTCTTATGGTAAAAATAAATTGTTTGGGAAAATGCTTCTCAGATTTGTTATTGCATTATGACAAGTCAATCTTTTTATTATTTGTACTGTACTAGTGGCCTAAAGCTACAATGAGAATTGGGTCCCATTGTGCTAAGTGGTATACAAATATAGAGGAAGCCATAGACCCTGCCTTGAAGAATTTATGATCTAATTTAAGACACAAAAGATACAATTTCAAAAGTAACTTCAATATGTAGTGCCACCAAATTGTGTTATGGAGTTCAGACTAGATGTCCTTAATGGTCCCTGGTGACCTTAAAATCTATGCCTCTCTGAATGAATTTACTCTAGCCATTTAATATAAAGCACAAGGTAAGGCTAAGGAAATACAAAGAGCAAATTTATAGAGAAAGGCTAAAGTCTAAGGTATCTGGGCATTGCTGAACTCAGCATTGAAATGCCTAACTGATTTAGGAGCCTAAGGACTTCTCTTCATGTTCAGTGCTACAGCGGAGCAGCTGCACTGGTGTGGCTGTGCTGCTGTAGTGCTTTCGTGAAGACACAACTACACCAATGGGCCAGTTTCTCCCATCAGTGTAGTTAATTCACCTCCCCAAGAGGCGGTAGCTGTGTTGGCAGGAGAAGCTCCCCTATTGACAGAGCACTGTCTACATGAGGGCTAAGGCTGGTATAACTACGTCGCTCCCAGGTGTGGATTTTTCACACCTCTGAGTGCTGGAGTTATACTGATATAGGTCTGTAGTGTAGAGCTGGCCTAAGTCTCATTTTGAAAATGCTCCTAAGTGCCTAACTCCCTTTTGAAAATGAGATTTAGCCTGCTAAATCACTTAGGTGTTGCAATGCTGAGCACGGCAATACCTACATACCTTTACAAATCTGGGCCTAACTCTTACTCAGATGAAAGGATACAAATATAGAAAACTGCAAAATGGTGCAGGTTTGAAAAAAAAATCAATAAAATCATCATTTACATAAAAATATAAGATCAACACAATAAATGTAGATTTAACTAGAGCAGTTATCCACCGTATTTCCTTCTCTCTCATGGTCTAGAGATTTGAAGATGACTACCCTCTGTAGCCCATGCAGACAAACTTTAACCAACAAAGAGGGGGAAAAAAGTAACCATAAGGAATGACATGGTGGATCAGTCCAGCTGATAAGGTCCAGAGAGTCTAGTATACAACCGTGGCCAGGACCAAAGACTTCAAAGAAAGGAGCAAGAAACCCTGCTGTAGGCAGTTACGGTATAACCGGATCCCTGAGAAGCTTCCTCTCAACCCCCAATATTTAAAGGTTGGGTTATGCCCTGAAGCATGAGATTTATTTCCCTACCAAACCCCTTGTTTATTTCTTTCTAACAATGGAAAATATTTGGCTCTGTATCTGCTATGAGCTTGTAGTATATAATGCAATTAAAGATTTTTAAATGAGGATGAAATGGATAAAATGATGATAAAAAATAAGCCCTCAATCCCTACAAGACATGAAAATCTCAGTCAAAAACCTCCTATTGGGATAGCTGAGGACAAATTGAAAATGCAGGCAAAATACGTTTTTGCAAAAGATTAATTAACATACGTGAGTGACACATGTTAATGGCCTGAGCCTCTCAAAATAATGTGAGAATGCCTAGCAACATCATGGATATTTAATACATCTGTTAGCTGCTGTTCCCTGCTATAAGCAAAAGTTCTGTGTAATGTGCATACCAGGTCTCACAGATCAGAAGTGTAATATCCATTGCTACTGCACGAAGCCCCATTGAGTCAAAAAAATATAATTGTGCTTAACATCTACATGAACACAGAGGCACGGTGCACTGAAATGGTTCTGTAGCCTAGAAAGATGTGAGTTCCCTGACACAATCTCCCCTGTCATTCAGACATGCGGTCAGTCAGTCAGCTAGGAGAGCGTGCTCTGCCCTGGAAAAGTGTAGCTGCATCAGCAGTTAAGCTTTGCACCTGGGAATCAAAAAAAATGGTGCAGTAAAGAACAATGTGGATTTTCAATATACTGATGGCAGAGTCACTGTAGCCTAGTGCTATGCTTAATAAAGTAATAGAAGTGACACCCACCCGCTTTAATGGGTGAGGGAAATTGATGGGGTCAACAGTGAAAGGAGGACAGTCCCAGTAACAAGGGAGTGAGGCATGTGCCAAGGGATAAAGTTCCTCCCATGGGAGTCTCTGGCACCCATTGGCCAGCTAGGGGACGGGGTGCTTTTTGGCCAGCATTTCCCGGCT
The DNA here is from genome assembly GCF_002925995.2 of Terrapene triunguis. Taxonomy (NCBI): domain Eukaryota; kingdom Metazoa; phylum Chordata; order Testudines; family Emydidae; genus Terrapene; species Terrapene triunguis. The sequence goes on from NW_020664393.1 coordinate 24,862,285, forward strand.
CGCAGGATTTAGCCCAGCTCAGGGGCCATGTGGAGCCTCTTTTGGCTCTGTTCCAGCCACCCCACCCTACCCACCCAAACTAGAAATGGGAACCTGGCCTGACAGATGCTGAGGGTATAGCCAACCACCAGTTTTGGGAGTCAGGAAAGAATTTTTTCTCCCTTGGGCCACATTGGCAGAGGACCAGGGAGTTTTTTCCTTCCTTGCTGTACCTGAATTCCACAGTGGGTTAATTAAGAATGTGCATGGCACCTAACTGAGGTAATGGGGTGGTGCTGCTTATTCAGCGCAACTTGTAGCTGACTTACAGTGCCGTTAAGAGAATAAAATAATGGTTCCCAGAAGTAAGAGACCTGGGATTTTGGTGATGGGCCATGGGCTCAAGGAATAGGGTAAGACCTTGTGGCTTTTGCAGGCCAAGATCCCCACCCTGCTGCACCCTCTGTTTCTCTCATGTGGCCGGAGGGTTCTAAGACTCAGAGAGAGCTGAGTCCTGGGTGAGGATAGGCTGAGGAGAGCCTATCCCATGTTATGGGTTATATGGTAAGGAGTCCTGCAACCCTGGTGCCAGTTACAGGTATATGGTAAGGAGCTCTGTAACCCCCTCATTGGAACCAATTAAATGCCTGGTATAGCACAGTGTGGGTGATGGGCAGGTAGTACCTGTTCTTTGTGTTAAAAGTTTAATAAAAGTTGCGGCCTGCCGCTTAATTCCATTTATGTGCCTGTCCTCATACTGTTAAGTCTGTCTCTCCACAATACATTAGCTCTAGACTACATTAAAAAAACATTAAGGTTGCAAAGCTAAGCACTCAAAAGTTAGGCTATGCCAGAAATAAGGCTGCCTGTACAACCTGAATTCAGCCCCCATTGTGCGTATGCCTTATGAGGCAGTCTTTAATTACATGATCACATACTGTTTTTCCACAGGACAAATTTTTGAGAGAGCAACATATTTTAACTGACAGAAAAAGCAGATATAATTTTTATTACCTGAAGTCAGTGGGTTTTCCCTTTTCAGCCTATTCCTAACACAGTTAAAGGAGCATTCACAGCCTCTGCTTTTAACTGCAGATAGGTAAATGATCACTATAATGCCTATCAATTGTGTTCAATACTATAAAGCAGTGCGGTTCTCCTTAACGCCAGCCCTGGCTTCTATATGCAGAAAACCAGTTGTTGTGGCACAGGTTGTCCATGGAGTTTTCATAGCATCCTAGGATGTGCCTCAGGAAGAAAAAGGTTGAGACCCCCTGCTATAAAGAATGTCAGATTCTCTATATTATGAAGGCAATAGTTCAGACTCCATAATTAAGGTTGAGTTTAAGGATTTAAATAGTGTTTAGACTGGAGCAGACTAATGCATCGGGGTTTTTTTAATTATTTACTGACATAGAAAATTATGTATTTTTCTGGTATCTCCTAGGTTTACCATGTTCAACACAAGGCATAGCTTTGAGGAGATAGTATATCATGCAGCACACTAGCACTTCTCTAAAGACGTCAGAGAGAAGGGGAAGAGTTGTGGTCAGGATTTTCCATGCCTTTCTCATATGCACCTATAAAAAGGGGTCATATATGTGAAGATTCTTAAACAGAATATTCAAAATGCCATGAAATTGCAGACCAGAAGCAAATGCTATGCTATCTCCTCCCAACGGAAACAGTGTAGAATTATTGCATGTGTACCTTCCTCATCAAATAACTTCAATCAATATTTCTCTTTAGCAATAAAATAAATCTCATTTTCCAGGTAATTTTAATATGTCCCCAGAGCAGTGGTGGGCAACCTGCGGCCCGCGGGCCACACATGGTCTGTCAGGATAATCCACTGGCAAGCCGCCAGACAGTTTGTTTACATTTGCACAGCTGCTGGCAGCTCCCAGTGGCCACGGTTCGCCGTTCCCGGCCAATGGGAGCTGTGGGAACTGGCGGCCAGCATGTCCTTGTGGCCCGCGCCACTTCCTGCAGCTCCCATTGGCCAGGAACTGCGAACCGCGACCACTGGGAGCTGTGGGTGGCTGTGCAAATGTAAACAAACAGTCTGGCGGCCCACCAGCAGATTCCCTGATGGGCTGCAGGTTGCCCACCACTGGTGTAAAGACTGCTAAACTAAAAAATGCTGCAGTATGGTATATAATAAAATGATGATGATGATATAGGAGGAGAAGGAAGAGGAAATACAAGAGGTTGAAAAGTGGAACAAAACCCAGCTGAAGAAACAGAGGTTCCCAATGTGGGGCTCTTGGATGTGTTGGAACTTCCCTTATGGAAAAGTTCTATAAAACTTTAACGGAAAATAATATCTTTCCCATAGGGTTCTTGGTCTGTTCTATAGAACTTGGTAAAAAGATATATCCTTATGGTAGAAAGCTACAGGATAGTTTAAAAGAACCTATTCAAAGGATAATATTTTTTAAAATTATATATGTTTTACAGTAATGTCTATATAGCCCTATTCACTTTTATATATAATGCTACTAATTCAATCACCGCTAAATTCTCTGAGAGAGAATCTTTAAATTGTAGCTGTGGCTCCACAGGCCCTGTATCAGTTGAGGCTGCCTACAAGATACATACTTCTGCTATGGCCATGCCCCCTGAAAAGAAGTGATGTAACTAAATGTATGAAGGAAGCTATTTGCAGTGCACAACCACTGTCAGAGACTGACAATCAAAGCCAAGGGTCAGCCCAACTCAAAGTCACCCAAACTGCTGCTGCTGCTGACTTAAAAGCTGGTGGGCTGACTCTTCCCACCAACCAGGTGGTGTAGCCAGTCACGCATCTTACAGTAGGCCAGCTGCTCTTGCTTGGTTGCCTGGATACTGGCTTGGTTGCAGGTCCTGATTCCTGAAACCCACAAGCTTCATTGGTCCTACAAAAAGCATAAACAATAGAATTGGTTGAAAATTTTCAGGGGAACAGTCGATGGAATGAAAGTGTTCCACAGGAATGTCGAGTCTGTCAAAACTTTTGATGGCAGCCAGCCTGATGGGCTGGTCAGTTTTGTTAGCTCCCAGGCTCATGGGCTGCCTTGGTCCCCAGGTAACTGAGTTGTACAGCTCCCCAGGGAGACAGCTGACTTACTGCTTGGTTTGGCAGACAGATTCCCCAGGTTGGATGGTGGCTCCTTGCCCAAAATTTTTGAAAAATTCAATTTTTGTTCCTCCAAAATTGAAATTTTCATAAATTTCTGTTCCATGGAAAATTTAGCATTCCTGACTTTGTTCCAATTCAGAAAATGTGAAATTTTCTGTGGAACAGAAATTCTGCTTCCTGCACAACTCAAATAAACAACGATGCTTATTCTGGAGTGCTATCAGCTGGCACATTTTCTGTTAATTAGCTGTTTACATATATATAGATTTAGAGCACTCCTGTAATGCCCCCTGCCCAGCCAGTGCTTATGCTGTTGGACTTAGAAATAAGCTTAGAAAGAGAGCCACCCAGGGTAAACACTGTTAAAATACTGTGACTGAATTAGTTTAATACACACTTTATAAGGAGAAGGGTAAAGACAAGAGGATTCTTCTGTTTAAATGTTCACTATCTGAGCCATGGTGAGACAATCAACATTTTTTTCATCATAGGACTTGTCTACACAGTGCATTAGTCTGTACCAGAGGGGTATAAATTCTGGTGATCACTAGTGCATCACACACTAACTGGCTCATGTGGGATCCTGCTGGCGCACATGAAAGTTCCTTAGTACGTGTTGAGACCAGACTACATTGACGCAGACTAGAGAACTTTTAATCCACACTAGCAGGGTCCACGTGGACCAGTTAGTGCATGACTCACTGGTGCATGCTAAATATACACCCTTCTGGTGCAGACTAATGCACTGTGTAGACAAGCCCAGCCTTTTGAATTCAATGTTGGTTTTAGTTCTGCAGATCTCTGTATTATTAATTCCATGTGGAGAGAGCAATGACACCAGGAAGTAGGATATACTCTGCTGAAAATCCCTATGGAAGGTCATAATAATAAGAATGGTGGATAATAAATAATTTTAATGAAGATATTCAGCAGCTGAACACTAGATCTACAATCTCTCCTGCCTCTCCAGTCTATTTTACCTCAACTACAATTTAATGGTCTCTGCACATTTTCCATTGTAATCTGTAAAATCTTGTCAGGTGAGGCAGGTGTCATAAATGCCAGAGTTCCCATTTTATTTCTGCAGTTTTCTTAAAAAAAAAAAAAAAAAAAAAAAAAAAAGAGACAATTTCACTGCCCTACAGGAAAAGCAATATGGCTTGAAACAGACCGCTCACACTATTATATTTTAATTTGTGGTCATCTAGAGGAATGCCAGGAATTATGCAGATACGCTGAGGAACAAAGAGCATTAAAAATATTAAAGCACACCTATGTGAAAGTTATAGAGAAAAATATTGAACAAAGACATTTAAGAAAACAAATCTAGGACATACTTTGCAGTACTAGTGTAAACAGACTTTGAGGTTTTCCTACTGGTTTTGCACAATGATGGACGAAAATTATCTTTGCTGATGCAGGATCAAAGTTTTCTGCTCTCTGTGAAAGGAAGGATAAGCATTTTCACTTTGAAAATTGAAAAGTTAACAAAAACCAGGTTTTGGCTGGCTTTGATTGCTTCCTGTTATAGTTTGGCACAACCATAAGGTAGGCATGAGTTCCATTCATGGTCAAGGTCTCATGCTGCCCAGGCTGGCAGACGTATGAAATATTTCAACAATGGTTAAAGACTTTTGTTGATCAGTTCCAAAGAGAGTTCCATCCCGTACTCCTTGGTTGGATGGTGGTTGGGAATCACCATTAATAGGAGTTAGGTGCCTGACCAACTGAGATGATTTTGAAAATCCCACTGGGTACCTAGCCACATCTTGAGGTACCTAAATCCTTTGAAAATCTGTCCCAATGTGTTTTCCATATTGTGTGGTTGTTGTTTTTGTATCCATTGTTGGAAGCTAATGTTTGGACTGACGTTTGCTTTTCTTAAGTACTAATAATACTAAAGACTCTTCACAGAAAACATGAAGAAATCCTGCTTGATATCAGTAGCATTATCTGTCCCCAAGATTGCTGAGAGAATTACTAATCTGAACAATAAATAAAATTAAACCTATGTACAGTGCTAGAAACTACAAAGTAGTAGCAATGCTGGCAGTTATCCATACTAGTATTTAATTTATGCACATTAATGCCATTAGACCTCCAGCTATTCCAGATGCAGTACAATATTTAATCCTTTGAAGTAAAAAAAAAAGTTCTGAAGCAGAGACCTGATTCTTCTCTCACTTACACATATTTTTCACTGGTGTAAGTTCATTGACATAGTGGACTTCCTTTAGATTTTCAGGGGTTAAAGTGAGAGGAGAAGGCGGCCCATTGTATCCATAATATTTGTTTTGGTGCTTTTACCCTTGGGAAGAATTGTAAAATAATTCTTAACTAGCTGGCAAATGCAAGTGAAAACCTGCAAAATGTAGAAATACAGAAAAGCATGAATTCTGCAGAAAAATTAAAGGAAAGTTTGATGATGATGATTATTAATCTTGAATCAACCCTCTTTTTTTTGTTCTTTAGAACAAGTCTCTACGTATTGATGCAGTAAGTTACCAGCTATTTCTTTCCAAAACGAGGTTCTATGTATAAGGTGACTTTAAGTTTAATATGTTGAAAAATGATATGTGTCAGTTTAAGCGGAACCTCAGATGGGTTTAAGATTCAGAGAATATACCTATTGTTCCGAGCATATAAGGGTGTACCTTGTTAGTACTTGTTAAAATTGAGGCTTATGCCAATTCTGGAAATAATTATAGACCTGACAAAATAAGTTATTAGTCTCTTAAATGATTCCAAAATGAGGTTTTAAGATAAGGATCCTGCTTATGAAATGGAAGGGAGAGCATCAGTGTTGTAAAATAAGTGTGTATGTGTGTACTATCTAGTCTGATTCAACCCTGTGTTAGTAAACTGTTTGCTCTTTGTAGATATTTGCTGTATTTTTATTTCTTGTGCGTCTGTCCTGCAGGCGATAGCAAGATGACTACAGAGCTAATCTGTCAATGTTTCCCCCTTCCCCCCAGGTGATATAACTGGAAGGGATTAAATCCTTTTGTTTCATATCTTGGATATGACTTATTGTGGCTTTATTGTGTGACTTGAGCAACTTGCTTAAGTTAAATTTTCATAAATGTCCAGTAGTTGAGATGCCTAACTTTTTGGGTGCCCAATATAATACAACTAAGGCCTCGTTTCCAAAGGTGCAGAGCATCTGCAGCTTCCACTGACTTGGATTAGAATTGTGGGTGCTCAGGACTTCTGAAAATCAAGCACGAGTAGCCTCAGACTGGGCAACTAAAAATTGAGGTGCCCAAAATAAGCAGATTCTTTGGGGTCTTTGGAGCTTTTCCTCTTTGTATCTCAGTGTAACTATATGTAAAGTTAGGAGACTAATATTTACCTGCAGAAGAGGGAAAGTGCTAATTATTTGCTCTTCAAGAAGCATGTGAAAGTCCTTGATAATCAGTGGCATTATCTGTCCCATAGATTGTTGAGAGAATTACTAATTTGAATAATGAATAAAATTAAACCTCTGGGGCAGCTCATCAGGGTTTCAGATATGCATGTTTGGTGAATGGGGGGAGCTGGTAATCTGGCTTGTCTGTACCAGTCTTCCCATCCCAAAACCCAGAGGGAAACCAGCATAAGTTATTGCTGAAAGGGGGCTTCTGGGAGAAGCCACAGGTTGGGATTGCTACTGGCAACTTTAATTGTTGCAGGAACTATTCCTTCCATAGATGGCAGGGAGTAAGACACGGGTGGCAGTGTAGAAGCAGTTGGTGCCTGTACAGAAACTCTTTGTGCCTGGTAGATTCAGAGGGGCTGCAGATGTGTGAAATGGACCTCCCCCTCAGACAGATGTATCAGCAGAAAATTCCATGGGTGTAAACTCACACCACTGCACACTCAGTCTACTTGGGTTATTCCTATGGGGAGGGAAGTATCAGACTATATTATTACAACTTAATCCCTTATGTGCCACATGATAGAACTGGTGACATATATTTTAGACAAGCCACCCATAATTTCCAGGGGTAATCAGAATATTCCTTACAGTAGAGGTCAGAATACAGAATACAGTATGCGATACAGACACTGTTTTGGAGGCTGCATGCTTCTAATGGATAGGCAATTGTTTGGTTAACGTCACCAGAGTGGTGATTTCCTGAGGAATTTAATAAATCTGTGCAAATTAATTATTTTATTTTTGTTAATTAAGCTTCTTGCCACTTTCATACTTCAAGGTAACATTTACAAGGTAGAGCATAACAAAGCGTACAGAGCCAAACCAGTAATGCTGTGCATTCAACAAAAGGGTCTACATCTGTTTTTTTATGTAAGTGATAAGAATTAGGCAGTTTGTATGTTATGTAGTAACTGAAGTAGCCAAAATTTGGGTAGTTTTAATCCTGCTTCATAATAGTATTTTATTGCTCCAACAAAGGGGGAAAACATATTATATTGATTTTTCTTGCATATTGTGCATTCTAATACTAATAACATAGCCAATTTACTGGTATTGTTCTAAAATGTTCCTTGAGCAAATAGTGTTCCATATATAGGATATCTATTCCTCCTTCTTGCTCCATTTCTTTTTCAGACTGCAATTTTTTTAAAAAAAATGTGTATTTTGTTTGTGTCTGGATCCATTCTAAAATGGTTGGAATTATTGAGGTCTTGCAGGTTCTCATTTTAAGCCTTATTGTTGGTAATATTTGCCTTCTTTCTTCTTTCTATCTCTATCTTTTATGAAATAGGTGTAGCATTTTTCACCAAGAAAACTGGACAATCTTTAATAGTGTTTGAACTGATTAATTTATTTTAAAATGGCATTTAACAAGGAACCCTTTAAACCAATGCTAAGGGAGTAGAGTATACAAATATGTAACAGCACCTATTGCCAAATATAAGAAAAAATACTTTGCCATCCAGATTAACTTTGAGAGAGAAAATGTGTGGATATCTAACCCATCTTTCTAAAGTTAATTGCACCTTAATTTATAATACTGAAGATAGGAATAACTCACTAAACCCAAATCTGGTTATCCAGGCATCCAGTCCGCAATACCACATAAAATAAAATACATCTGCATGGTTTGATGAACCTAAAACTTTCCATTTGTTATAATGTTGAAAGCCTGGGTATAGTTGCCTAGGCAGCAGGTGTGCTGTGACCATTGCTTATCATACTGATCACAATCATTTCAAATACTTAAAGTTAAGCATGTGCTCAAGTGCTTTCTTGAAACAGGGCCTCAAATATTTATTTATTGTTCAATAAAGACCAAATCCAACAGCCTTTCCTTTATCCTTACTTAGGCAAAAGTCCTATTAAAGTCAGGATTTGGCTTTATGTAAACATAAGATATTAGTACTAAATATTATTACTTTTATTATTTTAGTTATGTTCCTTATTCTTAATATTTTGTTTTATTCAATACTTTATCTTATTTCCCTGTTTACAATAACGCACAACTGGAGTAACACAGTGGTGAATCAAACCCAACTGTTTTTCAACTAACCTGAATGTTGTCATCCCAAATAGTTATGCCCTTCTAAGCAATTATTAACATTAAAGTATTGTATTTCTTATACACTTGACATGTAAATTTAAACCTTGTATCAAGGTCTACAAATTGGCTGTTTGAGGACTTGCCAACTAGATACTTAGTTATTAACCTTTCCTAAATTGGGCCTTGACTAATAATGAGCTAAATTTAGCTTTTTTTTTTTTAAGGATTATGAAACTTTGCCTTCTGGTCAAATAGCTACAGTATACTGACGGCATGGTTGTCAACTGATCTTATTAAAAGGATTATAGTAAAAAAGAGATTATTTAGACATGCTTAAAAAAACTTGGCTTTTACTACCCTGCTTAGATTGCCTCAGAGGAATATGCCAGTGGCTTACTGAGAAAAGCCAAAGCTGAATGGTTTGAAAGAATTCCTCATATCCTACAATGCTAACATTCAACTTCAGGAAAGGGTCAGAGCCATGTCCCATGTTAGAGAAACTAGACACAGCTTTTTCCTTAGCTGATACTGCTAATCTTTGTAATAATTTGTTGAACTTCTGATTTGAAAACAATATATTCTCTGTTGGTCTGTGATATGGTTAAAGGAAAGTCTCTTTCCACTGAGGATATTCATAGACCTCTAACTTAAATTATAGATGCTTTACACAAACCCCAAAACTAACCCAAATGGTACCTCATATATTGAAATTTTATTGGCTGTGCCTTTGCAGCACATATTTCAATGCTGATTCACATGTTTTTCAGTCAGGAAGAAATTTCTCCTCAGCGGACTCTCTCTTTCTCCACCACAGCAACTTGTGCTATTTCCTGGAGCATCAGCCTCCATTTCAGGTGCACCTACTGCTTAAATGAGAAGGTCCCACAGCTATCAATAGGGACAAAAAGATAGAGACCCCATTTAATGTAAGTTTGATTTTATTAGGTGATTAATTAATGCTGTGATGAGTGTGCTACAAATATTTAGAACATACTGGATCTCCACTCATGCAGTGGTTGGGGGGGAATATGATTCTTGGGGGTTCTTGCAGGAGTTGACATTGCTGCTGGGGAAAGAGGGGTAAATATCAGAACTAAATATTGCCCTTTCCTTTGATGCTGATTGGTCAGGGTACCAGAAAATCCAGCAGAGGGTAATGAGAAGAGAGAAACGGGTGCATCAGGAGTAGGGAATGGTACCAGAGCTCTGTCCCTCACTTAGGAGTGCCTCCTTCACAGTTCTTCCATTTTAAGCCCTTTTAGACCATTTATATGAAAATGTCCAGTTAATTTATGAGGTGAAAATCAACTTTTGGGAATTTAGTAATAACCTGAAATGTGCATTTGAATGTTCCTGTGCAAAGTTACTTGTAAAAATTATGTTAACAGTGTTGACACCTCTTCAAAAGAAGAAGATTTAAAGAATGAAAAATATCAGAAGATCATAATTGTTTAAGCTTTCCTTAGCCAAAGATAGATATTTTTGCTCTGCTTTCCCTGGTCTTACTCAATTTGTTTTCTTCTCTTTCATCTGTATTTTGATACCTGTCAGGCCCAGAAATGGTTTTACATCAGGACTGGTAGCTGTTTTGGTCAATTGGGGCTGCAAAACATTTGATATACATGACCCTTGGTTATTTCTTTTCCAGTTAAGTTATATTGCTGAGGTGTCTGGAATTGCCTTCCAGTAGTTTCACTCAGACCTAGAAAATGGGGCAGTTGGTGGTAATGGATGGAGGTCTGGTGGCTAAATGCTGCTCTTTCTGACTGAAATAGGTGAGAGCATCTCTTGATGGCTATATGGAGTCAGGCTGCATGAGCTGCTGCCTCAACTTGTGTTCCCAGTATTCTGATACACAGGTTCTTGGGGGGTCAGCTCCACTAAGGACTACCACATGAGCATGTGGCTTTCAGGAGACTGCCCACTGCATTATCTGAAGCCACAAGAGCATGTTTACAATGGGGAAGCAGGGTGGATCCAAGGACATGCCTTTTTCTGTTCCTACTGATCCTGCTCTTCTGTCTCTAGTTGCTCAGGGGCTTGGAAATTCTGATGTAGGCTGCTCTCTTCTCCTCTCTCCCATGTCCCCCTTTCATGTATTTGTGACATGGAGTACTCTCCACACTGACCCTGGATGAATTGAATTTGGCCAGGTGGGCCCAATCAGCCAATTAAGCCGAAAACGGGGGAGATTTAGGCTGTGCGGAGGGTGCTAATTAGAAGGAAGTTCACCTGTGAGAGAACAGATAGGGCTTCCATCAGGGCCGGCTCCAGGCACCAGTGAAGGAAGCAGGTGCTTGGGGCGGCCAATGGAAAGGGGCGGCATGTCCGGGTCTTCGGCGGCAATTCGGCGGTGGGTCCCTCAGTCCCTCTCTTCCTTTTTGAGCTGCCGCTGAAGAGGAAGAGAGGGAGCGAAGGACTCGCCACCGAATTGCTGCCAAAGAATGAAGCGGCGCGATTGAGCTGCCGCCGATCGGATTTATCTTTTTTTTTTTTTTGCTTCCCCCGCTGGGGGAGGAAAAAAAGCTGGAGCCGGCCTTGGCTTCCATAAAGCCAACAGTTTGGGAGGTGGCAAGTTAAAAGCCTTCAGGCTCTCTCTAAGGTAAAGGAGAAGGAAGGGGGGAAATAGGAACCCATGAGAAAATGAATAGGAACCCATGGGGAAGGGTTTATATAGTAGGCCTAAGAGAGAGGGGTCTGGCTAGGAAGGCTGGTGAAGGAGAAGCTTAAAGAAGCACCATAGGACGTAGTCCAGGAAAGAGAGCAATAAGACTGGCAAAGACCCAGACTTAACTGCTCTCTATAGAGCCCTACACTGGAACCCAGAGTAGAGGGCAGGCCTGAGTTCCACTGTAGTATCACTGTAGAGTGGTATTGCTTGGAGCAGTGAATGAGAAGACTGTCTGAGTAACTGTGGGAGTGACATAGGGCAGTGGGTGTGAGGACTGCCCATTGCTGCTTGTGCAGACAGACTTTGAAAGACTCCCCAAGAAGGGGAATTGCAGTGTGACCTGGCTGGAGGACCGAGTCACGAAGCAGCCTTACTGTGACTCTGTGAGTAGAGGAGAGCTGCTATGGTGCAAGAGAAGAAAGAGGGTGCTGTACTGGGTGGAGCTAATCCCCAGGATCTCCAGAAGGAGGCACAACCAGTGGTGAGTAGAGCAACCCGTGACAGTATTAGATGGCCTTTTTGCTTTTATCCATTTGAATGTTAAGATGGTGACTCCTAATTATGTCTTTACTTCTTATGTTAATATTTCTTTTGTTTTTATTTATTCTATACTGCACCTTGATGGAAGGATGCTTTATAAATAGAGCTGAACCTGATTCTACTGTCACTTAACACTGCTGTAAATTGGGGTAAAGCTATTAAAGTCATTATAGTTTCCCTGGAGTAAACCTGGTGTAAATTAGGAGAATCAGACCCATTATTATGTTTTCTTAAAATCACCTGGCCACCCTCAGTGCTAACCAATCACTTCAGAAAAGACAAGAACCTAGATAGTGGAATTTCCAAAAATGACTATTTAAATTCAGGGACACTTGTTGAAAACTGATACAGTATAAATACATGGCATGAAATCCTGATCCCATTGACTTCCATGGAGCTAGGTTATCATCCTAGACCTCCTGTATCCAGAATATTATGGAATCTTTATTTCATTACATCTTTGAAAGCTAGACCTCACCTGCAATGGTGAACTATTTCAACACCAATACATTTGAGCCTGACATGTAGCGGAAATTCCTCTGGGGAAATTAATTTTATAGTGAAAGTGTCTGATCACCAAATGGCCTTATTTTTTGCTATGTAAACTGATGCTCTGACTCAGAGGACTGTCTGTATATCAGTATATAAGTACTGCATGAAGGTCAAGTGAACACTTAGTAATCTAGCTAGTTTGTTTTACAAAACCAATTCTTCTGTTTTTGCATTTGATATTTTTTATTTTCTAATAATACCATGCTAATGTCTTCTTTTGATGTAGATTTTTGCTTTTGTTGTTGTACTGAGCTTAAAGTCCTCAAGAATAAAACTTAAAGCTTTTTGAAATTTTCTTTAATTAGTCAGACTTTATGATACAGTGACCAACAAAGAAATAAGCTTATCCTTACACTGTTATTTTTGTGGTGGTTCTTTGTGGCCCGTTGGCATGCTCTGTGTGTCGGAATAGCTGGAGAAGGTGTTATGAACTCTTTTCTATTTATAAAAGAAGAGGCTATAGAATGAACTGCAGCTGGAGTGGGTAAAAGAGAAAGCATACTGAAGAGATGGAGACAATGGGACAATTCCTCAAGAGGTGTAAATCACTGACTTCAATGGAGTTACTCTGATTTATGCCAGCTGAGGAACAGACCCAGAATGTACTTTCAGTCAGCTTTGCACATAGCCGTCGGGTGGAAGAGACAAGCTTTTCTGTTCCTAATTTTCAACTGAATTAGCACTTTAAAAATCAATCATTTCTCTGAGCTTGGCTTCATGCAATTGTTTGCATTTTCTGTCACCTTTCATATCTATTTTCATTGTGTAGCTCCTGGTAGAAATTCCTTGGCTATGCTCTCAGACTAGAACAACACTGTTAGGACACCTTGCTGAGAAAAATGGGTATGACTTCTGGCAGCACTTGAGCCCTCATATTACTGATAAATTACCAGAAGGAATGTTTCCTTTCCATGATTCAGTGCTGGGTGTCTCAGATTCTCAGAGTCTAAGACGTGCTCCTGTTTGCTGGTTCTGCTTTCTGTAGTCACAGTCAACTTCATACCTACTAGTCAACAGAAATCTCAGGCACAATGAATCATTCAGCCCTCAGTACAAGGAGGGAAATACTTGAATGGCTAGAAGGCAGCATAGAGTTTCACTTAGAGCTGCATGAATTTCCCTGAAACTTTCTTAGAAAAACAGCTTAATGCTGTTTTTGGTGTGTTCTATTTGTCACTCAGAAACACAACACATTAGCAGCTTTGATCTCCTGGGCCCTAAAACTATTTAAGTAACATAAGCAAATTGAATGAAGGACTGAATGAAGCTTTTTAACTCAAAATATTCTTAAGCATCTTTCCACTGCCCCAGTTAAAGAGTATCGCTCTTGTAAGGGGCAGAGCTACAGACCGTTAGTCGGCCAACCTATACTAGACAGTGTAAAGAAGAATTTGAACCAAGATAAATATCCAGACAGGTTTTCAAGCACAAGAATGAAGAACACTCTAAAATAAATAAAATATGCTGTTTGGTTTTTTTTAAGTTACGATTTAATCCTTTTTTTTATTTCTAAGAGTTTGTCTTAATCATACGGATCTTTGTCCCCCCAACCACCAGAATGCCTGCTATGGGGCAGGGAGGTGTAGGGGAGCTGGAAGATCCCACTATTTTAGTTTGAGTGTCTGAAAACAATGTAAAGTCAAATCGCTCACCCAGTGATCATTTATTGAAGCATCATTTATTTACAAGACATGGAGTTTAAAAAAAAAAATCCTCATGGGGAATGATGAGAGGTTTTTCTTAGTTTCTAACACATTGACATTTGTGCATACAGAGAATTGAACCGTTTGTGGTACATTTTGAGTACACATCCAATGCGTGCTGTCAGATGCATGCCACTGTATATTTTCATGTTTGTGCAGCTTTTGCCAAAGGAGCAGGGCTTCTGCGGACAGTAGCCCTTTGTGGATCCTGCATCATGGAAAAAAATAAGCAATGATATACTGGATGGAGTATATTAAGTCAGCATAACAGCAGAGAAGGATTGTTGAATGGACATTGCTTCCTTATACGTCTGTCATGTATAAGGGTATTCTCTGGAATGTTAATTAGGTGAAGCAAAATTGTTAGTGTCCTGAATTCCTTCAAATAAATGTATTGTCAGGGGATGTTTTGTTAACTTTTCATGCTGTTCAATTTTAATTTCTTTCATATATATATATATATATTTAACCAAAATACATTCTAAAGGATTTTATTTAAAAGAAGCCTGTCATGACCAGGTTTCTTGAGCACATTTTGTTCCTCAAAATGAAGTTATGTTCATATTTGAAGAAAAAAGTGCTCCAAAAAGGAAGCTATAATTGAAATACATCTTAAAACAACATTTATGGGCCAAGCAAATAAAGCAAATTTCTGTCTAAATTTAAACTAGTATCTGTTCAGAGTCTTGCTAAGAAAAAACACAGGCCTCTGTTAGAAGGGAAAAAAAGTACGTAGCCAAATTAACCTGAATAACAATAAAACCAATAATTATGGAACAAAAAAAGGTCTTGGAGAGAGAGAGAGAGACTTTAAATGTGAAATCTACAAATGTGAAGAAGTGGGGGAAGGTCATAATTAGCACCAGACACAGATATAAAATAAAAATGGTGGGGCACAGGATATAGGAAACTATTTCAAATATTTTAGCACTTTAAAACATTAGACAATTTGAGACAGTTCTGGAGGATTTATTCCCTTGGTTTGGAAGACCTATCGGACATGCAATAAAATTTCAAAGAACAGTAATAAAGTCCGGGGACATAGCAGGAAGAAACAAGTGTAACAGTAATACAAGCCAGTATTTTGTAATCTCTACAGTATCTCTGGGAAGAGAAGAGGCAATTTATCGCATTAGAATCAGAACAAACACAAACATTTCTGAGTTCTCTGCAAAATAAAATTCAGGGGAAAAAATCAATTTGGATCAATTTCACCTTTAGTTTATATTTTCAAAATGAAAAGTCATTTCAAAACATCATCCCATTTCAACATCATTGTAACATCTTTCCAAAACAAAATTTCTGTGATAATCAACATGCAAAGCATTTCTATTTCAGAGGAACATGGGTCTATCGAAGTATTTCCAACCATCTCTAATATACATATTAAGTATGTGTTCTCATTCCATTTTAGAACATCCTTGCAATGATACATACCTGCGTACTATAACCATTAAGATAGCCACCTTAATTGAACAGATTAAAATGATAGAAACAAAATAGTTCTTGAGAACTAGAGGCAGGCAATTTACATGAGATGGAACTAAAGGCAGCATCTTCGTTCTTGCTATGGTATGTTGCTTTTGTAGAAATTTGGCAGTTATAAATGCTCCCACATCCAAATGAAAGATTTTTCTTTAAAATTTTTCACTCACTGTTTTTCTTTCAGATACATTTTATTCCCTGCACCCCTCGCAGATGCCCCACACCTTGTATATCCATGGACCATGGAAGTAATTAAAGAATTAAATTTGTAATTGCACAAAGAAAAGGAGTAGAATCTCTATTCCTTCCTCCCAGGGAATAGGTGTAAGGTTCTCCCAAGACCCTGGATCCAATTAGGAGCTTTTCTGTGTTCTGGTGTCCCAGAACACTTAAGAGGTAGAAATTCCACAGTGTGGATGGAGAAGATGTTCAAATTAATATAAACTTGGACCTGAACAGATTTGCTCCTGCAAGTTGTTTAAGAGTACAAGAAATCCAGCAAGCAACTGCCAGCCGGCTCGTGTAGCCCTACCCCTATTGAAACTGTGTAGCCAGTTAATTTGGGGTGAGATTTTTCTGAAACACAGCAAAGGAAAAACCTATGGCTGGCCTGTGCCAGCTGACTTAGGTTCAAGTGGCTCCGGTTGAGGGGCTGTTTCAGTGGGCTATCTCCAATTTGTTGAAACCAAAACTTTTAATGGAAATGTATGAGTTTCTATTAAATTCTTTGGGAATGTTTCTCAGGTGGAACTTCTGGCCAGAGAGAGATCCCACTGGAGAGGGCACTCTCTGAGGATTCGGCCTAATTCAGAGCAGGGATTTGACACCTGATCTCTCTTACTTCTCAGGTGAGAGTCCTGATCACTGAGCTATGGGGTATTCTGGGGAAATCTCTTACCCTCTGATTTCTCGCATACAACTTTGGAAGGTTGCTGTTTTTGTTCTACATCAGAATAGAAAATGTCAAACTCAGAATTATTTGTGAAACAGACTTTTTATTTTGGGGGTCAGCCCTATTAGGAGCACAATTCCCTTTGACTTTCAATGGGTCTCGTGCACCCAAGTCACTTACATGCTTTTGAAAATTCCCCCTTAATTCTTATGAAAGTTGCCAGATTGTCTTTATGTATACAAATTATTAGTACTAAAACAGGAATATCCTGCTTGCCTAAAACTCCCCATGTGGTTACAATTGAAAAATGCACACTTTCGGCCCTGCTATGTAACATTGCTGTGCAGTGTTAAAAGGGCTACTGTATTTCAGTGATGTGTGAAACAATGTGTCCATATATATAGTAATTTGTAAATCAGTTTGTGAAGTTTGGAGATCTATGGGTGAAAAGGACTATATAAATGTCAATCATTAATTTGTAATACAAGTAGGTGAAAGCCTGTTCTGTTATAGAGGTGTAATTTATAAAGTGTTTTAAAAAAAGATGAAAGTGGCTGAGAACTTTAAAAAATGGATGGTAATAGCTTACAGATCTCAGTAGTGATTGATCCTTGTGGTATTCTAATCAAAGAACTCTCAACCATGCCTGTGAAGCAATGGAACCAGCTACATTGACTCAGACATTCTAGGCTTCAGAGTGACAATCCGGAATCATCATATATAGATAAAGAATATAGAACTGTGTATTGGGGAATTACTATTTTGGAATGTGGTCATATAAAACAGGTGTGTTGGTGTCATAACTATAAAGGGAAGGGTGGCAGCTCTCCTGTGTGCAGTGCTATGGAATCCCTCCTGGCCAGAGACTCCAAATCCTTTTACCTGTAAAGGGTTAAGAAGCTCGGGTAACCTGGCTGACACCTGACCCCAAGGACCAATAAGGGGACAAGATACTTTCAAATCTTGGGGGGGGGGGAAGGCTTTTGTGTGTGCTCTTTGTTTTAAGGGGTGGTTCGCTCTGGGGACTGAGAGGGACCAGACATCAATCCAGGTTCTCCCCATCTTTCTAAACAAGTCTCTCCTATTTCAAACTTGTAAGTAAAAAGCCAGGCAAGGCGTCTTAGATTTACTTTGTTTTCTCAACTTGTAATTGTACCTTTTACCAGAGGGTTTATCTTTATTTGCTGTACTTTGAACCTAAGACAGAGGGGGGTCCTCTGAGCTCTTTAAGTTTGATTACCCTGTAAAGCTATTTTCCATCCTGATTTTACAGAGATGATTTTTACCTTTTTCTTTAATTAAAAGCCTTCTTTTTTAAGAACCAGATTGATTTCTCCTTGTTTTAAGATCCAAGGGGGTTTGGATCTGTATTCACCCGGAGTTGGTGAAAGGAGGGTGGGAGGAAGGAGGGGGGATGGTTAATTTCTCCTTGTTTTAAGATCCAAGGGGGTTTGGATCTGTGTTCACCAGGGAATTGGTGAAAGGTTTCTCAAGGCTTCCCAGGGAGGGAGTTCTTGAGATGGTGGCAGCGGACCAGAGCTAAGCTGGTAGATAAGCTTAGGAGTCCTCATGCAGGCCCCCACTCTTGTACCCTAAAGTTCAAAGTGGGGATACAGCCTTGACAGTTGGTTTTCTGGCTTAGTCCATCTGAGGCATTTTGAAAGGGACTATGTATAGATTAGTTTATGTGGAGGAAGCATTTAGCTCAGTTGAGCGTCCAACTCCTCCCCAGCTCTCCTTTTAATTCTTCTTGGTTTTGACAGTCCTTCTCCTCCCCCCATTTCGGGTCGTGTTTGTGGAAAGAATGCTGATGAGACAGCTTGGCAGTTTTCAGTTATTTTTGGTGCAAAAATAATTTCACTGAAAAGGCAAATTCATGAAAAATATTTTCACTTGGATGGTTTCTAACTCAAAGGATACTGAAAAATGTCCATACTTCATCCTAATAACAGTGACACGTGAGAATCGAGGGTGAAATCCTCCCCCTATTGACGTCAGCAGGAAAACTCCCAATGACTTTACTAGGGCCAGGATTTCATCAAGACATTTCTCTGTGGCGTATTACCAGTGTAAAATACTTTAGTTCTACAATAGTTAGTTCATCTGAATCCTCCTTGATTCCCAGATTGCCCTCAGTGAGCATGCTCTACCTGCAATATAGAGCTGTGCAGCCCAATCTAGAGAATAGTTACTAAGGGTTTGGTCCCACAAACACATCAGGCACACTGCAAGAAGTCATACTGGTTCCTAGCACTCATAGTAATAAGCAATCACTTTGTTAGTAAGTGTTTGCAGCATTGGGCCCTAATTTACTGCGCCGATCTGTGTAACTTCCTATTAATCTGAATTTCAATATCCCTACAGCAAAGTAAATTCTAATAAAGAAAGCTAGATTGCTCCCATTATCTAACAAACAGTTACGGTTGGCTGCACTTTGATTCCCAAGTACTTAAAAAACAAACTACTCTTTGGTGTTCCTCAGCGATATGAAATAAGTGTTATTTCGATTCAACATTGTCTTAAATGTCTATATGTCCACTGATGGCAAGACGCTTTTCCCCATATGTGCCTCTGCTTCTCACCCTTTGTCTATCTTGTCTATTTGGATTGCTTGGGGTCAGGGGCAGAGGCTGTGTCTCATTGTGTGTTTGTAAAGCACCTAGCACAAGGAACCCCCAATCTCACTTATGCCTTTATATGTTACTGTAACAATAATAATAGTAATAGAGCAGGGAATTGAACTTCTGAGTCTCAGTCCAGTGTCTAATCCACAAGATTCATCCTTGTGGTATGAGAAAGTAGTCAAATTATTTAGGGCTAAATTCTACATGGATTCACACCCATGCAACTCTATGGTCAATGGGTACGAACAACACCCTAGGACAATGAGAATTTGTCTCTAGCACAATGAGTTTTCCAACCATGGATTTTGTGATGCCCAGTTTTATGGTACCCCATGTACCTGATGAAATGGCTTAGCTCCCTGCAGCCCTTTCTGTGGCAGGGATGTGAAGAAGGAATTGCCAAGGAGGAAAGAAGGCCGAAGAGACAGGACTGAGCAAAAAGTAGGAAGAAAATCATGGAGGACTGAGAAATTTAAATTAAAATTGTTTATTTTATTGAAATTTTCTTTAATAAATCCATTGTCCTAAATCTAGTCTAGTGAGAACAATGGGAAGGTGTAGGGAGCATTTGCCTCTTGAGCTCCTTCTTGTGGCTGGTTGTGGAACTGCAGTCCTTTTCCTGCTCCTGGTGGCTCCTGAACATGATCTGTCTGCCTCTGCTAATCTTCTGAGGCTCAGTCCTCCAGCCAGGTCACACAGTCAAGAATGAATTCTTACCAGGGTAGCAAAGGGTCCAGCAAATAAACAGTCTATCTGCTCTCACGAGGGTCTTCAGCCATGGTTCTGAACCATTTAAATTCAGCCCTTCAACTGGGCTGCCAAATGATCCCTGTCCCCTTATTGGGCTTAGGTTAGGCTTGTCTCCCCTTCTCGAGGTTTACTCCATTTTGCTGGTGGTTGGTGGGAGGACCCGGGCCCACCCACTACTCCGGTTTCCAACCCAGGTACCTTATACAGAGTGGCCATTTACCGCTCAATTCAATTCATTGCTGCTACATCCTTAGGCCTCTTCTCAGCTGGCCTGTTTATCTTCACCCTTAGCTCAGAGCCAAAGTTCTCACGTTCCTCTCTCCCTGGAAACCCAGCTATGCAAATACAGCCAGAGAGACATCCTCGCTAGTCTTCAGACTCCTTTGGCCAGAGAGGAACATGCTTCCCTGCTCCTCTGGCCCCAGCCAGGGACTGCCCGCTAGGGCCTGCAGCTCCTTTTATCTGAGCCTGGCTGTTGCTAGCCTTTCTGGCCCTTGGAGGACCAGGTCTCTGTAGTTTCCAAGATGGCTGCTCCAGAGAGGCCTCTCTCGGAAGGCCTGAAGGATCCACCTTCATTGCTCTGTTCCTCCAACATTGCTGCTTCCTGAAGTGGTGTGTAATAGGACCACAGGGCTTTCTGTCGGGAACTGCAAAGCCACCCATCACAGAGGGTAATTCTGTTTTTAAAAAACAATGTCTTAACGGAAGTTGGTGGTGGGTTTTTTATTATTTTTTTTTTTTGGGAGGGTTGCATTTTAAATAATCACTTGGAACCTGGGGAGTGTAAGAACTACAGCTTTGCTCCTCAGCTATACAGATATAATGGAGGTTATCCATGCCCTCTGGCCCCTGCACATTTGCAGAAGAGACAGGCAAACGTGGCCCTTAGTGGGACCAACGTCCATGCATAAGAGCCAACACAATGTGGCATTTCTTAATAAACAAGTTGGAGAAATAGAGCAATCCAACTAATTCCCAAGATCATCACATTATTGGCTTGACTGTAACTCTGAAGATGCAGCTCTTGATGGGATGTTTTGTCCCTACTACAGGGCTGTAAGACAATGGGAAACATGCTTCTCTCACACCTCAGACTGGTGACTTAGACTATGTCTACACTGGCATGCTCCCCATACCTGTGTGGAGTCTCCACTCTCCACATTATGCTGTGTTGGACATGGGTATAATGCTGTGTAAGCAGACACAACCACGTTCACACTGCTGCTGTGGTTATGCAACATTAGCACTACCATTTCAGGGGTGGTATTCCCAGGGTTCTGTGTGTCAGAAGGGGACACTCTGGAAACCACTTTGCTTTGTGGTGTTGGCACTGTTCCTACCTTCAATCATGTAACCCTTTCACTGTTATTCTCTAACCAACTGGATGGATAACATGGAGCAATTGCATGAGGATCTGTTTCTGCTTCTGCTCCTTATTGTGGGACAAGTGGTTATGTAGTGAAGTAGGCAGTTGGGAAGATGCTGGATAGAATTTGGGCAGAATTTGCTGACATGTTGAAGACCCTGAGGGTCAATGACAATTCATTCAGCTCTTATGGTACAGATATGGTGAATGTCAATATTGCCACAGTATGCCCATGGGTGGACTGTTCCTTTTGATTCAGGATAACCGGCACAGTGTGGTGAGATCACCTAATTCTGGAAACCTGGTATGACCAGCAGTGGCTTCAGAACTTCTGAATGAGGAAACAAACCTTGATGGAGCTATGTGAAGAGATGAAACAAACCTCCAGTGCCAGAACAATTCAGGAAGTCCAACTACTTCAGAAGTGGGTTGCTATTGCCCTGTGGAAGCTGACAACATCAGATAGGCACAGGTCCATTGCAAACCATTTTGGGGTTGGAAAGCCCACTGTTGGGGTTGTGACTGTGCAGGTTCATGAGGAAATTAACACTGTGATCTACTCATGGTAGTTGCTATAAGAAACATTCCAGAAATAATAGCTGGATTTGAGAGGATGGGTTTTCAGAACTGTGCAGTGGCCATCGATGGCACCCATATCTCAATATTTTGCCCATCACAGGTGGCAAATGAGTATGTGAACTGAAAAGGTTACTATTAGCTCATTCTGCATGGCTCAGTGGACCTCCAAGGCAGATCCATAAATATAAATGTGGGAAACACTGGAAAGGTTCATAACGCCAGGGTGTTGAGAAGATCAGGATTGTACTTGAAGGGAGAAGAAGGGTGTCTGTGGCAACTGTTATTTTGGGGGACCCTGCATACCTGCTTCTAACTTGGCTCATGAAACCATACCCCAACATCAGTGATCCTGGAAAAAGGCAATTCAATTACAAGCTCAGTTGCTGCAGAATGGTTGTGGTATGCACATTTGATAGACTGGTCACACCCTGTACATGCACATGCACAAAAGGGAATATTTTCACTCACTTGTGGGACTAAATAGTTTTGTGAGGGTTTTGCTCCCTCGTAACTGAAGGTCATTAGCCATTTGTTCATGTGATAATGCACACATTAAAGGCAATTATAACAGGCTACCTCCATTGAGCTACCACTTTAAGATTGGGTTTTGGTCTGTGGAAAGTGGCAGCTGAGTTGTAATGAGGTCATTGTGTAATGTTTTTGTCTTCACTATTCACACTGGGGTATAGACTTCTGTTATCGGGAACACTCCATCTCTCAATGACCTTATGAACATTTTCTTGGGAGGGAGGGGATATGCAGCCATTTTTTGTCTATTCAGTGTCAGCGGTGCTAACTGCATTTAACAGCTGTTATAGAGCCCTAATCCCTACTATGGTTGTAACTGCTTAATGTTTTGAGGAGGAAGAAGGGGCTGTTGATTCATAGGGTAGTGGCAAATGCTGTCGTTGCCTGTATTGTTACTGGAAATGTTTCAGTTTTCTGCATGTGACCTAAGCCATAAAGCTGTTCATCTAACTATTTTCTGTGTTGTAGAGCAGTAGTTCTCAAACGTACTTGATTGTGTGCCCCCTCTTTGTGTCTGTAGTAGTTTATATCACCCTCTCCCCCGCAGGCACCTGGCTAGCAGCTGCCACTCTCCAGCTGCCCAGCTCTGTAGGCAGAGTGGAGAGTGGCAGCTGCTGGCCAGCTGCCCAGCTCTGAAGGCAGCACAGCTAGCAGCAATGGAGAAGTAAGGGTGGCATGGTATGATATTGCCACCCTTACTTTTCTGCTGCTGGTAGCAGCGCTGCCTTCAGAGCTGGGTGTCCAGAGAGCGGTGGCTGCTGTCTGGGCACTCAGCTCTGAAGGCAGTACCACCATCAGCAGCAGTGACCCCTAGTTTGAGAACCTCTGTTTTAGAGTTCCGTTGCATTGAAAACTAATAGTCTTTTCTGCAAGCACATAACACTAACTGCACTTCTAGTTATGCTGTCAGAAATTGACACGTGGAAGGTCAGGCCGGCAGGTTAGAGCAGTGGCAGTTGGACCTAGTGGTCAGTGTGGTAACAGCCAGGCCAGGAACTGGAGCCAAAGACTGGAGCCGGAGTCAGGAGTCAAGAGCAGGTTTGGAACAAAGCAAGAGTTAGGGCTGGGAGCCAGGCTGGATCAAGGACAGTGCTAAAGAAGGGTAAGGTCTGTGGAGTCTGTTACCATATCAGGCCATGGGAGAGTTCCAAGCCATGAAGTAATGTTGGGCAGATAGAACTGCTGTTTCTCCTCTGTGGCTTTTATACCTGGTCTGTGAGTCACCAGATCAGCTTCTGGCTTGTGAATGTAGTGATGAGTCATCAGGTTCTATAGTTCAGGGGTGATTCATTACTTCATATCTACACAATTCAGTATCCTGTGTTATGAATTGTGACCCAGTCCTGAACTGCAAAAAATCTTCAGTTCATCGTATTTGGGAACGAGGGGCCACACAAAGTCAAGGAAAATATAACATTTATTAAAAGTATTCAATGGAATGTAGCTGAAATACTTTATAAAGTTCAACCACAAGTCTTTTAAAAAATTAAGGGAAAGTACCAACAAGGTTATGGTGTGTGAACCTGTCTCCTTGCCATCCTCCTGATGAGAGAGAACAAGGTGGGGAAGGGGGGAGAATGACACTTTGGGAAAACCAGAGCCATCTCTTATGAGAGGTTTGTGGGTGGAGGCTCTTTATGAAGTTGCGGGACTCCTGCAGGCACACTGTTCCCCTCCTAGATACTCAGGGGCATCCCCTACAAGGGGTTTCAGATGCCAGTGAACAGTGAGGTCCCAGGAGTCCTCCAGGCTCCATGTTCTTCTCCAGATCACTCAGGGGGATCCAGGAGCTGGAGGGAGTGGCAGTGGTTGCTGAGGATCGAGTGATTTTTGTGGCCTCAGTAGCAGGCAGACCCTGAACTCTGGCCACCAGTTAAATAAGCTTCACCATTAGGGGATATGCCTGTTTCCTATGGCGTGCCTCTTGCTCCATGAACCGTTTCATCAGTGTGTCTTCCTGCTGAACAGCTTGATCCTCTCAGGCCCCAAGGAACTCGAACTACTCCTGGCTCCTCTTGTCCATCCTTATGAGCAGCTCTTTCAGGGTCCTTCTCCATCTGCCTCTGCTGTCTGTGTGGTGCTGCTCTTGCCCTCCCAGCAGAATGGTTTTTCTCTCAGGAATCAAAGGTCCTGCCAGTTCAAAGGCATATTTTTTTCCTTTAGAAGAAGCCAAGAAATCCCCCCACATAGGCAAAGGTAGCATATTTTTTTCCTTTAGAAGAAGCCAAGAAATCCCCCACATAACATAACTTTGCTACAGAAGGAAGGCCCCGATATTGACACTTTTCAGCATTCCAGGAATGACTGTTAGACTAGCATTGCCTCTCAGACAACTTTGGCAGCCCAGGAGGAAGAAGCAGAGGTTACGAATGGTAAGAAAAATATTTTAAATATTATAGTTTCCATAGTGTCTTGGGAGGGGCGGGGGGAGTTCCTTTCAGGGGCTATGTTACCAGATGGCAAGTTCTTCCTTAAAGGCTGGCCAACATAGCTGTTTTTAAGGTATCATAATAGGGGGAAAAGAGGTGAGTTTCCTGTCCTGTGGAGGAGATCTGGCAATATATGCCAGAAAGCTGTTTCTGCTAATGGTCATCCCTCTATATATTGCTGAATGGAGATGTTTGGTCAGCTATGAAACTGGACCAAGCAGATTTGCACAGCTGTTGAAACTCAAGAACTAGATGTAGTTTTTGCTATGCCAGAAATTTGCTTAAGTATGCCTATAGGACTGGGAGGCAGTTCAACTGGAAATTGACAATATTCTCAGCTAACCTACAGAGTTTCTGTGCAAAGGAGGTGTCAGAGACCAGGGACAGTAAAAATTCTGTAATCTTTCAAGGGAGAAAGGACTGCTGTGAATAACTTTTCTTCAGACAACCAAAGTGTTCTACAAATGTATTCTGTTCCCTTCCCCTGCCCGGACCAACCCCACTCTCCACTCATCCTCAACTATGTCCTTTCTAACCTGCCCCTTCCATTCCCCAAGATACGTGGCCCTGGGACCATTGCTGCCTGACTGCTAGCTGATAAAGGCACAGACACAGCGGCATAATTATTTTTTTTTAATTAAAAATCTAGTTACAAAATAGTCTTAGCCAAATGCATAATAATGGTTCATCAGGAATCAATAAAATCATTGATTTATAATCATGTCTTCTTGAGGACCTTTTGAGGTGGAGAGGAGTGGGGGCTGGATGGAGGGTGGAGGAAGTTGGAGGAGTTTGGGAAGGCAATGGGGTTGACAGTGTCTTGGTTTCAGCACTGCAGTTCAAACTCAGACATAGCCATGTGTGGCATATTATCTGTGGCGGAAAAGTCATTGCACAGTACTTCATATGCCCTGGATCTTAAAATCAGGACTCTAGTACCACAGCATGAGGGCATATTGGCAGGGTCATTGGGAGGCCATTGTAACTTACCACCTTCAGATCTGCCTCGTGTTTGTCAGGGGGGACTTCCTCAACTGGCTCCTCTGGGTAGAGGTGGAGAATCACATGCTTCTCATCCTCCAGGTCTTCCAGGGCCTCCTCCATGGTCTCTGCTGTTTCCTCGTCCTGACCCTCATCAGCATCCCATCACACAATCGTGAGGCTTTGTACTGGGAGCCCTTGACAGCATCCCATCAAGTTCCTCATAGGGGCATGTACAACAAGCCCACTCTGAGTGACTGCTTAGTTTTTTGCCCTCCTATACAGGAGCCTCAAGTGCTTGATGCATTCCTGGCATAGGTCCGGAGCCCACTGAATATCCACCTTCTCCAGCCTCTGTGAAATTTCCTGGTACAGATGAATGTTCCTGCCTCTCCAGCAGAAGTCATGAAGAATGGTGTGCTCAGATGACACATTGATCTGCAGCCAGCTGTGGTCAGTGGGCCAGGTGGCTGCTGTCAGAGCAGGACCCATGTTGATCTGTACTGATCTCTACAGAGTGCAGCAGAAAGCTGTTCTGTTGTGGTCAGCACACTCCATTACTGCCAGTGAAAACAGGAGGACAGAGACCTTTATAGATTGGTAAGGGTAAGCAAAAAAAAGGGGGTTCAGTGGATTGTGGGAATGGGGATGGAAAGATCACTGAAACTTGAGACCTGGTACACATCTCTGACCCCTGTCCATGCTGAAAACTGGCACAGATGTAGGGCAGTGCCTCAGCCGAAGCTGTGTAGTTACCTACACCCCTGTGGCGTGCTAGGTTACTCATCCTCTGCTCGCCTTCAGCCATGTGCATCTAAAGTTTAGGTGTGGACAACAGGAGGATTATGGTACAACCACACACATGGATGTGTGTACAGTCGCTAGTGTAGATGTACCCTAAGTGGAATTACCTGATTTATGGCATGAGAAGATAATCAGGCAGAGAAGCATGGGCCACAGTGTCCATACTTCACTCTTGGAAAGATATATTCCCAGACATCATAATTCCATCTTTATCCTTCCTCTGTTCCTTTAGGTAGGTGTGATGAGGTGTTCACCCCACACAGGGGGTAAAATGCTTAATGTGGGCCTGAGAGGCCAATTAGCATGTGGTTGCACTTGGAAGATGGGGCAGGCCTAATTAAAGATGAGTCCCTGCTGGGAGAGGAGCTGCATGGTTTCTATAAAGAGAGGAAGCCTGGAACAGAAGGGGGCTGCAGGGAGAGAGGGGAAGAACTCAGTAAGCCCCTTCTGGGTAGTAGAGGGCACAGGAGCTTCAGGAGGGAGTTTACATCTGGCTCTGATGGGAGAAGGAAGCAGGGATGAAGGAGTCTCTGGAAGTGGGCCTGAGAGATGGTCAACCCACTAGCAGAAGGCCTTGGCAGGTAGACTGCAGTTGAAGATCCTGATTAGGTGTAAGGCTCCAGGGAGGTGACCCCTGAAAGTCAGTGCTCTGTAGAAGAACAGAGAGCTGGGGAGGGCTCAAGATACATTAAAGTTGAAGCTGAGGGAAAGGGAGTTGCTTAGGAAGTTTGTTTCACTTTTGAGTTTGGTTAAAAGACTCCTGGGAGAAACCCTGTGACCACTGCTCTGACAGAGAAGTGGACCGGAAGAGGAGCCCTTGAGGGACAGAAGATGTCCTATTGATGACCAGTGGCAAGTGGGGCATTGTCTGTGTGGGACATTGATATCCCAGAAGAGGAGAAACTTTAAAGTGACCTTACTGGAGGGCCAAGTTGCAAGAAGTAGTAGACCACCCTGGGACTGGAATGGCCATAGGCAGAGAATGCTAGGTGACAAATGAGCGGCTATGCCACACCCAACAATGAGTAGGTGAACCTGTGGTGAGTGCAGTCTTCCACAGGAAGCTTGTGCCACTGTTTGCACTTGCATCATGGGTGTGCAAGGTTTGTGGAAGGAGGGAAGCTTTGTGCTTTCTCTCCTCAACTGTGTAGTTCCACAGAGCTAGTCACAAATTAGCCCTATGACTTTACAGGTAAGATCCAAGACCAAACCTGCAAGCATTCCCTGTTGCAGAGCACCATGAACTCAACAGACGTTTGGAGTCCGAATCAATTGCAAGATCAAGGCCCATGTCTAATTATAGAACTGGTGTGAATATGCACATAGTACTGATGAAAATAAGTACTAAGCAAAGTTTGTGTACTCTGCCTTAAAAACACTTCTAATATCCATTTTTCCAGTATCTTCTTTTCAAACATAAGTAATATATTTTAAACAGAATTAAAAAAATTAAAAAAAAAAACCACAGACTTCAGCAGAACTGGTGGCAGCTTTTATCACACAGTTCACTTCAATCAGCCTATGCTGACTCTGCCAGCAGACTGTGTAAAGTTCCTGTGGCTTGAGGTGAAGCCAGTCCTTACTGAAAAGGGGATGTTTATCTGCCTAGATACGGTTTTTTTTAAATTTAAATACTCAGCTCTGATTAAGGGAGGAGGGGGAATTTTTGAAAAATGAAGTAGTTTAAATCCTTCTTTGGGTTAAATAAAAGCATCTTCACTGGAAATAGCCATAGTGTGGGGTCTAATGACACAGCTAAACTGAAAGGTACTGCAAGTTTTATCTCCGTTGTTTTGTGCTCTTGTATCCTCAGTTAAAGTATCCCCTAAAGTAACACAAGGATGACTCAGGAGATTGATAATGGGCTACAGAGTCTTTCCCTTCTATATCACGTCTCCAAACCCAGTCCAGGTTGATAGTCGCTGGTTACTATGTGGCCACACCTGGGAGTCTCAATTGACTTCCTAGTTGACAGGTATCCAGTTGTGACTATCCTCTCAATGAGCACTTATTAGCAAACTCCAGTAGACAAGCTGAGTTCCAAGAGAAGTCAATGAAATGTAGATCAGCCACCAAGGGCTCAATTGTGAGCAGCCCGACTCAGCAGCTGTGAGGCTTTGGGAGTGAACTCAGGCTAGTAAGGGATTGTGTCACAGCCTGTCCTGCAAGTTAACTCTGGGTGCCTTAGAAGCTTTGCTGCTGTGAGCCACAGCTCTGACACCAACAGCCAGCATATAAAGGCCTGGGTAGAGACCGTCGAATTGCGGAAGTCAATGAATGGCTACGCAGGTGGTGTTGGAGAGAAGGCTTTGGATTCTTCGACCATGGGATGGTGTTCCAAGAAGGAGGAGTGCTAGGCAGAGACGGGCTCCACCTAACGAAGAGAGGAAAGAGCATCTTCGCAGGCAGGCTGGCTAACCTAGTGAGGAGGGCTTTAAACTAGGTTCACCGGGGGAAGGAGACCAAAGCCCTGAGGTAAGTGGGGAAATGGGATACCAGGAGGAAGCACGAGCAGGAGAGGGCAAGAGGGGAGGACTCCTGTCTCATACTGAGAAAGCGGGACAATCAGCGAGTTATCTTAAGTGCCTATACACAAATGCAAGAAGCCTGGGAAACAAGCAGGGAGAACTGGAAGTCCTGGCACAGTCAAGGAACTATGATGTGATTGGAATAACAGAGACTTGGTGGGATAACTCGCATGATTGGAGTACTGTCATGGATGGATATAAACTGTTCAGGAAGGACAGGCAGGGCAGAAAAGGTGGGGGAGTTGCATTGTATGTAAGAGAGGAGTATGACTGCTCAGAGCTCCGGTATGAAACTGCAGAAAAACCTGAGAGTCTCTGGATTAAGTTTAGAAGTGTGAGCAACAAGGGTGATGTCGTGGTGGGAGTCTGCTATAGACCACCAAACCAGGGGGATGAGGTGGACGCGGCTTTCTTCCGGCAACTAGCACAAGTTACTGGATCGCAGGCCCTGGTTCTCATGGGAGACTTTAATCACCCTGATATCTGCTGGGAGAGCAATACAGCGGTGCACAGACAATCCAGGAAGTTTTTGGAAAGTGTAGGGGACAATTTCCTGGTGCAAGTGCTGGAGGAAACAATTGGGGCAGAGCTCTTCTAGACCTGCTGCTCACAAACTGGGAAGAATTAGTAGGGGAAGCAAAAGTGGATGGGAACCTGGGCGGCAGTGACCATGAGATGGTCGAGTTCAGGATCCTGACACAAGGAAGAAAGGAGAGCAGCAGAATACAGACCCTGGACTTCAGAAAAGCAGACTTTGACTCCCTCAGGGAACTGATGGGCAGGATCCCCTGGGAGAATAACAATAGGGGGAAAGGAGTCCAGGAGAGCTGGCTGTATTTTAAAGAATCCTTATTGAGGTTGCAGGAAAAAACCATCCCGATGTGTAGAAAGAATAGTAAATATGGCAGGCGACCAGCTTGGCTTAACAGTGAAATCTTTGCTGATCTTAAACGCAAAAAAGAAGCTTACAAGAAGTGGAAGTTTGGACAAATGACCGGGGAGGAGTATAAAAATATTGCTCAGGCATGCAGGAGTGAAATCAGGAAGGCCAAATCACACTTGGGGTACGTCTACACTTACCGGAGGGTCCGGCGGCAGGCAATCGATGTTCTGGGATCGATTTATCGCGTCTGGTTAAGACGCGATAAATCGATCCCGGAAGTGCCCCGGATCGATCCCGGAAGTGCTCGCCGTCGACGCCGGTACTCCAGCTCGGCGAGAGGAGTACGCGGCATCGACGGGGGAGCCTTCCTGCCGCGTCTGGACCCGCGGTAAGTTCGGACTAAGGTACTTCGAATTCAGCTACGTTATTAACGTAGCTGAATTTGCGTACCTTAGTCCGAAGTGGGGGGGTAATGTAGACCAGGCCTTGGAGTTGCAGCTAGCAAGAGATGTTAAGAGTAACAAGAAAGGTTTCTTCAAGTATGTTAGCAACAAGAAGAAAGTCAAGAAAATGCCCCTTACTGAATGAGGGAGGCAATCTAGTGACAGAGGATGTGGAAAAAGTTAATTTACTCAATGCTTTTTTTGCCTCTGTCTTCACAAACTAGGTCAGCTCCCAGACTGCTGCACTGGGCAGCACAGCATGGGGAGGTGGTGACCAGCCCTCTGTGGAGAAAGAAGTGGTTCGGGACTATTTAGAAAAACTGGACAAGCACAAGTCCATGGGGCCAGATGCGCTGTATCCGAGGGTGCTAAAGGAGTTGGCGGATGTGATTGCAGAGCCATTGGCCATTATCTTTGAAAACTCATGGCGATCAGGGGAGGTCCCGGATGACTGGAAAAAGGCTAATGTAGTGCCCATCTTTAAAAAAGGGAAGAAGGAGGATCCAGGGAACTACAGGCCACTCAGCCTCACCTCAGTCCCTGGAAAAATCATGGAGCAGGTCCTCAAGGAATCAATTCTGAAGCACTTAGAGGAGAGGAAAGTGATCCGGAACAGTCAGCATGGATTCACCAAGGGCAAGTCAT
This sequence comes from Terrapene triunguis, assembly GCF_002925995.2. Lineage (NCBI taxonomy): Eukaryota > Metazoa > Chordata > Testudines > Emydidae > Terrapene > Terrapene triunguis. The sequence continues at coordinate 24,893,253 of NW_020664393.1, forward strand.
GCCTGACTAACCTAATTGCCTTCTATGAGGAGATAACTGGGTCTCTGGATGCAAGAAAAGCAGTGGATGTGTTATTCCTTGACTTTAGCAAAGCTTTTGATACGGTCTCCCACAGTATTCTTGCCGGCAAGTTAAAGAAGTATGGGCTGGATGAATGGACTATAAGGTGGATAGAAAGCTGGCTAGATCATCGGGCTCAATGGGTAGTGATCAATGGCTCCATGTCTAGTTGGCAGCCGGCTTCAAGCGGAGTGCCCCAAGGGTCGGTCCTGGGGCCAGTTTTGTTCAATATCTTCATTAATGATCTGGAGGATGGCGTGGACTGCACTCTCAGCAAGTTTGCAGATGACACTAAACTGGGAGGAGTGGTAGATACGCTGGAGGGTAGGGATAGGATACAGAGGGACCTAGACAAATTAGAGGATTGGGCCAAAAGAAACCTGATGAGGTTCAACAAGGACAAGTGCAGAGTCCTGCACTTAGGACGGAAGAATCCCATTCACTGTTACAGACTAGGAAGTGAATGGCTAGGAAGCAGTTCTGCAGAAAAGGACCTAGGGGTTACAGTGGACGAGAAGCTGGATATGAGTCAACAGTGTGCCCTTGTTGCCAAGAAGGCTAACGGCATTTTGGGCTGTATAAGTAGGGGCATTGCCAGCAGATCGAGGGACGTGATCATTCCCCTCTATTTGACATTGGTGAGGCCTCATCTAGAGTACTGTGTCCAGTTTTGGGCCCCACACTACAAGAAGGATGTGGAAAAATTGGAAAGAGTCCAGCGGAGGGCAACAAAACTGATTAGGGGGCTGGAGCACATGACTTATGAGGAGAGGCTGAGGGAACTGGGATTGTCTAGTCTGCAGAAGAGAAGAATGAGGGGGGATTTGATAGCTACTTTCAACTACCTGGAAGGGGGTTCCAAAGAGGATGGATCTAGACTGTTCTCAGTGATACCTGATGACAGAACAAGGAGTAATGGTCTCAAGTTGCAGGGGGGGGGAGGTTTAGGTTGGATATTAGGAAAAACTTTTTCACTAGGAGGGTGGTGAAGCACTGGAATGGGTTACCTCGGGAGGTGGTGGAATCTCCTTCCTTAGAGGTTTTTAAGTTCAGGCTTGGCAAAGCCCTGGCTGGGATGATTTAGTTGGGAATTGGTCCTGCTTTGAGCAGGGGGTTGGACTAGATTACCTCCTGAGGTCCCTTCCAACCCTGATATTCTATGATTCTATGATTCTATTACTCAGACCTTCTTGTCAACTGTTTGAAATGGGCTACTCTCATTATCACTACAAAAGTGATTTTTTCCTCCCTTGGTATCCTACTGTTAATTGAATTGTCTCATTAGACTGACCTCCCACTTGATATGGCAACTCCCATCTTTTCGTGTGCTGTGTATTTATACCTACTACTGTACTTTCCACTCCATGCATCTGATGAAGTGGGTTCTAGCCCACGAAAGCTTATGCCCAAATAAATTTGTTAGTCTCTAAGGTGCCACAAGGACTCCTTGTTTTTTCTGGCTGGAGTAATTATCCCTATGGTAACTTTTTAAAAATATATATTATATCTAGGTTTTTTGTTTCTAATGGTAGCACACATAGGCACATACCTCAGTGCACATAACAATTTTTTTTCCGCACACGGATTGAAAAAATTAGAGGGAACATTGCTAGGGTTTAGGAAATCGGAAGGCAACCTTTATGACCCTGCACAAGTTACTACTATTCCCCTTCCCACAAAGGAAGACAAAGGTGGGAAATGGATGGTTCTTTGCCTCTGCCCCCTCAATGCAACAATCAGCACAGCTGAGCAGAGGGAGGGAAAAGTAAGGGCGTATCTACACAGGGAAATTTACCACTATAATGATACCAGTATAATTTTACTCCTGTAGTTACACCATTCCCTATGTGGACACTTATAATGAGTGCCTTTTTCCAGTGTAGCTTATACTACTTTGAGTAACAAAACAAAACCATTAAAAGGCACTCTTCTTCTGGATTAAGAGTAACCACATGAGGATTTGTTCCACTATATTGGTAAATTTCCTTGTGTAGACAAGCCCTAAATTGTAGTAGGAAAAAGGTTAATAGCGCATATCTTCCCCCATGAAGCATGAGGGAAGGACTTGCTCTGCTGTTGGGGCAGTACAGCTATTCGTGTCCCCTGCCTCAGCAGAGCTTGCAAGGTGCCAATCTGCCCCTGAATGAGCAAGGAGACTGAACTACTACCCTCTCTGCAGTCCATCCCAGTCCACATTACAACATATTGCCTCTGCCCAGGATATACTTGTTGTGTGGATAAGCTGAGCACTTCAGTCCAGGGTGGTCACATTTAGGAGTGGTGTACTCGCACGCACACATATATAAATATAAAATCATACATTTTAAATTTCCTGTAAAATGAAATAGTTTTCCCTTGTGTTCTCCTTTAAAATGTTTACAACTCTACAAACTCCCCCCCACCCCAATGAAGTTTTCAATGTGTTAAAAAAGAAAATCATTCTAGAAAATCAATAATATGCTTCACTACTGGATTTTTCATAAGTACACAGCTCTGGTGGCAGAAGCAATTGGTTTTTTGCTTCATCCTGCCTTAGAGTGGTCTTATAACACAACAAGTCTTTCTTAAAATTAAAAAAAAAATGAAGCCTACCCACACCAATAGAGTACAAGTTGGCAGGCCTGCTCTGTCTTTGCAGCATGCGTAATCTGTGCCATGGGACATAAATTGGAGTCCAATGAGTGTTCCCACATCCAAACCACTTGCACAGTGCAGAGCTCCAAAGATGTCATTTGAAAACTGGAACTGTCTTACGGGACTAATTGCAAGATTTTGCAGGGTTTCCCACAGGAGCCAATAATACAGGTTGCTCTTTTGGATTTGCTTCTCTGAGGTAAAAACACACAGGATGGCTTTTAGCAATTGAAAGCTTCCTTTCTTCTTTTTTTCCTTTTTCTCCAGTGTAAATTAGTATCTAACTGTTATCCTTTATGTTGGTTTCTTTTTTTGTTTCCATTCACATCTTTGCTATTTTTGAGTGGACAGCTGTTCTGAATTAATCTAAATGAAAAGATTTTTTTCCTGTGCTTTGTGTTTAACTGGTGTTTTTTTCCCCTCCCATTTATCTTCTATTTCAAAACAACGTCATTTGATTATTTTTTAAAAAATCATATTTCTTTTTGTACTTTGTCTCTTCTCTTCAACTTACCTTCCTAGTGCTTCACACATATCAGGGCCTATAGACACACTGATCACACATTTCTGAACCACTTAGTGGGGATGTGAAAACCCAGAAGATAACAAAAAAGCCAGTTCTGGATAATCAACTGCCACTAGATACCCTCGTATGGCCTCTATGGGTGAACTCTGTTGGGAGTGATGAGTTATTATGGAATTAAAAGAAGAGCTGTGGAAAGGCAGATAGCCAGTTGTTTGTAATGAATCATTGACTGTGATAAATTAGGTGAAACTCCAGGAGGAATTCATAATATTTCATTTTCTTCTACCATTCTCCTCTTCATTCTTTCTTCCATGCCATTTCCAACGCATGGAAGAATCTTTATTTAGGACCTGCTCCAAAGCAGTGGGTGCTGAATTAGATCTGCACATTCCTTCTGAAAACACTTTTCTTCCATGAGGCCTACACAGATTCATGTCAGTGTTATGCCATTAGAAAACAGTTAATATACCAAAGGACAAGCATTTAGAATTTCAGAAAACATCTAGCGTCTCAGATTTAGTATCCATTGAAAATGGATAAGGTTAAAGAGTTTTTGCCAGAGCCATTGATTTTCAATACTGAGGGCAACTCAGCAGCTACTGCTTTAAAAGTGGCGGTTGTTCCTATGGAATATTATAGATTCTAAGATCAGAAGGGACCGTGATAATCTAGCCTGACCTCCTGTATAACACAGGCCATAGACCTTCCCCAAATCATTCCTAGAGCAGAGCTTTTAGAAAAGAAACATCCAATCTGGATTTAAAAACTAGTCGGTGATGGAGACTCCACCATGTTCCAATGGTTAATTACACTCACCATTAAAATTTAATGCTTTATTTCCAGTCTGCATTTGTCAACTTCCAGACATTGAATCATTCTCTGCTGGATTGAAGAGCCCATTATTAAATATTTATTCCCCATGTAAGTATTTAGACTATAATCAAGTAACCCCTTAATCTTCTCTTTGTTAAGATAAATAAAGTAAGCTTTTTGAGTCTATCACTGTAAGGCATGTTTTCTAATCCTTTAATCTTTCTTGTGGCTCTTTTCTGAACCCTCTCTAATTTATTAACCTCATTCTTGAATTGAACTGGATGCATCATTCTTGAACTCCAGAACTGGAAGCAGTATTCCAGCAGTGGTTGCATCAGTGCTAAATACAGAAGTAAAATAGCTTCTATACTCTGTGACAGACCCAGACCTGTGGGGTACAGGAGTCTGGTAGAGGGCAAATATACTGGTCACTGGATGAGTAGTTTTCTGTTCCCTGAGTAACCAGAGCAGGGGCTGCACTAGAGTAATCAGGAACCTGCTAGAACCAGTTAAGGCAGGCAGGCTAATTAGGACACCTGGAGCCAATTAAGAAGAAGCTGCTAGAATCAATTAAGGCAGGCTAATCAGGGCACCTGGGTTTTAAAAAGGAGCTCACTTCAGTTTGTGGTGTGAGTGTGAGGAGCTGGGAGCAAGAGGCGCAAGGAGCTGAGAGTGAGAGGGTGTGCTGCTGGAGGACTGAGGAGCACAAGCGTTATCAGACACCAGGAGGAAGGTCCTGTGGTGAGAATAAGGAAGGTGTTTGGAGGAGGCCATGGGGAAGTAGCCCAGGGAGTTGTAGCTGTCATGCAGCTGTTACAGGAGGCACTATAGACAGCTGCAATCCACAGGGCCCTGGGCTGGAACCCGGAGTAGAGGGCGGGTCCGGGTTCCCCCCAAACCTCCCAATTGACCTGGACTGTGGGTTTTTCCAGACGGGAAGGTCTCTGGGCTGTTCCCCAACCCACATGGTGAATCTCTGAGGCAAGAAAATCCGCCAATAAGCGCAGGACCCATCAAGATAGAGGAGGAACTTTTTCACAACTCCTACTTGAGATTCCCATGCTATGCATCTCATGATCTCATTAGCAGTTTTGGCCACAGCATCTCACTGGGAACTCATGTTCAGCTGATTACCCAACATGACTGCTTCCCAGAATAAGTCCCCCATCCTGTAAGTATCCAAGTGATCCAGATCTTTCTCAATCAGTCACCACTCCTCTTCATTATTTACCACTCCCCCAATTTGTGTGGTATCTGCACTCTTTTTCAGTGATGATTTTATGTTATCTTCTAGGTCACTGATAATGTTAAATAGCATAAGGCCAAGAACCGATTCCTGTGGGACCCCACTGGAAACAAACCTGTTGATGACAATCTCTCATTGACAATTACATTTTGAGGCCTATTAATTAGCTGGTTTTTAATATATTAAATGATGTATGCCGTGTTAATTCTATATTCTAGTTTTTTAATGTGTCATGCACTACCAAGTCAAATGCTTTTATAGAAATCTAAGCATATTATGTCAACACTATTACCTTTATTTAAAAAATAAAGTTAAACAGTATCTGTTAATTCATTGAGTTCCATATCAGCAGGTCATCCAGTTTACCCTTTTAAAAATTGGCACAATATTAGATTTCTTCCAGTCTTCTAGAACTTTCCCAGTGCTCCAAGACTTAGTGAAAAATCAACATTAATGGTCCATCAATGAACTTCTCAGAAAACTTGTATCCAAGAGATTTAAGTGAACTATCTGGAACTGCTGATTTTAAAATGTCTAACTTTAGTACCTTATGTTTACTGTCCTCCAGAGATACTAATGGAATGGAAAGAGTGCTGTCATCACCATATGGTGAGACTATATCATGTGTTTTCCCCCCCAGATATAGAACATAAATATTTATTGAACTCTTTTGCTTTTTCTGCATTATTATTGATATCGCTACCAATTTGAAGTCCCCCATGATCTCACAGTTTCTTCCTTATACATTGTAGATAGCTGCATAAGGAAGATGTCATCCTGTTCCCTAGTGTGATTTGGTGGTCTGTAGGAGATGCCCAATAGTACCCATCTTGTGTTTGATCTGTTAGACTATTGATCCATAAACATTCAAGATCATTTTCTTTCGAGTTATCAGTTACTTGGAAATAGGTAATGTCATTTTTGACAGAGTGCCACACTCCTTTCCCTTTTGCCCACTCAATCCTTCCTAAATAGGAAAGAGTTCCCAGAAACACTGTGTTTCTAGATCACACCTACATATAGCAGTTAGTGAGGAGGGACAGCACTCCAAAGTCTTAGCCACTGATTCTTCAGTCTCACAGGTCTTTTGTCAGAAAGATCTCTTGATAGTATTTGTATTTCTATCAGTCCCTCCTTCCACCCAGAGGGACAGGTGTAAGAACTAGATCACCAATTACATGCAGTATTCTGAGACTGTTCTGGGCTGGGGTTGGTGTTGCTATAGGAGTGCTCACAGATTACTGATGTATAGTTCAAATTGTTGGTATATTTGGCTGAGAAAGCCCAGATGGTCTGGCCAGAGTTTTCCTGATCGTGGAAATTCCAGATCATCAATCCAACCAATTTCAAGAGCATTAAATTCCAATACATGCTGAAGGGAATTGAGAAATATATTCATTCATGTCTGGTGTGAATGCCCTAAATTAGAGTTATTTGGGTACAAATAATAGAACAAATATATGAACTTAGCAGACACTAAACTCCCAATGGATTCATTAGTTCTCTAATTGGAACTTCTGGTCAAGGGCATATAGCCATTCAAAATGGAACTTTGATATCTTATCCTTTTATATTATGACCTTTAGTCATAATATATAGAGATGCACAACATAGAAAAAGAAATCCCTTCTGGTTATGTAACTTTTAATTCATACCTTGGAAGAGAAAGGTTGATCTATATTGATCAATCCCTCTGCATTCCCCTTATTTGTGCTCGATAAGGTGTGAAATTATTTTTTTAATTGAGTTTGAGAAACTACTATATTCTTAGCACACTTCTTGAGGAAAGTGGTGGCACAAAGTGGGGGTTGAAAGAATTAAAGTGGATTTGTTCCCTAGCTGTTTGATGGTTAGAAGGAAATATTTTGCAGAAGACTTAGTAGAGATTTTCTAACTAGTATAGCTGTGATCTATCTTTGGTCATTGCCAGGTATTATATGGTGGTAATCCCTCTTTATACATAGCTATTTATAAACTATAATCCTGGAGAAATGATGATTACTATGAGTTTATATAACAACTACTTTGTTTTATCTCATCGTAGTGACTCATTATTTTGCACATGAAATAGTGACTTCTAACCCTCCAGTTGTTTTATCCATCTGCAGTACATGGCAATGAAATTTACTACATAAGTGTTTGTACTTTATGTTAATAGAAAACAATACAGAGAGGAATTGTTCCTGAGCAGATTTCCAAGGGCAAGGAGCGAAGGAAGAGAACTGAAAATAATTTAAAAGACATTTTGAGGACATTGGCGTTTCAAATCATAAGAATTTGTTTGAGATAGGAAAAGTTTTTTAATGCTTCCACTTTAGTCTGGGCATTTCTTCTTTGTATAGGTTCTCTCTCTCACACTCATGTTTTCTTAATGGTTATGGTTAAATACTGCTTGTGAGGCTCAAATAGTAAATTGAGAGAAATATATTCAGAATAATAGAAATAGAATGCTGGGGATTTAAATGTTTGGTCCATCTATTCCTGACATCAGTGTTCTGCATGATCTGATCTTAATTACTTACCAGGGGCACCCTTTGGATTGCAGAATCTATGGCACCAGTAATCCTCACTACATTTCCACATCAATAATTCTTTCAACCAAAACTTTTTATCTCCCCATCCAAAGTCTCTGTGGCTAGACTTTCCTCTTTCATTCTAAGCTTTCTAACACATCTTCTCACTGATGCTTTCTTTGTCCCCTCATCCATATCAATTCATTTCCCACCACTCCTTGTGCCCGTTGGGCCTTCCTGATACCATCCTGACCCTGAATAGAAAATCAGCTAAGTCTACACTTGGAGCTAGGGCTGGGCTTCCCAGTTGTATAGAGTTACTCACACTAACTTTAATCAAGTTAGCACACTAAAAATAGCAGTGTAGCCACAGTAGAATGAGCAGTGGTAGCATGGGCTAGTTGTCCTGACTGTGCACTCAGGGTGGCTAGCCTGAGCTACCACTGCCTGTGCTACCACTGCTAACGTACTATTTTTAATGCACAAGGTTGATGAGAGCTGGCGTGAGTATATCTGCACAAGCTGGGAACCTCACTGCTAGCTCCAAGTGCAGATATAGCCTAAGCATCCACTTTTAATACCTTTCTTCTATCATTTGGCCCCATTTTCCTTCATTGATCTCTGTATTTCAGCTCTTCTGCCTCTGCTCTATAACATCTTGTCTAGCTCCTTCTTAAATGAAATAAATAAACTCCTCCCTTGATCCTGTCATTTAGCTGTTCACTACATCTATAGCCTTTTTTCCCCCTCAGCAAAGTTCTTGAAGATGGAAATCCCTCTTTCACCACACAGGAATATCTTTGACAAGTGTGGATCCTGGTTGTGATCTTGCTTTAGCCTGGGAACCACTTTTCTTCCTACCTGTGTAGGCATTTCTAGCTCCTTCATGGGTTTAAGTTACTTTCTGTCTCTATTTTCTTACTTTGTTTCTAATGTTGGCTGCCTCTTTTTGTGTCTAGGACCCTACTCTTTTTCCAATACCTTACCTATCCATTTCTCTAATACATTTCCCTATACCTTCTCCCTGTTGGTCATCTTACTTATACTGTACCTTTTAACTTTAACTACTTTGTGCTAAACAGAAGAATAAATATGGTGTGTGTCATGGTGTCTGGCATTCTCAGATACACACCATACCAATCTCAGGTCAGGCTGTCAGAAAACAGAGCAGACACCCAAACTGGTGGTATATCCTATAATTCAGGGGTGGGCAACCTGTGGCTCCGGAGCCACGTGTGGCTCTTCAGAAGTTAATATGCGGCTCCTTGTATAGGCACCGACTCCGGGGCTGAAGCTACAGGTGTCAACTTTCCAATGTGCCAGGGGGTGCTCAGTGCTCAACCCCTGGCTCTGCCACAGGCCCTGCCCCCACTCCACCCCTTCCCCCCCATCCCCTGAGCCTGCCATGCCCTTGCTCCTCCCCCCCAGAGCCTCTTGCATGCCACAAAAGAGCTGATCAGGAGATGTGGGGGGGGAGCGAGTGAGGGGGAGGCGCTGATCCACGGGGCTGCTGGTAGGTGGGAGGCACTGGGAGCCGTGGGGGCAGGGTAGCTGCTGGGGGAGGCTTCTGACGAATTACTGTGGCTCTTTGGCAATGTATATTGGTAAATTCTGACTCCTTCTTAGGCTCAGATTGGCCAGCTCTGTATAATTAGATTTCACCAAGCCAGTGACAAATGTGCACTCCTAGACTACTATATTAGTCTTGGCATGGAGTCATGGACAGTCCCCTTCAGCTCTCCAGTGCCTCTTTGCTACCCAGACAAACTGAACTTTATGATGAAAGGTTATTAAAACCAAAATTCACCACACATTAGGTTACTCCAAACCCCAAGAGGTCAGTCACTTACCCCAGGTCAATGGATACTCTTGATCTCACCAAAAACAATGCTATAGCCAATTTCTTTAGTAAACTAACTATAGATTTATTAACTAAGAAAAATGAGTTATTGAGAGGTTAAAATAGGTAAATTACATTACAGGTGAGTCAGTTTGTATACCAGTGATGTGGTATCTGCTAGCTTCTCATAGGTCTCTTAGGGTAGCTCCAAATGGCTTTGAGGATCTGTTTTGTATCTGGAATACCCCCTGACAGCACCCAAATAGATCAGAGATAGAGGATCATTCCCTTGAATCAGTATTTATAGATCCCACTCACAGAAGGCATGCTGACAAGTGTCTTGAACCACATGGGTGCTTCCAGTGATGATGAAGATTAGGAAATGCGTACTGGGACTGTGAATCCATTGTTTCTTAATGGCCCTTGTTCTGAAGTTAACAACCTTTTCATTTACATTTAGAATCTCCAATGGGTAAACATAATGTAAATACAATGTGATAGCCAGAAAAAAATCCTTCAGTAGTTTTTCCATTAAATTTTACAAATTAAGTGAACTTACATCTATTTGTTCATGCATCCATTTGATCTAGGGCTAATATAAATCAACAAGTTTTAGATGAGTGAAGACAATAACATTAGCATTTCTGTTCTTTTTGCGGATAAAGACTAACAGGGCTGCTACTCTGAAGCCTGTTATTATCATTTCACTAGTTTTCAAGCATTGAGAGCAAATGTAATATGCCATGTAAATGTAATGTGATAAATGAATTGGCTTGAACACACTAACATATCTTTGGTTTCTATTAGCACGCGAGTGAATTAGCCTGCTGCCTTGGTTTGAGCTAGCAGCCCACTAGCCAGCCTCACAATGTGTACTTTACCTTTATAAAATGAAGCACTTTGTCCTAGATCTCTCTCACTGTCTCACATGATATTAACCAACGTCCCCACCCTGCAAAGACTAACAATCTTGGGCCCTAATCTTATAAAAATTTACTCATGTGTAACATCCTCAGGGTAGAGATCTTCTCTTTCTGTGCAGAAAAGTTCTGTGGCTCTGTACACCATACAGTACTAAAAAACAAGTGTTAACCAATTCACAGTTCTCACATTGCTGCAAAGATTTACTAGACGCTGCTACAATTACTCTTCCTATGATAATATTTTGTTTTAAACTATACTAGATACTAGCACATATCAGAAATTCATTCTGAAAATAAATGATTAATGTAGATTTTATGATGCTGTATCTTAGCTTTTTTATTGTGTATTAAATTACTAATTTGAAAGAAAAGCAATTATGTGCAATGTGCTTCCCAGTTATTACAGCAAATAAGAAAAGTTCAAATGTGTACAAAGTATGTTTGTGTATCCATGTGTTTACACCATATTAGATATGACGGAAAAATGGATTTGGGCGAGGGGAGCATTTTAAAAAAAAATTCCATTCCTTCCTCCCAATTCAACATTTTGGGAGGGAAATGAAATTTTCAGATGTCAAAAAATATTTCAACCTTGTGGGCAAATAGAGTGATCAAAAATAATGTATTAGGAAAATGTCATGAAATCAATATATAATAACAAATGTGAGCTCGTCTTACCTTTCTAAAGTGAGAAAATATTTTTTTTAAAGGTAGACTAATGAAAAGTGCAGCCTTTCTTATGGCACCCTCTTCCCTCATTATAGCCAGCACCCTCCCTGGAGGAATTCTTCCAGGTATCTTCCCATCTCACCCAGGGAAAGTCATTTCCCCCAGGGTCAGTTGTTGTGGTTTCTTTTTCTTTTATTTCAAGTTTCCTAAACAAACAAGAGCAAAACTTCTCCAAGTCTGTCCCTCATCCCGCAAAAGTTCCTCAATCCAGAATTCCTAGCTCTTACCTCAGAACCTTTTGATAATAGAACTTCCCAAAGTCTCCTTTCTGTCCATTTTTGTTTCTGGGTGCAGTTCTTCCCAGCAGTAGCTCCAACCTTTGGCAGGTATTACAGCTCCTCCTCTCCATTTCCTGATCCTCTTTTTATGAGGATGAGCCAGTTATGCTGCAGGTCTTTTCCCAGGTGCAGCAGGCGGGGCTAATCGGTAAGCCAACCATCTGCTGGCCTCTGACCTCAGTGGAATGGTAACCCTTATACCGTCACAAATTTGGGGGGAAAATGTGTAATTTGTTGTGTAAGTTATTCAGCCAACTGTGATATAGATATTATCATATACAAATTATTGCACAATTTTGTAGTATTACATAAAGAAAATTGATTTTGGTTTCCCCAGATATCTGGTGTTTGCTTTTCACATGGTCATGGTGTATTGACTTGAGATTAGACTGTCCTCTTGCATTAGAAATGAAAATAATACTGAGAACAAAGCCAGGGGGTTTAGTTTTAAGGCCTAGATTCAGCAAAATGCTTCAGTATGTGCTCAACTTTAAGCATGTGCTGATGTGCTTTGAGAACCGGAGTCTAATATGCTACAGCAGTGAATGCACAGTTGTATTGTAATTGAAAATAAAAAAAATGTTTAAGTGAAATTTATGGATAACAAAAATTTAAAGTAGTTTCAGAAGGCACCAAAATCTACAGACTTTAAAGCGCAATGATATTCCAAAGTATTTACTATTTGAGGGCCAAAAAAATAACTTGTCTCTCTCTCTCTATATTCCTTCTCTAGTGGATATTTTATGTTTGTCTTTAATAATGTCTTTCCCTAACAGAGGCTATGAAGTCACAGAAATTAGGTTGCTTTGCAAAATATGCCAGTACAGTTGACCCATGTCTACAGTAATGTATGGAATGCCTGAGTGCGCTCTTGAAGCTCCTGTGATGTAAGAACCAGACATCCCCTGTGACCACTGTGAAATGTACAGCCTGCCAGTCAGTCTTGCTGAGGTGACTGGATTCCATTCAGACTGTACTGCTAAACTCCCTGGCCCTATACCAACTTGCTAATTATCCATTCGCAGTATGCTGTTCACTCAGGGAATGGTGATACAGTTAGCAAATGATTAGATCAGCTGAAAGTTCAGCAAATTTTTTTTGTAGTCCACAATGCAGAAAGTGTCCTGTTTGATCAGAGCTCTGGGTTGTATAGCTTTTTATTATTATTATTATTTTTAAAAATCATGTTTACTGACCAACCTTTTTGTTAACTTTTTAAATTTTCTTGAAAAAACAAAATAGCACAAAATCAGATTTCCTGGGGCTTGCTGCTCCTTCCATTATTTCCTACTTTTCCAGTGGGACGATAGGGAGAGAAAATGGGGGAGGAAGTGAAGACATCAGTTTTCAAATACCAAAAACATTTCATTAGTTTCAAAATGAACCAAAGTGAAACTTCTTATTTAATCATAATATCTAATGGTTCCATTAAAAATGTCAAACAACATGATTTTGTATGTAAGTAAAATACTTAGCCATTTTTAACCAGCTCTAGTTATCAGGAGGATTTAAAAAAAATGAAAAACACATTATCACTTTTTTATTTTATAGGGAAATCCGAAGTATTAGACCATGGTGAAAGCAGTTTGAGCCTTTCCCAGCCTGTATTATCAATACTTCCAACACGTCTGTCTACACTGTGACTCTGCTATTCCACTACTTTCTTACAGCAAATGAGCGTGAAGAAAATCCCATTTCTGAAATATTCTTGCTTTTAGCCCTTCTGAGCAAGTCCTACTACCTCCTTTTAATTCTGTTTGTTCTGCCTCAGGGAATTTATTTTGGACCTTCTCTTTTTTTTTTTTTTTTTTTTGCACCCCTTTGGCCCCCAACCCTCTACTGTTTCCAAACAAAACAACTTCCCGTTTCGTCTCCTCCTCAGTCAGGACATTAGCTTCCTCCTGGGAAAAATTTAGCTTGCTTGATAACTGGTCTGTTGCTCTGCCTCATGATGTTAGTCTTGTGTGGCTCTACACCCTTTGTAGAGCAATTTAAAATGCCAGAGAGATATAGAGACTTTTGCATGATGCAAATTAAGACCTCAATGGACAAGGACAACTAACCTAAGCCATGGTACCCATTGAGTCTGAGTCAGGGGAATTTTTTAAAAAACATTTTACTAGAGCCGGTATGCATGACCGAGAAGCATTTGCATGTTTTTTTAATAGCCTAACACCTGATTCTTGACCTGTTAACAACTTCCTTAGAGAGTTCTAGTGGATGAATAAATCACTGTGCTTGGGTAATTATACCATTAACCCTGAAAAGAAGGGGAAACCAGATGATACAGCAAGAGTGGCAGTGAGTTTCCCATGGGTTTTTCTACTCAAAGTTGCACTGGTATAATGTAGGGTATGAATTTAAACAGATATAGTTAAACATATGCAAAAGCCATTTTCAGACCTTATTTCGGTGAGTGGCTTATTTTGATTTAGCTTGTCAATTAACAAGAGGTTTAACTAAATCAACATAAGTCATTCTTATACTGAAATAGAAGTGTGCACACAGCCTCTTGTACTGGTTCAAAGACTGATTTATGTTATACTAGTGCAACTTTTTCTTGTAGCTGAGCCCTCAGAGAAAGACAATGAAGAGGCTGTATCTGATGAAAAAGCCTCATCAAATTGCCAGTGAGTTGACCTGGCCCTTTCCTACTTATTTGAGTTGACACATTAACAATGGTACTATCAGGAGGCTGGGTCAAACAGCATACTTTGTTATTACATGAAGCTTAACAAACCCTGTACGTTTATGTCTGCTGGGTCCTTATTCATACATCTCAACATCACGTATGCCACTAGCCTGACCAATCCTCAGAATGGCTGGGTTGGAGTGGTAGACTGCACGGAATGGCTCCTGATCCACTTCACGGCTGGGTCCTGCAGAGGAAAAGAAATGCCATGATGAGTTCAGACATTATGTGTCTCTTGATTTTGTCATCTCTCAGCACAGTTATTCCCACCTGGTATTTTTTTTCTGCACATCATGCAAAGTTGTTCTCCCTGGCCTAACTAGCTACTTCTCCTCCTGAAGGATAATTCAGAGCATTGTCTGAGCCTTGGTCTACACTACGAGTTTAGGTCGAATTTAGCAGCGTTAGATCGATTTTACCCTGCACCTGTCCACATGACGAAGCCATTTCTGTCGACTTAAAGGGCTCTTAAAATCGATTTAGGTACTCCTACCTGACGAGGGGATTAGCGCTGAAATCGACCTTGTTAGGTCGAATTTGGGGTGTGGACGCAATTCAATGGTATTGGCCTCCGGGAGCTATCCCAGAATGCTCCATTGTGACCGCTCTGGACAGCACTCTCAACTCTGGTGCACTGGCCAGGTAGACAGGAAAAGCCCTGCAAACTTTTGAATTTCATTTCCTGTTTGCCCAGCGTGGAGAGCTGATCAGCACAGATCACCATGCAGAGCTCATCAGCACAGGTGACCATAATGTCTCAGAATCGCAAAAGAGCTCCAGTATGGACCGAACGGGAGGTACTGGATCTGATCGCTTTATGGGGAGACAAATCCGTGCTATCCGAACTCTGTTCCAAAAGACAAAATGCTGGAATATTTGAAAAAATCTCAAAGGGCATGAAGGACAGAGGCCATAACAGGGACCCGCAGCAGCGCCGCGTGAAACTTAAGGAGCTGAGGCAAGCCTACCAAAAAAACAGAGAGGCAAACGGCCACTCCGGGACAGAGACCCAGATATGCCACTTCTATGATGAGCTGCATGCAATTCTAGGGGGTACCCCTACAACTACCCCACCCCTGTGCTTTGACTCCGTCAATGGACTGTCATGCAACAGGGATGCAGATTTAGGGAACGAAGAAGAGGAGGAGGAGGAGGATGTTGAAGTTAGCACACAGCAAGGAAGCGGAGAAAACATTTTCCCCGACCGCCAGAAACTGTTTATCACCCTGGAGCCAGTACCCTCCCAACCCACCCAAGGCGGGCTCACAGACCTTGAAGGCAGCGAAGGCACCTCTGGTGAGTGAACCTTTGTAAATATTGTACATGGTTTAAAAGCAAGCGTGTTTAATGATTAATTTGCCCTGAAGACTTGGGATGCATTCATGGCCAGTACAGCTACTGGAAAAGTCTGTTAACGTGTATGGGGATGGAGCGGAAATCCTCCAGGGACATCTCAGTGAAGCTCTCCTGGATGTACTCCCAAAGCCTTTGCAAAAGGTTTCTGGGGAGGGCAGCCTTATTCCGTCCTCCATTACCACGCCAGGCCAGTAGCACGTAGTCTGGAATCATTGCATAACAAAGCATGGCAGCGTATGGTTCCGGTGTTTGCTGGCATTCAAGCAACATCCGTTCTTTATCTCTCTGTGTTATCCTCAGGAGAGTGATATCATTCATGGTCATCTGGTTAAAATAGGGGAATTTTATTAAGGGGACATTCAGAGGTGGCCGTTCCTGCTGGGCTGTTTGCCTGTGGCTGAACAGAAATCATCCCTGCTGTGCGCCATGCGGTGGGGGGAGGGGTGAAGCAATCATCCCAGAGAATAGGGTGGGGTGGAGGACTTTAGTTGGGTTTGTGCTGTACGTTAACCTGAAAACCGCAGCCCTCCTTTTAAATGGCCAACCCATTTTAAATGGCCAACCCAATGGGTGCTTGGTATGGGACATGAGGGCGCTGCTGCCTGAAACCATTCTCACATGTTATGAAGGTTAAAGAAGCCAAAACACTGTGGCATACCATGGCTGCCTGCAAGCCAAATTCTGTTGCCCGCCGGCCCTGCGTGTGTGAGCTCTCACACCAAACCGGCAGGCTCTCAATATATGAGTCAAAATGCGACCTTGTAAAGAAAGCACACGTGGTATGTAATGTTAACAGCTTGGTTCACCGTGGAAGATTGTACCCATTGTTCTCTAAAATGTGTCTTTTTAAATACTACTCTCCCTTTTTTTTTCCTCCCGCAGCTGCAAATGTTTCAACGCTCGCTGTTTCGTCTCCATCCCAGAGGCTAGCGAAGATTAGAAGGTGAAAAAAACACACTCGCGATGACATGTTCTCTGAGCTCATGCAGTCCTCCCACACTGAAAGAGCAGAATGCGTGGAGGCAGACAATGTCAGTGTGCAGGAAAGCACAAAATGAACGCGAGGACACGAGGGACGCACGAGAGGACAGGAGGGACCAGCAAGAGGAGATGTGGCATCAGCGTGATAAAAGGAGGCATGAAGCAATGCTCAGGCTACTCGAGGATCAAACTCATATTCTCTGGCATATTGTTGAGCAGGACAGGCAGCAGGAGGAACACAGACTGCCGCTGCAGCCCCTGTGTGACCAACCACCCTCCTCCCCAAGTTCCATAGCCTCCTCACCCAGACGCCCAAGGACGCGGTGGGGGAGCCTCCGGCCACCCAACCACTCCACCTCAGAGGACTGCCCAAGCAACAGAAAGCTGGCATTCAATAAGTTTTGAAGTGCAGTGTGGCCTTGTCCTTCTCTCCTCCCCTCCTCCACCACTCCTTCAGGGCTACCTTGGTAGTTATCTCCCATTTGTGCGACAAAGTAATATAGAATGCATGAATTTTGAACAACAATGACTTTATTGCCTCTGCAAGTGGTGATCAAAGGGGAGAGGGGAGGGTGGTTTATTTACAGGGAACTGGAATGAACCAAGGGGGCAGGTTTTTATCAAGGAGAAACAAACAGAACTTTCACACCGTAGCCCCCTGACCAGTCATGAAACTGGTTTTCAAAGCTTCTCTGATGTGCACCGTGCACTGCTGTGCTCTTCTAATCGCCCTGGTGTCTGGCTGCGCATAATCAGTGTCCAGGCAATTTGCCTCAACCTCCCACCCCGCCATATGTCTCCCCCTTACTCTCACAGATATTGTGGAGCACACAGCAAGCACTAATAACGATGGGAATATCGGTTTTGATGAGGTCTAACGGAGTCAGTAAACTGCGCCAGCGAGCTTTTAAATATCCAAATGCACATTCTACCACCATTCTGCACTTGCTCAGCCTATAGTTGAACAGCTCCTGACTACTGTCCAGGCTGCCTGTGTA
Source organism: Terrapene triunguis (assembly GCF_002925995.2). Taxonomy (NCBI): domain Eukaryota; kingdom Metazoa; phylum Chordata; order Testudines; family Emydidae; genus Terrapene; species Terrapene triunguis. The sequence continues at coordinate 24,910,842 of NW_020664393.1, forward strand.
TGGCTTCATGAGCCATGGCATTAAGGGGTAGGCTGGGTCCCCAAGGATAACTATAGGCATTTCAACATCCCCAACGGTTATTTTCTGGTCTGGGAAGAAAGTCCCTTCCTCCAGCTTTCGAAACAGACCAGAGTGCCTGAAGACACGAGCATCATGTACCTTTCCCGGCCATCCCACGTTGATGTTGGTGAAACGTCCCTTGTGATCCACCAGTGCTTGCAGCACCATTAAAAAGTACCCCTTTCAGTTTATGTACTCGCTGCCTTGGTGCTCCGGTCCCAAGATAGGGATATGCGTTCCATCTATCGCCCCACCACAGTTAGGGAATCCTATTGCAGCAAAGCCATCCACTATGGCTTGCACATTTCCCAGAGTCACTACCCTTGATAGCAACAGGTCAAAGATCGCTTTGGCTACTTGGATCACAGCAGCCCCCACAGTAGATTTGCCCACTCCAATTTGATTCCCGACTGACTGGTAGCTGTCTGGCGTTGCAAGCTTCCAGAAGGCTATCGCCACTCGCTTGTGAACTGTCAGGGTAGCTCTCATCTTGGTATTCTTGTGCTTCAGGGCAGGGGAAAGCAAGTCACAAAGTTCCATGAAAGTTCCCTTATGCATGCGAAAGTTTCGCAGCCACTGTGAATCATCCCAGACCCGCAACACTATGCGGTCCCACCAGTCTGTGCTTGTTTCCCAGGGCCAGAATCAGCGTTCCATGGCATGAGCCTGCCCCATTGTCACCAGGATGGACAAATTACCATGGCCCGTGCTTTTAGAGAAGTCTGTGTCCATGTCCTCATCACTCTCGTGACCAGCCTGCCGTTGCTGCCGTCGCCTCCTCGCCTGCCTTTGCAGGTTCTGATGCTGCATATACTGCAGGATAATGTACGTGCTGTTTACAGTGCTCATAACTGCCGCAGCGATCTGAGCGGGCTCCATGCTTGCCGTTCTATGGTGTCTGTGTGGAAAAAAGGCACAAAACGATTCTCAGCCATTGCTCTCAGTGAGGGAGGGGTGACTGACAACTGTAGCTATCCCACAGTTCCCGCAGTCTCTGCCAACCAAGCAGGACTGAATCTCCATTAGACAAAACTTAAAGAAGAGAATGACCTGGGGAGTCATTCCCATTTTTGTCCAGGCGCCCCCGACTGACCTCACCGAGGCTGGCCAGGAGCACCCATGTCTGCCCAAGCACCCCCAACCGACCTCACCGAGGCTGGCCAGGAGCACCCATGACAGCAGCAGACGGTACAGTATGACTGGTAATTGTCTTTGCCAACTTGCAAAGGCAAGGAGCTGTGTAGCACTGCAGTACCGCATCTGTCAGCAGCACCCAGGAAATGTACGGTGACAGTGACCTGAGCGGGCTCCATGCTTGCCGTGGTATGTCGTCTGCACGGGTAACCCAGGAAAAAAGGTGAGAAACGATTTTTTGCCGTTGCTTTCACGGAGGGGGGGGGGGGCCTGACGACATGTACCCAGAACCACCCACGACAATGTTTTTGCTCCATCAGGCATTGGGAGTGCAACCCAGAATTCCAATGTGGGGCGGAGATTGCGGGAACTGTGGGATAGCTACCCACAGTGCAATGCTCTGAAAGTCGACACTAGCCTTGGTACTGTGGACGCACTTCACCGACTTAATGCGCTCAGTGGGGACACACACAAACGACAGTATCAAATCGATTTCTGAAAAATCGACTTCTATTAAATCAAACTAATTTCGTAGTGTAGACATACCCTAAGACTTAGTATTTCAGGATGGGAAGCCTGGTATGTATTTAAAGGCTGAAATCTTTCCTCTGTGTGTGTGGAGCAGCTTGAGGATATGGGTTTTGTTTCCATTCTAGCTATACCATTTCATACATTTCATCTATGTTCCTAATGAGTAACAGGTGAATGGGCTTTGGCATTGCAAAACATGTCTATAGAGTCTTAAATTATGCCCAAAATGTTGAGAAATGTGTGAAACTTTCACATTGACTCCTGAACCCACTCTGATTTAAGCAGGGGTGAAAGTGAACCGGTACAGGCTGGTATGGCGTACCGGTAAGAAGCCGGTACTGGCCCGTACGCAGCCCACATTAAAACACTGCTGCAGCAGCGTTTTAAACGTCCCTGCCCCTTTTGCCTCCCCTGTCAGCAGCCCTGCCAGTACGGACCCTACCGGCAGGGCCGCCAATGTGGGGGGGAGGAAGGGGCAGCGACGTTAAAGTGCTGCCATGGCAAAGGACCCTGCTTAAAGCACTGCCACAGCAATGCTTTAATGTCCCTGCCCCTTTTGCCACCTCCCCCGGCCACCAACAGGGGAGGTGGGCTAAAGGGAGCAGCTGCCCCGGAGCCGGCGATTTAAAAGGGCCCGGGGCTCCTGCCACCGCTGCTGCTACTGCGGCCAGAACCCCAGGCCCTTTAAATTGCCGCTGGAGCCCCAGGCAGTGCGGGCCAGGTGGCGTGGAAGGGCTGGCTGGGGGACACTCACCCTCAACCCCGCCCCTTCTGCCTGAGGCCCCCCCCTTCCAGGGCCCGGATCTGGCCCCCATACTGGTAAGTCTTTGGAGTTACTTTCACCCCTGGATTTAAGCTTTAGTTGATGATCACTCACTTCAAGCAGCAGTGTGACTTGGAAGAATGAGTCCAGGCGTGAGAAGCCAGAAGCCAGGAGTGCTGATCCCACCTCTGCCACTGATTCACTTGATGGCCTTAGGACACTTATCTCATACTTGCCACTCTGTCATGGAACTTGCAAACTGCCAGTGGGAAAATGACTTTGAGGGTTGTTTGTATCCATTTTCCAGACATTGGAAGACAAGGTCAATACAAACTTGAAACATGTGAGGGATTAGGTCTGATATTCCATGCTTCAGAGGGCTGTAGTACACCTGTACATAAGACAATCTATTTTACAATATAAATGTTACAAGAATTCTGGAAATGCAAATACTCAAATATTACAGTCCATAATATATTCTTCTAATTATTCAAATAGTTAAGACAGTTGCTAGTCTGCTTAAAAATTTCAAGAAAAGTAGTATTTATATTGCCATCAGTTGAGAAGAGCTAGACTACTGTGGTGTAGTTTGTGGGTTATGGGATTTTGTGGGTTTTTTTAAATTGGTCCAGTCATAGCAAGATCAGTTTATTTTATTAAAAATAAATATTATTTGGAATAACCCATCCACCCTCATGTCTTACAATAGTTGGTGTTGGTAAGGCTAGAAGAATGGAAAACAAAAGAAGTCTATAGAATTTCTGTACATTTTATAGGAAATTGCTACAGATTTCTATTGTCCATAATCATAGTCCATTATTTTTGCCTTTAATTCCTTATTTGATAGGTAAACATAGTTAAGCTTGTGCATCAGAGGCAGTTAATGTTCTCAAGCTACATCATTCCAAGTGCATACTCATGCCTTCTTGATTTCCAATTCATAGTATGAGTATATTAAGAATAAATTATCAGCTATATACAACTGCATTCCTTTAAAGTTCTTACTTCTGTAGTCAAATAGGCAAATTACATTCAGAACTGCTCTGGGGACAAGTTATTGATTTAACTAAAGGGAGAATGTGAGTGGAACTGTTTCTTTTGGATACATAACAAAGTTATTGTTGAGTTCATAAGCATTCCAATTCAAATCCCTGTTTCCCTATCTGTTTCCCTACCTAATACATTTGGTAACACGAACTCTCATCAATATGTGCAGTATTGTGAAACTTATTTGCTTGTGGTAATTGACTCATTCTCTCCACCCCCTCCTCGGCACTAGTTAGCAGTACAAACTATTGTATGTATATACTGTAATATTTTTTCAATTAGTTTTCAACTACACACTTAATACATCCTTTTTTTAGGAGATTCTGTAGTGTAAACTACCATCACGTTGTAAAATCTAGGAAGAAACAATTTTTTATTGTGTACAAACTAAGATATAGTTGTTCAACATAAGGAGAAAGCTAATGGACTGTATGAAGTGTATCTAAAGGCATTCTTTGTTTCTAGCCTTCCCTAATGGGTTATAATCAGGATCTCTCCTTATTAGTGTTGAAGCAGTCTTTGGTTAGTATGGATAGGATCTTGGAGACTGAATAGCAACAAAATGCCTACGATGTAGACATATAGAACTAGCATGCACTTTACAATTACTCCAATAATGTGCTAGTGTGGATTGGGTACTTATGGTCATGCTCAACTACAATTGTATAGATAACGTGTGTTCAGACATCTATATATTTTGGTGTAAACCTCTCATATTTGCTCTCCGAAGCAGTCTTGGTAGCTTTAATGGCCTACATAGTATAGGTCAAAAATCTATGAACCTTTTAAAAAAAATCAGCCAATATAAGGCTTGATTGTGCTTTGCAGTTCTGCTGTGATTGCTATTTCTCCTCCCACTGACTTTTTTATAGGATGCTTGATAAATCTGCTATGACTGATCTATTTCTCACTGTCTTAGGTACTTTGTAGTTTTTGTGATTGTGGTATTGAAATACCAACAGTAGTAATAATGATAGTATTGAGAGTGCCCTAAAAGGGGCTACGTTGTCACAGATTTACCCCATTTCCTGGGTTTCCATTTTCTTCACTATTTTCTTTTCCTTTTGGTATGTTTTTCCTTACCTCCAACTTCCTCTTTCACAAGCATGTGAGTTGGTACTGGCACGAAGGCTTTATCAAAGAGGCAACCCTTGCATTTAGATATGAAGACAGTGAGGCTTGGGGTCAAACTCATTTCATCCTCTAGTCAGGTGTCCCACAGGCGGGGCCTCACCACTGGATGTGTTTTTTTTCCCCTTGTACCCAAGACCCTTATCTTGACCTTTCTAATTGTGGCGTCCTGATGGAACACAGCTGTCTTGGTGGGTTACTGATGGATGTGTGGTCTTTGAGATACACCACCACAAGATTGCTAAAGGCTTTGCGGATTAGAACTAGGATTTTTAAATTCATTTTAGAAATGGATAGCTCAGAACTGGTGTGATCTGTTCATATCTGTCCATCAATATGGGCCTGATCCATCTCTCCTTGAAGTTAATGGAAAGTCTCCTACTGACTTCAATGGGAGTTGAATCTGGGTATCAAGCAAGCAATTGCTTTAGGATTAATTAGAGTCCAGCTCTCAGAAATTTATGGCTTCTCGTATTTCTGTATCGAGTGAAGGACAAACTCAGACTAAAGCTCCTGAATATAAGACAATACTACAAGAGTACACAACAAGAAGAAAATGCTTATGCGTTCTTTTTGTTCAAGTGATTAAGATTGAGAAGAGAGAAAGAGATGATCATGTGGGAGTCCCCTGTGGCTGCAGCATGCCACAACATGAAAATTTGATTATATCTTGATTGGATGATGATTATTTCTGACCTGTGACCTATTCTGGTAGGAATTTTCTATGCATAGATAATTAGTCAGGCGAGTGTATGCACCTGAACATGTAAAGGCAGTTCAGATGAGATACAAAAATACTCCAGAGACTATGCTACTGCATTTCATTCGTGCTACCAGTTCTATTAAGTTAATTCTGATATAACTTCCTTCATACTAAGTATTTCAAAGGTTTGCCCACTGGCTTGGATAAAAGTAAGAACTGCCCTGAATCATCACCAAAAAATTCCCCAAAAGCCCCAATTTTGAAGCTTCAAAGAGACTGGTTAATTTAAAAAGATATATATTAATTTAATCACCCCTGTGTATCATGTTTCTAGAAACAGAAATGCCAAATGCTGCAGAGAAAGCTGTTTTTCTCAAACTTACAGCTCAGTTATGCAGATTCTAAAGACTTAGAGTAGCATCTGAACGTCTGGGTATATCTGAACTTACTATTTTATGATTCAGCCAGACAACAATTTGTAAAGAGACAGAGTGATATGCTACTTACTCTGATTCTTGTGAGATCAGCTAAACATACATTATGCCTAATGATGGACCGAAGAAAAGAAAGTTGCAAGAACAATGCTAGAGAAGGATATTTAGTGGGTTGTGTGAGTTAAAGCCATGAAAATGGGACATGTCTTGAGAGGTGATTCCATTACTTTGTTTCCAGCACATCAGCCCAGGCAGCCTGTCCACTGAGTCAGTTTATCAGTTTATAGAACAAAACTGTATTAAACTCCTGAGCTCAGTTTATTCCTGAGTTTTCTCCCTACAAGGAACTTCTGATCCTACCTCTAATTTCCCTTCACCCTCATTGAGGAGCAAAACCCTTTTATACTTTTGATTGGAGCTAATAAGCCCCACTGATCTGGCTTCAAGCATAAGTCAGTAGAATAGTTCTACCTCTCCCTGCATAGTGAAGAGGGAGAAACAGTAACAGGAAACTTGGAAATGGCAGAGATGCTTAATGACTTCTTTGTTTCGGTCTTCATCGAGAAGTCTGAAGGAATGCCTAACATAGTGAATGCTAATGGGAAGGGGGTAGGTTTAGCAGATAAAATAAAAAAAGAACAAGTTAAAAATCACTTAGAAAAGTTAGATGCCTGCAAGTCACCAGGGCCTGATGAAATGCATCCTAGAATAGTCAAGGAGCTAATAGAGGAGGTATCTGAGCCTCTAGCTATTATCTTTGGAAAATCATGGGAGACGGGAGAGATTCCAGAAGACTGGAAAAGGGCAAATATAGTGCCCATCTATAAAAAGGGAAATAAAAACAACCCAGGAAACTACAGACCAGTTAGTTTAACTTCTGTGCCAGGGAAGATAATGGAGCAAGTAATTAAGGAAATCATCTGCAAACACTTGGAAGGTGGTAAGGTGATAGGGAACAGCCAGCATGGATTTGTAAAGAACAAATCGTGTCAAACCAATCTGATAGCTTTCTTCGATAGGATAATGAGTCTTGTGGATAAGGGAGAAGCTGTGGATGTGGTATACCTAGACTTTAGTAAGGCATTTGATACGGTCTCGCATGATATTCTTATCGATAAACTAGGCAAATACAATTTAGATGGGGCTACTATAAGGGGGGTGCATAACTGGCTGGATAACCGTACTCAGAGAGTTGTTATTAATCGTTCCCAATCCTGCTGGAAAGGCATAACGAGTGGGGTTCCGCAGGGGGTCTGTTTTGGGACCGGCTCTGTTCAATATCTTCATTAACGACTTAGATATTGGCATAGAAAGTATGCTTATTAAGTTTGCGGATGATACCAAACTGGGAGGGATTGCAACTGCTTTGGAGGACAGGGTCATAATTCAAAATGATCTGTACAAATTGGAGAAATGGTCTGAGGTAAACAGGATGAAGTTTAACAAAGACAAATGCAAAGTGCTCCACTTAGGAAGAAAAAATCAGTTTCACACATACAGAATGGGAAGAGACTGTCTAGGAAGGAGTACGGCAGAAAGGGATCTAGGGGTTATAGTGGACCACAAGCTAAATATGAGTCAACAGTGTGATGCTGTTGCAAAAAAAGCAAACATGATTCTGGGATGTATTAACAGGTGTGTTGTGAGCAAGACACGAGAAGTCATTCTTCCGCTCTACTCTGCTCTGGTTAGGCCTCAGCTGGAGTATTGTGTAAAGTTCTGGGCACCGCATTTCAAGAAAGATGTGGAGAAATTGGAAAGGGTCCAGAGAAGAGCAACAAGAATGATTAAAGGTCTTGAGAACATGACCTATGAAGGAAGGCTGAAAGAATTGGGTTTGTTTAGTTTGGAAAAGAGAAGACTGAGAGGGGACATGATAGCAGTTTTCAGGTATCTAAAAGGGTGTCATAAGGAGGAGGGAGAAAACTTGTTCACCTTAGCCTCTAAGGATAGAACAAGAAGCAATGGGCTTAAACTGCAGCAAGGGAGGTCTAAGTTGGACATTAGGAAAAAGTTCCTAACTGTCAGGGTGGTTAAACACTGGAATAAATTGCCTAGGGAGGTTGTGGAATCTCCATCTCTGGAGATATTTAAGAGTAGATTAGATAAATGTCTATCAGGGATGGTCTAGACAGTATTTGGTCCTGCCATGCGGGCAGGGGACTGGACTCCATGACCTCTCGAGGTCCCTTCCAGTCCTAGAATCTATGAATCTATGCATGTGCCTAATCTCTGACATCATGCCATAGGGAGATGGAGGTTTGTGTCAAAAAGGAATTGCATTAAATGGCAACTGATTTCTCAGTGATTTGCCCTCTTGTGATTGGGTTTTGCTAAGTGCAGTAGCATGGTATAACTGCCCTCTTCAGACAAGCACATGCGGGAAAAGGTAGTAGATATGGGAGCAGGGCTAAGAGAAAACTAATATATATGTCCTCATTGAAGAAAATGAAATGAAAAGATGTTGGAGAAAGATTTTAAAAATAGAGTGGAGGGATTGCCAAAGCCTGTGTAAGCCCCCAGGCTCACTGCACTAAAAATAACATTATCCCAACATTTTATCACACCGGAGCACAGGTTCCTGAGAACAATTCCCCTCATAACCATCACTGGGAACTTGGATACCACAGCTTAAGAACAAGTAACTGTGAGTGAATTATTTAATATGCTCTTATTTACAATGAGGTCTTATTTACAATTGGTTCATGGCTCCCTCCTCCTCTTTGCCTCTGAGAGGCAAGAAAATGGCCAACATAATCCAGGATATTCCTGCCTCACTTGAAACCACATGTAGGACACTGATGTCTGTGAATGTCAGGCTGCCATTTTGCCACTCCTGGGGAGATTTCTTTCCAGAGATATGCAACAAAAGTTAAGCTTCTTGCAGCAGTGCTTTATTCATAGATGCCTTAAGCAATTTCTGCTGTTCATTGTGAGGAGTCTCCCCTTGCACACTTAGGTGAAGGAATTGTTCTCTTGGCAGCATCTGAAGTAATTTCTGGGGCTGTGGCAGACAAAAAACCAGCCCACTCAAATGTCAGAGGCCCTCCCCACAGCAGCATTAGGTGGATAAATTGTTCCAGACAGTAGGAGTTGCAATAATGGATCTCTTTGCCCCTATTCCTTTTAGTTCTGGAGCACATTACTGAGTCTTTCCTAAAAGGTTGGTCCTTTCCCCACTGAGAAATCTGAGGGGCTGTCCTGAGGCCTCTTGCACTTTTTCTACTACTTCCCAAGGCTTGTCTGTTTGTTCTGTGAACACTGTCTTTCAGAAAAAGGCCTTGAGCTCTGGATTTCTCTCCACCCCCCCGTTGGGATGTTTCAGAATAGCCCCCAGCCTCTCATCAGGATGAGGGAGACGGATTTTCTGATTCGGTGTCTGAATGACAGGCTTCAAACTCCACAAGCAGGGTCACCAACAGAGAGTGGAAATATTTACTAAGGCACATAGTTACAGTCATAGCATTTGAAGCCCCTCAAGCTGCTGATGCAACAGGAATCCCTGTCTTTCTAAGAGCAGGGAAGTGAGAGAAAGCGCTTCAGTCCAGAAAACTATAGAAACTGGCTGTACTGTTCCTGATGCAGTGCCGCCTCCAGCCATTATATAAGCCTCCTCAAAAATTCAGAGACAAGTAGCTTTCCTCTCGTAAAGTGGATTCCACACTTAAGTAATGCTTCTTGAAAATGGGCCTCCGTATGGAGTTCAACATTTCCTTCAGGGACTACATGGAAAGAGAGGCGATGTAGTTGCTAGGAAAATGTTCAGTCTATGTGCCAACCAGTTGTCTTCAAGTATACACTCCTCATATAACTACTAGTAATCCATTTTCAAACAAGATTAATTTAGCCATTTACAAATGGTTTAAACTCTAGTTTGCATTATGATCAGCCTGGATTTTAAAAATAGTTTTTGAGTTAAGAGCACAAAGAAGCAGCCCAAAAAGGAAAACTTCTGTTGGAGGAGCAAGGGAGGATGGCAAGTTACATTCCAGCCTTACAATGACTACACTGTTTTTATTAGAAAAAAATAATTTGATAAAACACTGAGACTTTGTATGTCAAGTTTCAGCTCATTGTTCTATTTGTAAACAGCTGAAAAAGAGTTTAATGGAAATGTTGACAGATGCTTAATAAGTGGCGTGAATAGTAGCGCACACAGATGCCTCTTATGTGGACCAACCACTAGAGGGGGACAAAGACCCACACACTCATAGCACGACTAATAGATGAACTGGCAAAGAGATCACAAGAAGCCTTCCCCCTACTCCTGCTGCCACGAGGAATAGGTCGTATAGTGTTAGCCCCCAGAGGGGCAATTCAGCTCAGATATAGAGAGGGGTTGGGACATGGCCCCACCACTTCCCCTACACATCAACCCACAGAGTGACACTGGCATGCAGGGGAATTATTCTACACCACCTGAAGGCTAAAACAGGGCCCCACTGGGCTATGCCATCAGCACAATCTACCTGTAAATTATCTTCTGAATGTTTCTTCAGAAATAAAGTTCAGTAACATAGAGTGGAACATGGCCTATCCCTCATATCATTTGTGAATTTGGTGATATTGTGTATTGGTCCATTTGTGTACATTATAAAGCCATGGGGTAATATTTTCAAAGTCTCATTTTCAAAATGGCCTTAAGGCCTGATTTTTCATTTACAGTGTTGTAGCCATGTTGGTCTCAGGATGTTAGAAATAATATCTTTTATTGGACCAACTTCTGTTGGTGAAAGAGACAGGCCTTCACACTTACACAGAGCTTTTCTTCGGGTCTGGGAAAAATATTATCTCACCCACCTTATCTCTCTAGTTTTTTCCCAAAGGTATTTAGGTGGCTAAAGATGCAGATAGGCTCCTAGTGGGATTTTCAAAAGCACCTATCTAAATATCTTTGAAAAATCTGACCCTGAGTGCCCAATTCACTTCTGAAAATGGAGCTTAGCACTGTCATAGTTATAGAACTAACTATATCTCTGTCATCTCGTTTGGTCTCTCTGATTGCATCCTCCTCAGGTTTCAGGCCTTGTGCCATCACCTTTCTCAGGGAGGAATCGTGCAATTCTCTCACTCTTACACCTGGTGGCATCACTCTTTGCACGGTCTTCACTGCAGAGGATAAGAGGGAGATTTCCACACCCAACCCATTCTTTTTAGGTGACAAAGCTGAGGAACTGTTCTAGATTGAGGTCTCAGTAGAGGAGGTTTTGGAACCAATTGATAAATTAGCAGTAATCAGACACCAGGACCAGATGGTGTTCACCCAAAAGTTCCAAAGGAACTCACATATTAAATTGCAGAACTATGTAACCCGCTGCTTAAATCCGTCTCCATAACCAATGACTGGAAGATAGCAAATGTAAAACCAATATTTTTTTTAAAGGGTCCAGAGGCGCACCTGGCAGTAACAGGCAGGAAAGCCTGACTTTAGTTCCAGGCAAATTGATTGAAACTATAGTAAAGAACAGAATTATCAGACACATAGATGAACATGGCACCAAGTATCAGAGGGGTAGCCGTGTTAGTCTGTATCTACAAAAACAACGATGAGTCCGGTGGCACCTTAAAGCCTTGCATGGTGTCAAGTATCAGAGGGGTAGCCTTGGTATTGACACCTCCTCATCAATTATTGTGAGTGGACCACGTCCACCCTGACTGAATTGGCCTTCTCAGCACTGGTTCTCCACTTGTAAGGTAACTCCCTTCCCTTTATGTGCCAGTATATTTATGCCTGTATCTGTAATTTTCACTCCATGCATCTGAAGAAGTGGGAGTTTTTACCCACAAAAGCTTATGCCCAAATAAATCTGTTAGTCTTTAAGGTGCCACCGGACTCCTAGTTGTTTTTACAGATGAACATGGTTTATTGGGGAAGTCAATATAGATTTTGTAAAGGGAAATCATGCCTCACCACTCTATTAGAATTCTTTGATGGGGTCAAGAAGGGTGATTGAATGGACATAGTACTGTATATTTGGACTTTCAGAAAGCCTTTAACAAGGTCCCTCACCAAAGGCTCTTAAGCAAAGTAAGCAGTCATGGGATAAGTGGGAAGGTCCTCTCATGGATCAGTAACTGGTTAAAAGATAAGAAACAAAGAGGAAGAATAAATGGTCAGTTTTCACAGTGGAGAGAGGTAAATAGCAGGGGACCCCAGAGATCTGTACTGGGACCAGTGCTGTTCAGCATATTCATAAATGAGCTGGAATAGGGGTAAACAGCGAGGTGGCAAAGTTTACAGATGATATAAAATTATTCAAGATACACCTCTACCCCGATATAACGCTGTCCTCAGAAGCCAAAAAATCTTACCGCGTTATAGGTGAAACCGCGTTATATCAAACTTGTTTTGATCCGCCGGAGCACGCAGCCCCACTCCCCTGGAGTGCTGCTTTACCGTGTTATATCCGAATTCATGTTATATCGGGTCGCGTTATATCGGGGTAGAGGTGTAGTTAAGTCCAAAGCAGACTGTGAAGAGTTACAAAGGGATCTCTCAAAACTGAGTGACTGGGCAACAAATGGCAGATGAAATTCAATATTGATAAGTGCAACATAATGCACATTGGAAAACATAATCTCAAGTATACACACAAAAAGTTGGGGTCTAAATTAGCTGTGACCATTCAAGAAAGAGATCTTGGAGTCATTGTGGGTAGTTCTCTGTAAACATCTACGCAATATGCAGCATAGTCAAAGAAGCTAACAATGTTAGGAACCATTAGAAAAGGGATATATAATAAGACAGAAACTGTCCTAATACCACTATATAGATCCATGGTATGCCAACACCTTGAATAATGCATGCAATTCTGGTCACCTTATCTCAAAACAAGATATATTAGAATTGGAGATGGTATAGAGAAGAGCAATGAAAATGATTAGGGGTATGGAACAGCTTTCATATGAGGAAAAATTAAAAAGACTGGGACTGTTCAGCTTAGAAAAGAGACGACTAAGGGGGATAGCATAGAGGTCTATAAAATCATGAATGGTGTTGAGAAAGTGAAGTGTTATTTACCCCTTCATAGAACACCAGAACCAGGGATCTCCCAATGAAATTACTAGGCAGCAGGTTTTTTAAAAAAAAGGATGCGCAGTCAACCTGTGGAGCTCACTGTGGGATATTGTGAAGGCCAACAGTATAAATGGGTTAAAAAAAGAATTAGATAAGTTCACAGAGGATAGGTTCAGCCATGGCCATTAGCCAGATGGTCAGGGATGCAACCCCATGCTCTGGGTCTCCCTAAGCCTCTGACTGCCCAAAGCTAGGACTGGACAACAGGGAATGGATTGCTCGATAATTGCCCTGTTATGTTCATTCCCTCTGAAGCATCTGGCACTGGCCACTGGCCGAAGACAGGATACTTGGCTAGATGGAGCATTGGTCTGACCCAGTATGGCCGTTCTTATGGTTCTCAGCTGCAGTACCCTGTGCAGTAACAGTTCTTATCCAGCTGGTCTGACTGGGTTCGGGCACCTGAGCTACTTCCCTTCGGGAGCAGTGAGCAGTGGATTTTAGTGATTGACAGCCTCCTTAAAGCAAAGTATTGTGTATTTAACATTTCAGAGAAAAGGATCTTAAAACTACAAAAGGTCTACATGCAAGTCTCTTATCTAGAGTCTAACCATCCTCCTGATGGGGTCCCTGGACGGTCTAACCTCCCCCAACCCTCAACTCAGCGGGCTCAGAGTTCTCGGACTCAGAAATCTCCCTCCCTCCCTTAAGCAGTGTCTGTTTAAACTTTCCTGAATCTTTTGACCCCCTCTCCTTTCAGAGGGACTGAGTCATTCCTGGGGCAACCTGCTTGAGAAGCCCAGTAGAGGGTCACAGCAAAGCATCAAAGCAAACGGCTCTTGCGTTGCCCCTCAATTGTTTGCTAAGAAATATATATTAGGAGCCACGTCCCCCATTTCCTGGGTTCATATACTCACAGCATTGCTTTTGAATTATTCAAGATATTCATACAGTAAACATCACAACAACCAGGTCAATGCATAATATTCACACATTATTACAGGCAACTCCAAACTGGCAATTTTGCACATGATCTGATTAAAAATCTCCTCTAAAGTAGTGTGTGTTCAGCACAGAAATTTTTCTTAAGCCACCCCATATACTCGAGAAGATAACATGTAAATCAGGAGCTATTGGACATGTTATACAGAAAAATATATTCTTCATTACAGAAGCTTACCATTTGCCCCTCACCACGTCCTTATTATTTATATTTCCAAGTTTATTGTATTCAGATGATTGGTAGAATGTGCTGACTAATACAATACTTAATGGACACCTCATGTGGGCCAGTACTGAAATAATTTCCAGCTGTCTTTTTCTGGAATACAAACTGTACCTGCTTTTTCTTTCTACATTATATATTTCAGGCTGTTGCCTGAATAACTCAACTCCACTCATTCTTAAGTGTCCAAATGAATAGTGACTCTTCACATTCACTTTTTTTCATTGCTCAGTTAAGTCAGAGTTTTACATAATTGCTCTGAATTTATTTTCCTAGGACTGGATATAAATCTTGAAACAAATGTATCAGATCAAATTCCACTTGTAGTTCAGAGGTCTTATTTAGCCCATTTATGCAGTGCTAGGCCAACAACCTCTTAACATATTGACAATTGATTCTAACACATTTTGAAAAAGCTTTTAAATGATCCAAGGACACAGTCATTTCAACAGAGCAGCACTCTGAATCTGACTAGACATTTTCCAGGAAGAAATTCCAGACTGATAGAAACCTGCTTTTCTCAGCAGGGCGGGCCAAGTAAATAACATTTCAAAAATATATTGTTTCCTTCAATCCATTTCTAAAATAAAGATGAGCTGAAAATGTTCTGATTTCTCCTCTAAACAAAAAGATATCTTAACACAGTAGACCAGGTATTTGATATATGGCAACTGAATACTGCTTGCTGGTCATTTGGGGAGTGTGCAACTAATCAGTGTTAGCTGTAAAGACTACTATGGGTCCCACTTTTAAATAGGGACCAGATCTAAAGCTGGGGCAAATCGCCAGAGCTGTTCTAAAGTCAATGGATCTATGCTGATCCAAGTTCTGTAGCCATTAAGTTGAATTAACTGGGCATGGTATTGCATCCTATTTTTGCCAACCTTTTCAAAAGCTTATGGGACTGCAAGTAGTCATTTGGTTATCCATATGGGGGCACAAAATGGGTTGCGTGCTCATGGGATTTCTAAAGATTGGTTTAAGTCATGGTCTTGTGCCTGGCACGCTCTTGATGTCTTGTGCTGTTATTTTGGCAATGAGCACTGAGTCCATATTTTCAGAAGAGCAGGAGTTCTGCATACTCCAGATTAGCTTCCCTAACTAAGGGACTTTTGTTTCCAGCTGGGGATGTGGATGTGATGTATTGAAATAGGAGTCAGGTCCAAAGCATGTCTACCTTTTAAGGTGTAAATAAAGATATTAAAGCAGCAGCCCCTTATTAGCTATCCTGCAGTGTATGCAGCCTTCAGTCACTCTGCAGACAGAATCTAAGTGCCTGAACAAATAACTGATTGTGTATGAGCAGGAATGGGGACTTCAGAGTTTTTATCAGGGTTTTGGAGCAGCAGGGAAAAGGACTAGGAAGTTAGTAGAAACAAGGGCAGCTTTACAGGCGTGTGGGTGGAAGAAAAATGGTGAGGTTGGATACACAGGATTGGAGAAGCAACTGTGGGAGATTGAAGTAATGCATCCAAACCTGCTGGGCATTTACACAATCAGGCAGCTGAAAGAGCACCTAAACTGTGTTTTACACAGCCCTGTAGACTCCTTATTCCCATTCCTAGTTTCCAGATGAGGCCAGTGATGTATATTATTCAAATGAGGAACAGAATTGTGGGAGAAAGCTACAATAACAGGAGTTTTTAGGTTATGTTCCACTTGAATGCTCAAAACTCAGACATTTTCAGAATATGAGCACAGTCTGCAATGAAAATACCCTATTTTTATCTCAGCACCATAATCTGGGTACCAGATACCTATGCTATGTTCCCGAAAGAGGCCTTTTGAAAATTCCCCTTTACTATGCTTTTGCTGGAGCTGTTTCATAGGAATTAATGAATTGCCATATTGGATCACACTGTAAGTCCATCTAAGCCATTACCCTGTCTCTGACAGCTATGGCCAGGACCAAATTCTTCAGAGGCAAGAAACTCTAAAGTAGGCAGAGGTGGGATAATCTCCCCCCACTCCCACTATTTCGAATTGACCAATCGCTACAACTCTGTCACTCTGAGGATTTAGATTGCAACTCATTTGTGTGTAGATGTTGCTAGCTTTGACCTGTAAATAACTCTCATTTCTTTTTCTGAGTTAATCAACCTTTAGATAGCTTATTACAAGATTAGCGACAGGCACTGGCTTTGTTGTAAGGTCTAGGGTATCAAGTGATCTGGGGTAAGTGATTGGAAGCAACCTGAATATTTTGTGTTTTTTGATGTAAGTGATTATTTATCATTAAGTCCAACTTGCCTGGGTGGCAAGATAGACTGAAGAGCCTGAGGGGATTGTCCAGGACTCTATGATAAGACTGATATAGTGATCCAGGAGTTCACATTTTTACTAGGTTGGTGAAATCTAACCATAGAACATACCACCAGTTTGGGTTGTGTGCCCTGTTTTTGACAGACTGCCTTGAAGTAGGGACTCACCGTCCTGAGCCACTCCAGGTAGTGTGACAATAGCAGGTATATATTGCAAGGAATCAACTGGAAGTCATTTAGCATATAAAATTACTTGTCATGTGGTTGAGTACATTTAGCACATTCTAGCATTTTAAGATTTGAAGCCCCTTTTGTTCCTTTTGTGAATTCCTTTCATTCGCTGATTGCCAAGCCAGTCCTACTTCCTAGTGCTACTGTATCCATGATGGCTTCGGAAAGGAAAGGAAAACCCCACAAAAAGCCGTAGTCCTTTTTTTCAGGTATTATAAACATGAAAGAGAAAATGTTCAAAAGCCCGTGCTAATAGCTTGCACATTTCTACATCTGGCTCTTGCAGATAACGCTCCCGTGAGTGAAGTTATGTAAAAAATATTGCTGTTAAAGCTTACATTGATACAGACGTCCTGGTGGTTCAGAGTCTGATGGTGAGAATGATATGGGATGAAATTTCCCATTTAAAATAAGCATTTACTTTTAGTTTTTCATTGTCCAATTAATTAGAAGCTGAAAGGTGGTGATATCCTTTATCCTTTATTAAAAAAGGGAAAAAGAAAAGAAAAAGACCAAATTTTTCTATAAGGCCCCAATCTTGCAATGAACTTTAGAAGTCACCTTGGGTAAAATTTTCAAAAGTACCTCAGAGACATAATAGCAGCATTTCTAAAAGCACCTAGGAAAGCTAGATGCCCAACCAATATTGGCATTTTTGTAAAACCTTCTCCTCGGGGCATTTTCAAAATTGAGTTATGCAATTAGGCGTTCACTGACTTTCTCTATTTTTTAATTTATATTTTATTATTTCCGCCTCTCCCTCCCCCCAAAAAAGTAAGGGGAAGGACAGAAAAGAAGACAAAAGAACAAAAAAGGAAAGTAAGTAGTTTTAAAGGAGGTATCCATTGTTGTATTAATCTTCCTACCTACTTCTTGCCAAAAGGACTGTATCCTGAGACAGTCCAAAAAATACACATGAGCCGGTGTGGCTCCAGGAGGCCCACATCTCCAGCAGCAGTCTTCTATGGCAAGGCCTATGAACTGTAACCCAACCTGTGATGGGGAATACAGACCCCACATTGGCCCAAAGGGGTTAAAAGGCAATTCTTGGCCCAAGCAGCTGAGCATGCTCTAGCTGGAAGAGAAGGTTAAAAGGGAGCTCAGAAGGCTAAGCAAGGGCTGGTGGGTAGGCAGCTGGAGAGAAGAATCTTTAAGAAAGCTAGACAGATGATGGAGCCTGAGGGCAGGTCTACAGTATCAGGCTATGTCAACCTAAGTTAAGCAACTTCAGCTATGTGAAAACAGAGCTGGAGTCAACATACCTTAGGTCGACTTATTGTAGTGGCTACACCACGTGGGATTGATGGGAGAATCTCTCCCGTTGACTTACCTTATGCTTCTCATTCCAGTGAAGTACTGGAGTCGATGGGAGAGCGATCGGCGGGAGTGCAGGAGAGCGATCTTCACTAGACCTGACAGGAGAGCGATCTTCACTAGATGTTGATGGGAGAGTGATCTTCACTAGACCCGCTAAATCGACTCCCGGTGGATCGATCGCCACGCGTCGATCCCCCAGTAAGTGGAGACAAGCCCTGAGAGGGGACCACATAGTGGGTAAGGTACTGGACAGCACCTTCCGCAACCACCACTCACTTCAAAAAGTAGTAGGTCTTGCAGAGCCCTACTCGTTTGGGACTTTGTTTGTGAAGTTATTGACTGTTTGGGGTGTGGTTCCTATAGCCCAAACTGAAGGATCACATAGGTAGGTAGTAAGCCAGGGTGGCAGATTTAGGCCCTCTATGGGATGAACCTGCCCATGTTACTTCCCATAGGGCCCTGGCCTGGGACTCCCTACCATGTCCCGCTTAAGGGCAAAACACCATATACATTGGGGAGACTTAAGCACTACTGGCGTAGTGGCAGTGACCAGGCACTGCTACTGCCCCCAGACAGTGAGGCAAGGGGTTGGAGATCAGGTGGACTAACCACTGGCTGTCTGAACCCCCTAGCATATAACTTATGTGGGGACCATGGTGAATGAAACATAATTTTCTGTTGCATCAGTCTTAATTGTAGTTTATCAGTAGTTTTTAATATTTTGCAAGGCACTTCCGCATTGACTTGGAGCCAAGCATGTACACAAATCTTTGTTCTAGGCCTGGTTCAGGCAATCTAAGTTAGGGAGGGCCTTTTGGAACAGGAAGTCACAACAGGCTACAGATGGTCAGGTGAACCTATGAAGCTCTTTACATCAACAACAATTCTGGAGTATCAAGTGCTCCCAGGCATGTGGACCAAATATGTCCTTCAAGAGATGCTTAAGTTGCAGGTAATGCAATGCAGCTGGACAAGGTAGATTGTATTGTTGTTGGAGTGCTTGGGATGGCAGATACTTATCTTTTGAGATCAACTGAGATACCCACCAGTGACAGGGTAGACTAGACCCAGAGGCCCCCTGCTGGAGGCATCACGGCTCTTCATCACCCTGTCGCAGAATAGAGCAAAGAGAAGTCCTCCAGTTAGCCTAGAGTGGCTGCACAGGAGCGGCCAATCAGAGGGACTGATGGAGCAGCCAATCTGGAGCCAGAAGGGCCCCTATATAAGACAAATAGCAGAGCAGAGAAGTTCAGTTGCTGCGTGGAGCTTGACGGGGGAGTATTGGGTGCCTGGCTGGCTAGACAAGCAGCAGGCTATGGAAAGCTCACTGCAGAGAGATCACCAGGCAGAACTGAGCCCAGGGAAGGCTGCCAAAGACAAGGTGCTTGGCTGGATGGCTAGAGTAGCAGCAGCATTATGAAAAGGTCAGTGTGTGCAGGCTGAGCCCAGGGGACTGAGCCCAGGACCTGACCTGGCCAGACCAGGCAAGGGGGTACCGAGATGGGCCTTGCTGGTCTGGCTGAGGACTGAGCCCAGGGAGGGCTGCTGAAAAGGACGCCAGCTGAGAGTACCGAGATGTGCCCCGGCTGGATGGTTGAAGAAGGCACCTAACTGAGAGAAAGGGAGCCATCCATGATAGGTGGGTGCCTCCCACCCCCTGAGAAAGAATAATGTTTGCAGGCACTATCAGCCAGAGAAAAGTGGGCTCTCATGAGAGGTGGGTGCTGACCCTGTTACACCCCTATTTTCTCCTTATTCATTCACTCTCTTCACATTAATGGTTTCTTGTCAATTTTCAACAGTGGGTTGCCCCAAAGTACAGCATTAATGTATGAGAAAGGATGGGATTTAAATTTCCTAGCCAAACTGGCCCATGTTTGTTTGGCAGCCAACACTGTAGGGGGCACTTTACAATCAAAATGTAAATGTATTCCTGCCAGTTGGAGGGGATGGACCAACTCCCATTCCAGCAGCAGCCAGGGAAAGGTCTGCACTGTTATGTTCTGGAGCCGCAGGGCGGCCTGGCTAGAGATAAAGGCTGTATGTATGCTAATGCTGCAAGTTGGAGAAACAGAAGCCTGCAGATGTGATTGGGAATTGCAACTTACCCAAAGCCAGTCTTAGCCTCCCACCCAACCTCCAGAGAAATATTTTTTTTAATGTTGTTATTATTTCATTTTATTTTAGGAAAATTACTGGGAAACCTCTCGGGATATACAGTATTCAGGGAAACACATTAATGTTGATATTAATTTTGTCCCCAAGGGTAAGGGTTCTCCATCTGCCCAAATCACTCACTGGCTTTAGGTGAATTATGTCCTATTGACTTTCAATGAAACTTTGAATCCTAAGGGCCAGATTTTAAAAGGTACCTAAAGATGCAGATAGGTTTGTTTTGAAAATCATCTGCATCTTTAGGTGTCTAAATAGCTCTTAAAATCTGGCCTTAAGGGCTAGATGCACAAAGAGACTTTGGGCATCCTGCTACCCAGTGAATCCTCAAACCTGAGTTAGGCGTCCAGGCTCCCTATTCAATACATGGGGAGATTTAGGCACCTAAGAATGGGATTCACAGAAGCCAGCAGGATGAGTGGGGAGCAGTCTAAGCTAGCCCCGAGGAAATGCTGAGGCGAGGTACTTATCTCTGGTCAGAATTCATAGCTGTGAACCCTCTCCTGAAGTTAGGAGCCTAAGCCAGGTGAGGTCGGTCTCTCTCATGAAAAATGAGAGAGCAAGACTCACTGTATCATACCCAATAGCCCAGTGGTTAGGAGACTCACCTTGAATGTAGAAGACCTATTTTCCAATCTCTACTCTGCCTGAGTTGGAGCAAGGATTTGAACTTAGGTCTCCCAGGAGAGTGCCCTGGGAGCTGGGCTATTCTGAGATTGGGCTCCCTCAATCTTTCCTGTTAGAACTATTCTATTTTGTATAAATAGCTAAATATTCCAAGGGCCAGAACCCAGGACTACTCCATCCACGATGAGTGCCCTAATCACTGGGCTGTAAAGTCATTCTCCCTGGCTTTGTCCCAGTGAATATGTTGTTTTATATGAAGTAGAACAACTTAAATAGGCGAAATTGAGACCACTCGCCTCCCCCTCAGAATACCCAATAGCCTGTGGGTTAGCCTGCTTTTAGGACCATGCCTCAGAGTGGGGACTTAAACCCAAGTCTCCTACTTCCCAGGTGAGTGTTCTACCCATTTAGGCTATTGGATGGAGTGGAAGCTGCTGTTAATCTGTTTGCCTTTAGCTGTCTTTCATGCAGGTTAGGCATTCACTGAGGACGCTTATGGGATTGGGCCCCACAAGCAAGACAGACAGGCGAATGCCTCATTCATGAATGCTGCTGGGTTTGGGGCATGAGCTAGGCACTGAGAAGCTCGGCAACATCAGGATTTAGGCAATTTCATGCATGGAGTTCAGCAGGAACTCATATGGCTGTGTAGCTTTGCCCTCAGAATTTAGGGTGCTTAGGGATTTTAGGTGCCTACATGGTTGTGATGATCTCAATAGTGCCTACAGTGACAGTGAGGGGTCTAAGCCCATTTTGTGAATCTAGTCCCAAGTGCCCAGCTTTGAAAATGGGTCTTAGGCTTCAAAGTCACATTGGCACTTCTGAAAATTTTACCCTTTGTACTCAGATCAATCCCTGTTGAAGTCAATGGGGCTCTGTACCATTACAGAGGCCTATCTGCTTATGTAGAATTCATTACTGGATCGAAGCCTTACAACTACCCTGGAGATTGGCTTTGGAAAGTTGGGATTTCTCACTGGAGAAACAAGTTATTATTTCATGCCTTTTAATTATAAAAATCTAGCAAAGATATCACTCAATGTGAACTATAGTAAATAGTCTACAGCAATATGTCTGTCTAAAGACAGTCTGCAACAATTCCTCCTAAAGCTAAAAACTTCCCTTTTCTTCTCAATATGT